>NC_143012.1:223025167-223341000 GCF_055824585.1 Amblyomma mixtum | reverse complement strand
TGTCCGCGCCTATAGTTAGTGCGCAAAGCGCAAAATTTAAGCTTTTTTACATTACAGCCCGCGGACTGTATACCCGAAATTACGGTACATTGAAGTCAATTACTTAGCCATTCATGTTAAAAAGTTTCAGTGCAAATTAATGCAACAGAGGATCGAAAAGAGGCGCATGGAAGTGTTTATTTAGTCCCCTGCCTTCCTATGTGTTGTATGGTTTCAAGCGCTTAACGGATCATATGGCTGACATTGAAAAGTGCCTCATTCTCTACGACGCACTTCTGCATTTGTTCAGCGAGCGGCAGAATCGCTTCGACATTCACAACAGGGCTGGGAGCTGCACGCTCCTGCATACGCGCGCGCTTCCGTGGCACCTCCATCACCGTTCCGTTCTCCATGACGACTAGGGTGCCTCGATGTCAGCGCTGGCATCGAGGCACCCTAATGACGACGATGTCGCCGCGCCACCTATAGGCGCTGAAAAGTGCGAATAGCAAAGGGAAAGCGAAGGCCGCTTCCTGCGGCTGCTGCTTGCTCGCCTCTAAGTCACCCCGTAGAGGGGACCGAGTTGGTCTCGAAACTAGGCTGAAAATAACTTACTGGTTGGTGTCAGTATTTCTCAACTTTTAATCTCTTGGTGTACCGCTACGTTGAAGAGTGGTTCTTCCGGCGGTAGTATGGTCCGGCCATCTGAAATGCTAAGACCGCGTCTCCGATTTCCTCGAAAGTGTTACCCAGGTAGCACGCAAGGTCTTCAAAACGTTTATTTCAGAGAAAAGCGGATAAAAGGACTTTTGACCGAAATAAACGCTTTCAAGAGGTCTTTAAAGCCAGGATTCGATCTGTCCAAGCAATATGCTTAAAAGAAGTCTTTAACCCTTTCGGCCCTGGTGTCCTATAAAAAGGACACTAAGCAAAACGGCTATGTCATGATTAAAATGCCCAATAATCTGAGACAAGAACTGAGCCGACTCCCAAGACATCCCAAAAGCACAGGCATCACTTTCTACTTAGTCTTCTTCATCGTAGCGCCGAGAGTAAACGAACAAAATGGCGGAAGATGGGAATGGCGGCTACAGTGGTAAGTGATAATTTTGCCATTTTTTTACTCCATATCTAAGAGAGTGTTCGTGATTTCAATTTTGAGGTTGTTTCAAAGACACTCAAATATTCAACAGTTGCAGAACGTTTTCTGTGTGGTTAGTATATTTGTCGCAGCACGCCGCAATGTGTGTGTCCTATATATAGGACTTATTTGAAAGGGTGTGCGCTAAAAAGACGTACACAGGAAAAAGATAGAGACGACAGGAAAGAAGCGCATCGTCTCTATCTTTTTCCTGTGTGCGTCTTTTTAGCGCACACTCTTTCAAATATGAATATGTACCAACTAGCCCGTCAAAAAGCTTTACTAATATATAGGACACCAGGCTTCAGTGGTTATAAACCACCGGCGCGTGTTGCATGCAAGCTCAGAACATTTTTTTGGTAATGCCTAATTTTTTTTCTTTCTTAGTGCAGAGTTGACAAGACAGACTTTCTTAACCGAACGTTCATTCGCAGCCGAGAGTGGACACTGCAAGTTATCACACATTTTATCAACCTCTCCGTGACTAACTCATGGCTCGAGTACAGGCGTGACGCTGAAATTCAAGGACTAAGAAAAGAGTAGATAGATTTGCTCGAATTTACTCTAAGTGTCGTGGAAAGTCTAGCAAAAGCTCATTCTGCTGATCTGCCACGGAAACTTGGAAGACCATCCTCTTTCTCCCCTTCAGCCACTCAAAAGGCAAAATTGCACAGCCCAGCGACCAGTGCACGGCGCAAGATACGATCAAGTTGGGCACTGGCCGCTCACGACCGACGACTAACAGTGATGAAATTTGCAAGGATGCAAAGGAAAGCCAAAAACCAAGTGTGAAAAGGGCAACGTCCACCTGTGCATATCAACCACAAAGAACTGTTTCAAAACTTTTCACACGCATTAAAGGGGTGGAGACACCAAATTTTGAAACTATAAAAAGCCTCCTATGGGATTCCTATGTATGCAAGGACACACACAGCCAGGTGTTGGACACAACAAACGCTTAAAAAATATTTTAATTCGGTTCCAAAGATTACCTAAATGCTCACTCTCACGATCTAGACCCATCGCTAGCGCCATCAACGCTGACGTCACAAGGTGGGAAGAGAAATTAAAGTTTTAGTGACGTCATACCAAAATACAGTGACGTACGATGAGCGGGGCACAGCCGCGTGAGCGCAGTCGACGCATCAGCGAGCCGCATTTGCTGCTAACCGCCCCTCGCTCGGTTTTCGGCGCGCCGTTGCGAGCAGCGTCGCACCGTCCGATTGCAGCTCGCCGCCTGCGTCCGGCCTGCTAGATGTCAACGGCGGGCCGCTCGCGGCAAACGCAACGACGGGAAGCTGCAGCCAATGCGAGCGCGGAGAGCGGCAGCGTCATGATGACATAGGGCGCACTCCTTGGAGCCGGGCGGCCTGCGCCAGTCTTCGTGCCGACCGTCGTCATCTGAAGAACGCGATAGTATTGTTTGTTCACGTTCATAGCAAACCCTGGGATATATGAATATCAAAAATGCATCGTTTCTGACGATCGTTGGCAAATACCGAGTTCCTGGTAGAAGTGATGACTGCGATGCAAGCAAATTTCATCCCATAGCCGGTTTTGTGCTGCTGCTACCTGGTGCGGTTCGCCTGCCGTCTGCTAGTTCCGTTACTCAAGACGTCGTGGAAAGCGAACATATCTTTTATTATGGGACGAGTTCAGAGTAAAGGGGTGCCGAGCGGAGCACGTTTCTGAGCGCTGGCCAGTCCCGAAGCGCCCTCAGCTGCGAAGTCAATGTTAAACCAGCTAGGCCTAGCGACGACTAGGGCAGTCTGGGACCAGCGCGCAAGTCGTCGCCCGGCGTTGCCGCAGGCAGTGTCGTTGCCGAAAGATCCACTTTTAGCACAGTCATGCTGTCGTATCTCGAATCTAGGAAGCATATCCTTTCTGGTAGCATGGCTGTTTTGTATTTTCTTGTGCGGACGTGAAGTACGCCGAGCCTGCCGGCCGGTCGGCCAGCCTGGATACCGTCTGCCGACGTCATAAAAGCGAGCTGAAGAGTGTTCTTGACGTAAATAATAAACCATGGGACAAGAAATGTGAAAAAATTGTCATTTTTGAGGATCGCTGACTAATACTGAGCTGCTGGTAGAGGTAACAACTGTGATATGAGCAAATGTCTCGCCACAACCGCCTCGCAGCTGCCGCTGGCCCGACGTTCGGGTCCGGCTCGCCTGGTGCCCGCTAGCTCCGCTGCCGAAGGCGTCGAGGAGATTGACCATACTATTATTTTATTGTGAGATGATGCTGTTGACACTAAAGCTATTTGTGAAAAGTATGCCTTTTATTATAGCGCAGGCGACTTCCGAAGCGCCGGCCGCTTGCGAAACAGGCTATAGGCCTAGCGACGACCACGGCAGCCAGGCAGCAGCAGAGCTCGTCGCCCTGAGCGCCCGCGAGCGATGCCGTTGCCGAAAGCTCCCAACATAAGCAGGCATACTTTGTCGCTGCTCGAGTATAGTTGGCAGTTCTAATAACAAGGCGATCTTGTCTTTTCTTGTGATATTTGTACACCATCCGAAGCAGCGCTCAGGTACTGCTGCACGGCGGCGAAGTGACGTGACACCGGTTGTGGGCGCAGCTTGGGTAGAGCGGCGCAGCGATGCTTACTGGCATTTTGCAAAGTGTTTCGCATCCTCACGCGAACCCGCGAAGGCGATATTAGCGTGTGATAAAAAAAAAGTCGATGTCCTCACTAATTGGAATCAGATCCCTCAGAATCTGAGCTGCTAGTCATGCCGGTGTTTTTTTCATTCGCTGGTCAGCCCGTGTGTGAGAAAGCAGACGATGCAGCAGTAGGTGCGTCACAACTTTTGTGCGCCCACGTGACCAGGCGAAGTAGTTGCAGTTTTTTTACCTCCATGAGTAGTTGACCTTCCCCCTCTGTGACGTCACTGTACGACTCGGCGTTCCGAAACCGAAACCGAAAATCGTTCACCTAAAATTGCGATAATACATTATTCACTGTGAATATATGAATATTTGAGTGTGTATCATGCTTCCTGGAGCCATAGGAAGCGTTTGAGACTAAGAACGCGCGAACGACAAATTTGGTGTCTCCACCCCTTTAATCAATGTCCAGCATTAATTACACCTCAAGGCAAGCAGCATGTTTGTTTTCAATATTTCAATTTTTGTGAAAACTTGAAAATAAATAGTAACGCCAAACTTTGCTTTTTTTTGTTTTCGCAACCACTAAGCCCTGGTGTCCTATATATAGTGTAGTGTTTGTAATCGGCATCTAGCCGAATGTTACTACTCTGTTGGCCACTATGAAAGAATAAAACATGGCGGCTTAAGTAGAGTGTAACAGGCTCGCTTTATCAGTCCCTCGCCCAATCTCATCAATCGGACCCCATCACAGTCTCCGGGAACACTAAGTATAGGACACGGCGCCATCTTTAAAACCAAGGGAGTCCTAGAGAAATTTTTTGCCTTAGTGTGTTCCCTAGGTGGCATTGAAGCAAAATGACACTTTAGAAAAATTCCCGATGTGGTAAAAAAAAATTCAGGGCTGAAAGGGTTAAAAGACGGGTCCTATCTCTGCCCTCTCAGCTGATTGAAGTTTTGGCGGGATTTTTGGCCTCAGTAAAACACGGGGCAGAAGGCTGTTCCTATGCTTTAATGTAACTTTTAGTGTAGTTATTATAATTAAAGCTAGTTGAAGATCTTCTGTCCACATCCCAGGATCTTCAATTCGCGGAGGATATATCTTCGCGTGAGACATTTTCAAAATCTCCTTTAATGTCGAGCACCTAAAATATGTTTGCTGCCTCTCAGCATGTCTGTGGAAACTTATGCCGCCCAGCATTCATACCGCGCACAAGACCTCAAAAGCGAGCCGATAATTTACAATACATTTTTAAAAATTCGCACTTCTACGCCTCGGAGCGAGCAGCAGTGCCGGGCTTTCGCCCAAATTCGCGCGCAAAGCGTCATGCAGCGCTCGTTACGTCAGCAGCGGAGGGCTATCATTGGTTCAATGTGCAAACTCTTTCTGACGTCACGCAGCTACAATGGAGGCGGCCGGAAGCTCCACCCCCCTAGAGAACTGCGCGCTTCGGCAGCCGGCGGAAGGACCAAGTGGGTGGGCCGGCGTAGGAGCGCCAACATTTCAGTTTGCAAAAGTGACGAGAGAGAGAAAGGCACGAAAACTCGGAAATTGGTTGGTTTGGTTTATGGGGTTTAACGTCCCAAAGCGACTGAGGCTATGAGAGACGCCGTAGTGGAGGGCTCCGGAAATTTCGACCACCTGGGGTTCTTTAACGTGCACGGACATCGCACAGTACACGGGCCTCGAATTTCTCCTCCAAAGAAATTCAACCGTCGCGGCCGGGATCGAACCCGCGTCTTTCGGGACAGCAGCCGAGCACCATAGCCACTGAGCCACCGCGGCGGCAACTCGGAAATTCAGATTTTAACTACAGATAACTCAGCTTCCACAAAACACATTAAAAACATTCTTGTTGGAATTTGTTTGTGAAACGGCATCCTCTAATATTCTAGGCATACCGTAACATTATATACCTATAGCCCCTTAAACTGTTGGGCTCTCCTAGATTGTACAGTGTCAGAGGCAAGGTCGAGTAGCAAAGAACATGTACATGTCATCAGTGTCTGCTTCGGAAAGCATAGTGTCTTAAGGAGTCACTAACATAAAGCGTTCCATGTGTACAGTATCAAAACTATACTGTATGAGTGCACCAGCCATGCACGAGTGCCACGAGCAGATGAATCGCCTGATTAGCCAGAGCAAGCCAAACCAGTGACAATGTTGTCCTCGCATACAGGGTTGGGCAGAGATCTTGATAGGAAGGTTCATTGCGTGACAAGTGCTATTGTCACCTGTTCTTGGCATCTTGAAAGTTTGCGTCACCTTTAAACTAAGCGCGACCCGGCCGTGGTTGACAGAGGCAGAAGTGATCGTCGACGACCGTAATTGATTATCGCCGCCGCAAAGTTTAGTTCATTTGCGTGATCAAGTGTGTCCATAAACGTGGCATATGAGATGTAGTGTTTAACGCATGTTCTTTAGTTTGCTTTACCATTGCAGCATTCGGACATTTTTTTAATTTCGCCTGCAGTGAAATGCAGCCGCCACGGCCAGGATTACATCCCGCTACTTTGGAAATAGCAGCCAAACGCTAAAGCCACAGAGCCACTGTTTCCTTCCTATTTATTTTTTATTGCGTTAGTAATACTACTGCAGGTTTCGCCTCGTCGCGTAGCCCCGGTCGGTAGGGACGGATGACCTTGAACAGCCTCTGCACCGAGCAGGTGGCGCGCCGCGCGGCAGCGGCGCCGCTACCGCGCCACGCCGCGCATATAAATGCGCGCTTGCCTTGGCGTGAATGCTTTGCTATGCAGTCCTCTAAGGAGAAGTGGCAGCGACAGGAAGAAGAGAGGAAGCGACAACGTGCACAAGAGACGCCAGAACAGCGTGAAGAACGTCTTGCAAAGCGTCGTGCTAAGGATGCAGCTCGGCGACAACGTTCTACTTCGCAGAGTGGTTCCACGTCATCAGTCACCGATGAATCTCAACACCTGACTGCTCAGGAACGTCGCAGTGCTACCAGGCGATGGCAACGCGCCGAAGAATCGCCAGAAGAACTATCTAGCTATGCCACCTATACTCCACAAGCGAACACACAAGCGTAGTCATGCAGCCATTGCTAATGCAATTTACCCGGTTTAACCAGAGCTAAACCACTGCCAATTTTTTTATTTATACAATACTGCTAGCCGCAAGGTGAGGATGTAAGCAGGAGTGGGAGGTATGAAGTACAGACACAAGTAATACATGCGAAAAACGAACCAAGACACTACAAGACTACCTCTACAAATCATCAGAAACAAATGCGAAAATGCACGCACAGATTGACAAAATAGTATAATAAAATAGTGTAGTTTGGCGTGGCTGAGTTCAGAGTGTGTAAATATACAACTGAAGGTTTTCAACGAATGTTCCACAGCACTGGCTGGCAGCTGATTCTACTCCCGTATCATCTTCAGAAAGAATGTATTTGCGAATGTCTTTGTGTGACAGGAATAATCTTTTAATTTTTTTTTTATTGTGGTGTGATTGGGTGGTTCGCCTGCGCACTGGCTCGATGTACTCGAGTTTGCTCATACCGAGTTTATCGTGGTATACAGCAAGTACATGTATTTTAATCAATCACGTTGGGGCCACTTCTCTAAACACTCTAATCCTGCCTTCCACAAGAATGGTATATAAATCTTGCCACTTTCTTTTGGATGGACTTTAGCTCATTTATGTTGCCTTTTGTGGACGGGTCCCAGACAACTGATCCATATACTTTATGACAGGATGAACTAAAGTTTTATATGCCACTAATTTCGTTGTCAGTGACATGTTGCATATGCCACGCCTTTCGCTGTCTTCCTGCCTGTCGGAGAGTCGCCACGCGACATATCGGCTGCTCATCCCATGCACACTTCCAAAGACGACGGGTTGGCCTTTTCGGTTTGATCCGCAAGAAAAAACAATAGAAGCAGGCAAAGTCAATTTTTGAAACTTGGTTTTATTCGAAAACTTGGTTTTGTTTGACATGCCCAGCACAGAGAGCTGGCTCATCTACCTTCCACTGCTTTTTTAATGGCGACATCTCTTTCTAGGAACTAGCACAGATGTATGTATAGTCACGGACAAAAGTTTAAGAGCCGCGGCCGGGTTCAAGAAACAAAAAACTGCCTGAGTGGGCTGCCAAACGAGGTCAATACAAAGCATCGAAATATGAGGGGACATGCGTGTACTTGAAGGAATGTCAGCTGACTGGTTAGTGAGGCAATGCAGAAATAATTTATTTTCTGCAAATCTTCATCCCGTAAGTTTTTATCTATAACTGTATGACCATTTAAGCAAACAAGGGAAGGGGAATGAGGGGCTCGTTATAAATATGACAGAAGCCAACAGCCACAGAAACCAAGGGGCACAGGGGATTTTTAATTAATTTATTTATTTTGTGGTGTTCATCAATTTAGAATATTACTGAATATGTAATCGCTTAAAGCTAATTGGTTAGAAAAGCAGAAGAAAAAACAACCACATGCCGGCGGTGGGATACGAACCCATGACCTCCGAATTACGCGTCCGGTGCTCTACCTCTGAGCTACGGCGACGGCTGTCAAATCATCTGCTTTCGGGGGTATTTATGTTTTCAAATAACCTAACCTTGAGAGTGTTCATCAGCGCCACCCACGTTCATAAGCGGCGAACGTAGAACGTCCTGAGTTACCGCAGATGTGACGTAGAACGTCATCGAATGGAGAGGGTGGAAGCTGCGTGAGAACCCTCTTATGCTTCCTATGGCATCAAGGCTGCCAGAACCGAGGCCCTCGCTAAGCAATTAAGCAAACAAGGGAAGGGGATGAGGGGCTCGTTATAGATATGACAAACGCCAACAGCCAAAGAAACCAAGGGGCACAGGGGATTTTTAATTTATTTATTTATTTTGTGGTGCTGATCAATATAGAATATTACTGAATATGTAATCGCTTAAAGCTAATTGATTAGAAAAGCAGAAAAAACAACGACATGCCGCCGGTGGTATACGAACCCACGACCTCCGAATTACGCGTCCGGTGCTCTCCCTCTGAGCTACGGCCACAAAATAAATAAATAAACACCACAAAATAAATAAATTAATTAAAAATCCCCTGTGCCCCTTGGTTTCTGTGGCTGTTGGCTTCTGTCATATTTATAACGAGCCCCTCATTCCCCTTCCCTTGTTTGCTTAATTGCTTAGCGAGGGCCTCGGTTCTGGAAGCCTTGATGCCATAGGAAGCATAAGAGGTTTCTCACGCAGCTTCCACCCTCTCCGTTCGATGACGTTCCACGTCACACCTGCGGTAACTCAGGACGTCTACGTTCGCCGCTTATGAACGTGGGTGGCGCTGATGAACACTCTCAAGGTTAGGTTATTTGTAAACATAAATACCCCCGAAAGAAGATGATTTGACAGCCGTGTTTTAGAACTTTGTGATAGCGAATCCCTGCAGGTAGCCATGCTGTAGATCGATCTCGCTAAGGCATTTGACAGGGTGCCACATGACATCCTGTTTGATTTGTTGGACTATGTTGGTGTTGGTAAAGTTATACGCTATGGTGTAAAAATGGCGTACAGAAACTGCACTACCATGGAGGAAGGAAAGAAAGAGGAGAGGCCCTTTCCACACAGCAATCACGTGGTTTTTTCTATGGTGGCTAGAAGGGCCATAGTTTTTTACTCCGGCAGCGTAGCAACGGCGTCGTAGTTGCTGTTTACAAACAGGGCGATAGCAGACGGCCGCGGCGTAGCATTTGCGGTGCGGCGTAGGCGTGCTTTCCTCAACTGCTCGAGTTTGTTTTTGATCGTGCTCATAGGCTGACGTTGGCGCCGTTCACTCATATCTCAGGTGAAATTCGCTGCCAAACTCTCGATGTTGCGTGCATTCAACGTGCTCGGCGACCACGATCGCACGGGCATTTCGTCTACTGCGTCACTGCTCGGAGCCGTCGGGAGACCGCCGCTGCATTCGCGCCGTTCGTTCACCAGTGATTCAATACGGCGTGTGCTAGAGCGGTCGTCGGCGTATTGTGCGGACATTTCGCGTCCTGTACGTGCAGTGTGTGTGTGCCATCCGCGCTCCCGTTTACATCGGCAGTGATACCTCGTTGCTACCTATGCGATTCTTGCAACGCTCCAGCGATTGTCACTGACGTCGGTATAACTGTCATTTTCGTTTTTCGACGATTGCGCTTGTTTGAGCGGCGGAGGCCATGACATGGGCGGAGAGCGATATTGTAAAGGAAGCAGCTGCGCTCGCTTTGCTCTTAGTGTGCAGAAACTTTGTTACATGCTCGTTTGAAGCGTGTAACGTTTGAAGCGACTAGCTAGCTATTTGACTCTGGGACGTGCCGGGCTCAAGTGTATTCGTTCATATTGCAGCGTGCAACGCGAAATCGAACACCGGAGCAGAGACGAAAAATGGCTGAGGCTTAGCTTAGGTTAAGCCTAGTCAGATGCGAAGCATATTGTCGCCGAGATGCATATCGAGCACGCCGCTTGGCTAGACGTTCTTCACGCTCTTCATCAGTCTCTGTAGCACGCCGCAACTTTTGCTTCTCATTCCAACGAGCAGCCCTGTCTCCAGGAGGCATCTCTATCCCGTGTACGCCTAGCAGAGGCAGGCGCACCCCCTTGTATACCGCCGCTCCAGCATCACGTGTTCACTACAGCGCACCTAGCGGCAGAAGCAGGAAACACATTGGTCGCGACGCCTCGCGCGACGGCGCGAGCTGGGGCCCCGTTCCTGCTATGTCGTTACGTCACGCATCACGTGGTCCTCCTTGGTCGCGACTCCTCGCGCGACGGCGCGAGCTGGGCCCCCGTTGCTCATCTGCTGTGACGTCACGCACCACGTGGTCATCCTTGGTCACGACGCCTCGAGTTGGGCCCCCGTTTTTCATCTGTTGTGACGTCACGCATAACGTGGTATGACATGGAGGTCACGAAAGGTCAATGGTAACGACACCGCCGCGCTCGAGGAGCTGGGTTGGGCTATTTTAGTATGCTTCGCATAAAAAACTGCGGCGGTCCCTCAGTGGTCGAGCGCGCGAGCGAGAGCCTCACTTTGCCGTCTACTATATGCACTTTGGCCCTCTCCGTTTCTGTGGCCTCTATGAATGGCTTTTGGAGTTGTGAATCAAAAGTCATTGTTGGCACGGCCACCATTACAACACGTTATGATACTACATTTTGTGTTCAGGGTCAAGAACTCAAACTTATTAGTATATTTGCCCTTCCTCACTGCTGTATGAGAAAGCATTCCTTGCATGGCCAGCCGCTCGAAAACATGCAATGAAGATAAGTATGGTATTCAACACCAACAAAAAAATACTGCAGAATTTTTCTAATCCTCACTGCTGCAACAGAAGGCACTGTTGACACTGCCAGCTTCCAAAACATACACAATGGAGGCAGATTCAGGGACAAGAGCTGCAATAAAAGGCAGGTTTAACTCTAAGGTGGGGTGTGGTCATGCATGGCAGCATTGTTCACTGCTGAATCAAAAGCAGACAAGTGCACACTCATTCAGCATAAAACTGAGAGGTTTGGGCTATCCACCAGAGAGCGCGACTAAGGTGTGGCCAGTAAGTGGGACACTTTTATGCGAGCATAGCATGCAGACAACCCCACATCAATAGCCTTGCTCAGTGATCTCATGCATGAACCTCTAAACTCGTTCTAGGATTTTTTTTTTACAACCTCATGAGCACATTTGACAGCTGCCCACTAAAAAACCATTATACTCTCAAATAGAAAGTGTTGCAGAGTACCATTCAAATATAAGCCTCGTGCCAGCAAGCTGGACATGTAAGGCTTCCAGGGTAGCCATATACTGAAACATTTCAGGAAGCTTAAATTTAAAGGCAGTACTTTATACTGCATTATAGTGGGATAGTTTGTTTGGAAGCTTCATGGAATACACTGTGAGATCCAAGACACACATCATTAAAAAAAAAGGAAATTTAAGTGCTTTCAGGCGATCGGTATGTGAAATCTTAATTTTAGAACGTCCCCAAAGCTCTTATAAAATTTGATAAAATATTTATACTGAAATGACTCAAAAACCTGAGCTAGCGGTGACTATTGCATGCAATACTGAGTAAAGAATGCAGGGGCTCATTCGGTCGAATGTAAAATTTACCGTCAATTTTGTATGCGATTATTGGTGCGTACGTTTATGCACTCACTGTAGTTTCTACCGGCGTCTTGGTTATACCTGTGATTAATTCGATCCCGACTTAACGTATTCTAACGTTATTCTAAACTCAAGGTAGACAGGTGCGCCGAAGCAGATGAGTAAATTTTTATTCTTTTCACAATACAGCCACTACCAGTGGCGTAGGCAGAAATATATTTAGGGGAGATTTATACGCCGCCGGTAAAAAGAGACCCTGCACTTAAACAATACCTTGGATATTTTTCTCCTTTATTAAAAGCGAAGGGTTAGTTTGTTCACTGTAATATCTATATAAAGATACGAATGCACACAGGATCCCGAGAACTTCATTCGTAAAAAACATTTATTTTCTCACAAAAAATCGTACAAAGAACGCGGCTATTTACAATATTTTCACATCATATACAACAACACAAAAGCTTCTGCTGCGAACAAATGGCATTTGTGAAAACTTCTACCCCGTGCATGCAAACCTGTGCCCTGTTGCAGAGGCCCTTAAAAAAAAAAAGCGCCTTTTATTTTCGTGATATTTTAGGATCATTTGAGCACAATGCAAAGGATGAAAAAGTAGGTCAACGTGAAAAGGTCTGTTTAATGGAGTGAACTGTGCCTAGAATTAAAAGGAGTGCCATACGCCATGCGATGGTGAAGAAGAGTGACTGGGGGGGGGGGGGGGGGGGGGGGGGATGTAGACCTCACAAAATTTTGGGGGTTGTTCTAACACCGAAACACCCCCCTGGCTACGCCCCTGGCCACTACAACTGGGGCTTGCCGATGATGCCGATGTACAACTGTAGCTGGGGCAGATTAATCAGAAAAAAAAATTCATATACGCACGCACGTGCACATGTGAAAATGTCACCTGTTAGAGTATTCTAACTCAAGAAAAATACCGCACATATATCGTGAGCACGAAGAATGAAATGCCAAAAATGAGCAACACTGTAGCTATACAAGACAGATATACACAAAACTTCACTGATAAAATAAAATCAGAATCAGATACTTAAACCACACATAAAAATGTGTTGTTTAAGTATCTGATTCTGATACTTAAAACACACATGGTTTGGATTGTTTGTTTTTGCACTCCCTCGTCATTTTTCTTCATATGTTTGCTGATACTGCTTGAATGGTGCTGTTTACATGTGTGTCTCAAGTTTGAGTTAATATGTCTGACATTCTTGTTGATATGCTTTTTCAGGAAGTTGGGAATATAAATGTGATAGAGGCCCGTTTGCTGAAATAAATGTTTAATTGAACACTAGCCGAGCAAGTAGGAATTCATAATTGTCCCTTAAACTGCGTGAGCTTCTTAAACATCTGCCGCACTTGGCTGCCTTGGAAAGTTTGTGTAACTTGCTTGCCAACATGAAAAAGGCGTATATTAATCTACTACACTTCTGATCAAATGAATGTAGTGGTTCTCCAGAGGATCATTTTCAAACATATGTGCCTGCAGTACTTTGAAAACTTCTGTCGTTTGCAAAGATTCCAGTAACTGATGTAGCAGGTCGTGTAAAAGAGTTTTTGAAGCCATTTTTTTCATATGCACTGCCCGTCGAACAAGGAATTCAGATTGCTGGCAGATTTTTACCACACTGTCTGATGGGTAGCAGAGCCCTCCTTTACTTTTCCTGCGTATGAACGATGCAGCTGGATCTGTGTGAGGAGCAAACAGAGCTGCAGTGCACTGCTCACACATCAGCTCTAAGCTTAGCTTGCGTGCGACACAGCCAGCAATATATGCTACTACTCGACTCCCAAAATCGCTGATGTTTTCTGCGGATGCTATATAATCATGCTCAGCAGCTATGCGGTGCTGTTCACTTTTGTCACTCTCTGTAAGCCGGCTCCTTGCTGTGGAGGAATTCAATACCTCGGCTGACGAATGTCTGGCAGTGGCACTGCACAATAAGATAGTAATATTATCTAAAACTTGACAAATCCCAGAGGCAACATCTCAAAGTTCATTTTGCACTAGTATTCTTTTAAATGCTGCTTGAAATTGCTGTGCTGTGGGGTTATCATTATGGCCACCATGTGCTCTGATAAGGCCAAAAAAAAGTTCAAGATGGTCCTGGCAGATCTTATATGCTGGAATGTACTTCAGTATTTTTTTTTGCAAAACTAGCAAGTTATACAGGGCAACCAGACTTTTCATACATATGATAAAGCCCAGAAAACCTGTCTTACGGCTAGTTTCAATAATTTTACGCCTGTTTACAGGCTCTCTCAAAGAAGAGAGGTACCGAGTCGCAACTTCAAACATGTTTTCTATTTCTGTTGCATTTTTTTCATTGATTGGTTTTTTCCAATCCTTCTGGTACATGCTTCGGGAATTTAGGGCATCAAATATATCGTTGACAAGAGTTAGAAACTCTTCTGTTTGCTCGCAGTTTGTAAATCCCTGTAAATGCAATGCTCTGCACTCGGCAAGTGCTGTCGCTACTGACTGGCTCATCACTTGTGCTGCCGGACGAACCTTCATTGGTTGCCTACGCCACTCAATGTGCGCCTTTCTTAGTTTGTTTGCCAGGTGTACGCCTTCGTTTTCTTGCAATGTGTGCAGCTTTTCAATATAGTCCCATGCTACAACTTTATTGTTGTGATCAATAAAGTATTTCATGTGTGCAAAAGCATTCCTTACCAGCTTGAGCATGTGACACGGATCTAGGAAAGCTGCCACTGGTTCTCGGTTGGCAGGATGTGGGAATGTTGTTCTCAGGCAAGTGATGTCTGTAAAATCACAGCCTAGCTCTTGAAGCATAGCTATGTTTGCAGGTGCACCGTCACAAGTTAGAGAGACAATCAAAGCCCCAGTATCGTGTGCACAGAGCAAGCCTTGTGTAACTAAATTTGCCCGTTGTTCACCTACTAGCCCATCAACAAGAAAGTACCCGAGTGGTATCTTCCAGTGACCATTGATGCAGACTGCCATTATTACAAAGGCAGCCTTTGCTTGTGGTAAACAATCACCATCAGCCCCTGCACCGATATCATCAAAGCCTTCAAAATGGCCCCTGCTCCACTGCACTTGTTGTCGTATTGACATTTCATCGACAACAAGGCTACATACAGTTTGGTGGCCCCGGTTGCTAGCTTCCAAGCACTTCATTCTCAGTGCATTGAGCGCCTCTTTTGAAAAGCCTGCCCGTCCGTCTATGCTTTCAAACCACTTCCTTAATGTTCTTGGATGCGGTAAGCATGTATCGAACACTTTTCTTACATAAGCATAAGCTTGAGGGGAATAAAAATGAAGAGTGAGAGCAAAAGCTCTCAGCTCAGGTGGGTAATTTTTGGGGCACGCTGTCCTGTGTGCTTGGCAAGCTGTCGCTGAAGGAGCTGTTGGTTTGCTGCGCCAAGGCTATCTAACACCGCTGCCTGCTCTTTTAGCAAAATATTTTGTGTTGTTAACGCTTTCAGGACGCCTTTCAATTCTGCATTCTGTTTTTTAAGGCGCCTCCTTGACTGCTGAAGCCTTTTTATCTCCCTTCTTGACTTCTGTTGCTGAGCAGCAAGTCTTGCTGCACGAGCTCGCAAGAATGCCTTCTCTGGGGTGTCAACCTATAATGTAGAACCAAAAACAATTATTGGATTCTTATTGACAGTCCGTAGATATCATTTTGACCTTGCCAACATCTTTATGGGGCTATGTGAATACACAAATTCTATGAAAACTATTTTATCTTAGGGTGCCAGATCCTGTCTTGAGTAAATTATGACTAGCTGGTCAGCTTGAAATATAAATTAATGCATTGCATAATGCATGGATATTAATATATACTGTTAAACAATTATTTCTGCCAGAATCAAATTTCCTATAATTATGCGCTTTATAAGGTGCTATATTGCCTAGTGTTGTTTAATGACAGCATTTCCAACAATCACTAACACCGACATGGGAACTTGCATACGTAGTGCATTTGTAGCATTTGCTTACCGTAGCTTGCTTGCTTCGTTTTGGTGTTGCCACCGAAGCTGGCACGGACGACGTAGGCGGCTGTTCCTGTGCATACAGTTGCTCACAGTTCTCAGGGGCTAAGCGCTATGCAAATAATCTTGGTCATCATGGAATTTGTATGCAGTTTTAGCATTATATCACCTCATTTAGTATATATTAATATCTGATTCATGCCATTTGGTGAGCGGTTGTCCAAGGTCCAAAGCTGCAAAGACCCTGGCAGTATTTAAACAAATGAAATTTCTGACTGCATGAACAGTCTGGTAATAAAAGGCTGGTGAAAGCTATATTCAGAGATTGATATCTCTATGCCAACAAGAAAACACCTACAAAACTTGAGCAGAATGTTGTGGTAAATCGAATATACTTCACTGTACATGTAGGCTCGCCTAAGGCTCAGGAGAGGAACAGCTAAGAAATACATGTTAACAGTGCCTCTCATTCAAGCGTGTTTCACTCACAACTTCAGTGGGGATTCACTGTGGTTCAGTTAAAAATAATTTCTTTAAAATTCAAATCACAAAATTAAAAAAAAAATGAAGTCAACCTAGCCCACACAAAATGGACAACTGTTTGATTCCATAGCATTAGTGACTGAACTAATGTTGGGCTAGGTGCTAAATCATTTAAAACCATTGCACCTTTTTTCTTTGCGTGTATAAGCTTAGACGATCCAAAAGAACGAGCTGTGTGTGGCTTAATAGACTAAGTTTATTCAAGCTAAAGAAACTTTCACGGTGAACTCTCCTGTTGCATCAGGATAGCAACTTAGCTGTATCCAATTTAAATACAGAAGAAAAGTGATAGAAAACAGAGACAAAAATCATCTGCTTACCTGTGCAAGGAAGGATTCACCCTGAAAAGTGCCAACTAGGCCTGAGGGGCCAGGGACAGACAAGATGAGCTGGGCTGAGCTGTGCAGAGTGATGTCCATAGGGGCCTGGTGTTGTGAACACATATATGTTTGAATCTGCTTCCACATCTAGGCCATGTCAGTAGTCAGTGAAAGGAACAGAAAAGTGACTTCTTACCTAGCTCTGATATGGTTCTGAATATTCAAGAGCATGGCCAAGATCAGTGGGGTCAGGGACAGACAGGACAGCTTGGACTGAGCTCCGATCAGAATGGAAGTCCATAGGGGCCTGATAGCACAAACACATCTAGCTGTGAACACACTGCTTTTACATACAGGCTACATAAAACAAAAGGTGAAATGCGCGCATGCCTGGCAAACAGAATCTTACCTCTGCCAGCGCTAAATCTCCATGAACACTGGCAAGATCAGGGGAGCCAGGGACAGACAGGGTTTCCGAGGTATCAACATCTAGGTCCATGGCAGCCTGATGGGAAAAGTACATTTAGTAGTGAACTCTGCTTCCTGATAAGGGTTGCATCAAATAGTAAAAGTATGGTATGGTATGGACTGAGGGCTCCGGATGAATTTTTCTTCCACCGAAATGCGTCCAAACAGTAAAAGGACAGTAAGAGGATTCGCATTTTTCCCGACTGCAACTAATTGTGACCAGGGCCGAGCAGTTGGAGACAGCACGAATACGACGCAGTACGAAGCAGTAACTGGAAGTAGCCACCTGTCTGACACGGGTATTTCCGCTTTATTAACTTTTCCGCTGACGAACACCAGCATAGGGCACCCTAAACCGGCAAGCGCCACTCGCGCGGGGGCCTGCGCCCATGCGGTAGCACGCTCCTTCGTTGGCTTTGAAACGCGCGCGCAATCGGCGCGGCGGCGAAATGTAAACAGAAGCCTGCCGGAGTAAGATGGCGCCGAGCTTGCTTCCGGCTTCACAAAATGTCACGTGGCGGCCTCTTCTCTTTTTTTTCCTTCCTCCATGTGCACTACAAATCTTGTCATAAATGGTGAACTGTCGCGCCTTATCATGGAGGAAAAAAAACTAAGGAGGGAGCATGACGTCACGCGGCCAGCGTTCGCAAGCCGAGTGTTTTGAAGTCGTTTTCTCCGTCCTTTATGTTTTGATTCCGGTATGTTTTAGTGCGTGCGATCACGGGGGGCATAGAGTTAATAGCATCTTCGATAAACTCGCACCAGAATTGCCCCAAAACCACTGCGGTGCTCAAGGACCCGCGGCAGTGGAGCTCCAAGCCGGGGCAACATCGAATACGAACTGCATCGCGCCAGTGCCCGCTCCGAGTGCCGCCTTGCGTGCGTAGGTGGCGTTGGCCCGGAATCGCGAATACCGTCGTCTGCTTTCTTGGCGCTTTTGCATGCAGCGACAGCCCGAGGCAACATTTTCTTCTGAAATGTCAGCGGTAACCGTTGATATCGCTATGGACGGCAAGGCGCGCCGTCTTACCATGTCAAATGAGCTTTTAAAAGAGCTGATGGCTAGTGGGTCGCTTTTGGTCCAAGAAAATCGCAGTATACGCCCTAGGTCGGCACGCTCGTATTGCGGTTCGAGCTACGCAATATGTGGTCGCAAGACAACTGAAATCTACTATCCAGCATATGAATTCAAGTGTACCCAGATTTCATGATGTTAGGGAAATTATATAGATTGCACACGGCAACACCATATAATGCTTTAACGCGCTTTAACTGCCTAGACGTACAAGTTTGAAATGAGGTTTTGCACCATAATTTTATTTGTCCATAAAGTTCACAAAGTTCGGCCGTTCATTGCCTTCATTTTCTTTTATCAATGCCAGTATTTCTTCATCTTCGCTGTCAGAAGTGCTTGAAAGGAAATCATAAATGATCGCGGCAAGCAGATCGGGCCTTTCCCGTGCGGACGCCATTTGTCGTCTGCTTGTCTGCTGCAACGCCTGCTGGGATTGCTCCCTTGCGCACCGCCGATTTTGTCGGTGCGCCTTGGGGCAACAAAAAGTGCCCCAGACGGTGCGCCCATTTATCGAAGATGTCCGGTGCGCACCGGTGCAATTTATCGAACACAATACTTCGCACCGGTGCGCACCGGTGCGCACCAGTGCTCTTTATAGAATATGCTATAAGAAACTCTATGACGGGGCAACGTTTCTAGATAAAGACAGTTGGAAAACTTGCTCCGGGTATGCGGCCCCTTTGTGTCGCCGATTTCATCTCAAAGAGTAGCCAGCGCCGTCTCTCGGGTGGTGGGAGTACCGCGTTTGTTTTCCCATGGCCTCCGTGACCAGCTCGAGCATCATCGCGCTTGATCTCAGAGGCCACGATTTCTCTTCACCGCCGCGGCGCCCATTGGCTGCGCTTGGTCACAGTTTGCTGCGCGAATGATTAACGTTAGGGGTACGTGAGGGCAGGATGCTCGAGGTTGAGCTTCTGGCTGTAAATATCGGAAAAAACTGGAAGCCCTTCTTTCCGCGGTTTAGAGAAACATGATGTGCCGCTTGCCTCCTCGTAGTTTATGCTGATAATATTATCTAAAAACGTTGAGCTGGGAGTAGCAGACGACGCGCTCATCCTAAAGCGACCGCAGCGCCACCGCCTAGACGGCGATCGCGTGGGGCCGCTCTGCTCTCTGGCTCGCCGGCGCAGTTTCCCAACTGTCTTTATCTAGAAACGTTGTGACGGGGGGGACACACACTTTCTTTTTTTTGTTATATCTTTACATGTTAAGACTAGGCTTCAAGGTTGTCGCCGGACGCTCCCTCCTCAGTTTTTTTTTCCTCCATGTACTACAGAGGCCTCTGTAGATCAAGTTCAGTAGGTCTTGCTGTAGATGTACGCTAATCTGTACGCCAAGGTTCAAGGTTGTCCATTGTCGCCGCTGTTGTTCTCACTGTTCCTCGAACCACTCTGCCAGAAAATTTTGCAGAATGAAGAAATACGCGGTTTTTGGCTTCCACACGTGTGAAGTTCGAGTACGTGCTTGCTTACGCGGATGACGTTGCCTTTTTTGCATCGGACAGAGAAAGCATTAGTGCTGTACTGAAAACAACACAGGATTTTTGTGCCCAGAGTGGGAGCATGTTAAACACAGATAAGCGCATTGGTTTGTGGCATGGCGCATATGGGACATGACGCCAGATGTATTTGAAAATGTTCACTGGTCCACTACACCAAGCACATATCTTGGCGTGCCTCTTGATTGCTATCGTGAAAGCGATTCGGTCTGGAGCAAGAAGGCCGATGAAATGAGAGAGACATCTAAATGGCGTGGGCGCGGCCTTTCAGTGTTCGCGCGTGCCACGGTATGCAATGTTTTTCTGGCAGCAAAGATAATGTATATCTTGCAGGCTTTGTACTGTACACGAGTGAATATACAGAAGTTCCATCGCATCTTTGCGACATTTATATGGCAGTCCAGTTGGGAGAGAACCTCCCGAACGAATCTTTTTCGGCGAGTCACCGCGAGGGGGGTCTGTCCCTCTCTCACTGTTTTTAAGCCAAGTGGTCCTGCGCTTCATGTTTCTCCGTGAAAGAAGAAACCCTTTCCTCCAGTGTTTTGTTCAGTTTATGTTGCCAAATGCACTCCCAGACTTTGTAATCTCCTCTGCCGGAGGTGGTCGCTACAGCGTGTCCCGTTACCTCCGTGAGGTTGTCGCATCTTATGGATTCCTTGTCACCCGTTTTTCCAGAGAATATTTGGCAACTGTGAAGAAAAGGCAACTTAAGAAAGATTTATTACACATTCTTTTTCCTGCCCCCTTGTATCGGTCGGCCTTTGGGGCCTCACCGGGGCAAAATGTGTTAAAGAGGGTAAGAAGAATGTAACGCCTGTGGCGAAAACTTTCTTCTTTCAGCTGCACACAGGTACCTTACCTGTTAAAAGCTGGTTACATGAAAGGGACATATACGTCCCGTGGGGCACCCATTGCCTTCTGTGTAGGAAGGAGGAAAAATTGACCATGTTTTTGTCGACTGTAATAATGCAATCTTCTTTTGGGACGTGTTGCAGCGAACCATAAAGAAAGATTTGCCGCTCACTCCGCACGGCATTAGGTTTCTGCCTGTCGAAGACGGTGCCGCTCCATATGACACCATTTTTCTGCTTGGCTTGCATGCAGTGTGGCGTAGTGCCATGGCATATCGCCATTGCGATCCTGGAGCTAGATCTGTGTATCAATATTTTGTTGAGAGTGTCCTGAAAATTTACGATGTGTTAAAAGACCGAGGTTTTGACAAAGAAATTTTATCCCTTTTCCAGAATCTATCCCAACTGAAGAAGTTGGAATGGTCGCTGGAAGCGAGGAGTGCTGTAGCCATGTAAATAGTCACATATGTTGTAATGCACTGTATTCCAACGCCTTTGAAGGCAATAAAGAAAAAAAAAAGTCGCCGTAGCTCAGAGGTAGAGCACCGGACGCGTAATTCGGAGGTCATGGGTTCGTATCCCACCGCCGGCATGTGGTTGTTTTTTCTTCTGCTTTTCTATATTAGCTTTAAGCGATTACATATTCAGTAATATTCTAAATTGATCAACACCACAAAAGAAATAAATAAATTAAAAATCCCCTGTGCCCCTTGGTTTCTGTGGCTGTTGGCTTCTGCCATATGTATGACCATTTGTGTGTTATCACTGGCGAGCTTCATCTGCTGAAGAAAGAGCCAAGATGCACTCATAGTGACTTCTGGCCAGTCAGGAGTACTGCAGTACATCACAGAAGATAAAAGCAGTTATAAATGTGTAGAAAATAATATCCTCCAAAAAGGCACCGAAAACTGTGTTCTGAAATAAACATGGGAAAATATCCGCTCCATTTTCAAAACCAGAAACCGAAAGGCCCAGCCTATACTTATATGCTCTCATAATATCGTCATGCTGATGGACCGCCACGCACTTCCTGACCTGGCGGCAGGAAATAATATATTCAGAGTGGAAACATGCACAGCAAGATTTAATTGCCATTTCAAGGTTACTTTCCGAATCTTTCATAGCAGCAAATGATTAAAAAAAACATCACGAAAAAAGCTGACATAAAATGGAAGCTAACTACACATCGCTGAAATTCTCACTGCATTGAAGTAAAAAGGTTGCACAAGCCCATGAGCAAGTTTTTAACAACTGTCACTAAACAAGTGACGAAAAATTACAATATTTATCTCGGTGGCCACCAGACAGTCCAGGCCATCAGGGCGAGTTCTATGATAAACACGTGATGTAAATGTATGAAGCCGTGTAGCAGTTTGAAATGTACTGAAAACTGCCATAAAGTGTGATGCCATTGCCATTATGCCATTATGTGACAGTAATGTGAAGCTGTGTGAGATGACTACAAAAAAGTTTAAGCTCCTGTGGAGTGCCTTAAAAAACAAATACGATGAGCGACATGCAACAGAGAGACAGCTTTTTGACAAATGGTAACACAGAAGTAAGTTTTTTATTTCTCTAAGCCAAGAGATGACACTAAAGGGACATTGAAGACGATTCCATATCTAACTTTTGTTCTCAGAAAAATCATTTCCATGCCTCATTTCAGGTATGCTGATGTTTGTCATGCAACAAAAGACATTAATTCTTAACAAAATAGCACTTCAAAACTTTCCTGGCCCCTCCCGAAAAAAAGCTTCGTAATCACAGCTTTGCAGTGAATGGCGATGCAGCGTAACCTCCGCGATCTGCAACCAAGAAACTGAGTCCATTCATATAGTTTCCTTTTGAAACTGGTCGATGAAGGCAACGCCTGTAAGTCTTTTTTTTTTCCTTTTCTAGTTAATAAAACCCCATTTTCAGTAAAAGTAGATATCTTTGTTAAAATGCAGTAGTCTCTCAATACAGACAGACTTTGATATGTCCTCAATGTTTCTTTAAAACTTCTAAAGTTGTCACCTTAAGGCTCGACTATCCTTAGTGAAGATATCACGCTAACTGATACAGAAAACGCATACACAGAACGAGAACAGAAACGCACTTCGTCTGTTCCCATTCTGTGTACGTATTTTCTGTATCAGCGTGATACCTCCATTATGAAGAACCAATTAGCTCCCACTCTTGCCTTGTTAGACTATCGCTTTCTCGTACATCCCACTTAACTGCTAGGACACCAACATGGAAAGAATGTTGCAGAAAAGGCTTTTATTGCCATGTATGCGAAAATACAGAATGCACTTTATCAACGCTAATACATGTATTCATCAGCAAGAATAAAAAACATGTACCCAGAATGCACCCATCTAAAGCACTGTTAGCCCCCTTCCCCTTATGTTTTTGTCCTATATTCTTGTTGGCAGAAGGCCCTGAACTTTTTTACCAGTGCGTACTGAATATGAAAATTCACTTTTCACTGAAAGCCTAAAGAGAGTGTGTGTGCTACTGCATTTTCAGCAAAAATAAACATCGTGCATCACGTACAAAGGCATGCGGACAAAGACATAGAAAGACGCAGCCAACACAAGCACTCTTTGTTTGTGTGCACTCATACATAGTCTTCACTGCAACACCAACTCGCTCATCAGTCTGTGCTTTCAAGTAAACATGCTTTGCAGACAAAAAGCTTATCATTATGGCGGCAGCCCAACAAAGGTAACTGCTGAAACAGCTAACAGTGTTTGTAGTCACTAACAGAGGTAAAAGAAACCAGAACTTCATGCGACTGCTCCTAGTGAGTCTTCCTTTCATGCTTATTTAAGCGGTACTTTTCTCTGAACGCCATTGGGCAAAAGCGACACTGGAATGGTTTTACACCCTGGTGGGTTAGCGTATGTCTCACAAGGTGTGCATTTTGTGTGAAAGTCATCGGGCACAACTGGCACCGGAACGGCTTCTCGCCTGTGTGGATGCGGATGTGGTCCACCATTCGCTGCTTTCGGGCAAAGATTCTGCCGCAGAAGTTGCAACGGAAGGTACGGCTGTTTCTGTGCAAAGGAAGGTGCTTCATCAGATCACTTCTGTTTGTGAAGCTCTTGCTGCAGCAGCTGCACTGGTGCGGTAGCTTGACTGTCTGTTTATCCTGGTGGTTTCTAACAACCGAACCTGCATCGAGAACGCAAAAGTGTTTTCAAAGAACTGCAGTGCCGCACGTGTCACAGATGACTTGATACTACAGGAAGAAGCTAAGAATGTAAGGCAATCTAACACACTAAATATGCCAGCCCTATCAGATGTAGCAGACCGGCTTTAAAAAAAAACACATTTGAAACCAAACTTTCTCATGACTCACGACAGAACATTGCCATTACCCACTCCTTCTGCGTACCGGAGCTCCCAAGCTCATTATCCTGCACAAAGGAAGAAAGCCTTCAAAGAATTGTTGCTACGGAAAAAACTGCTCGTCAACAAATTTCCTCACAAGCCAAATAAAGCTCTTTACAAATGAAGTTCATGTGATCAATCCTGAGTTTGCATTGTTCTGTCTCTAAGACTGAGATCAAAAAAGTCGCTTGCACAGCAACTGCTCCTGTGCATTCATTGTTGGTTTAGGTTGGTTTATGGGGTTTAACGTCCCAAAGCGACTAAGGCTACGAGAGATGCCGTAGTGGAGGGCTCCGTAAGTTTCGACCACCTGGGGTTCTTTAACGTGCACTGACATCGCACAGTACACGGGCCTCTAGAATTTCTCCTCCAAAGAAATTCCAGCCGCCGCGGCCGGGATCGAACCCGCGTCTTTTGGGCCAGCAGCCGAGCACCATAACCACTGAGCCACCGCGGCGGCTGTGCATTCATTGTCTCAAGCAAAATCTGTTAAGGGGCTGTCTAGCAGCAGTTGATTATATCAACCAAACAAGCAGCTCTGCAGTTGGTTCACAAAAACGTTGTGGAAGATATTTTCTTCAGATTCAAAATAAAATACAACAGTTCCCAACTCAAAATTATCACACAGCTGATATACTTCCATCTTTGATTGGAAAGAACACAGTGTACAAAAGATATTTGAATGTTTCGACAAAAAAAAAGAAAATAAAAACTAAATGTAGTTCTATACTTAATACAGAAGAATGTGGCCAGTAGCTATAAGAAACCTAGAAGTAGAACAGAAGTTGCAAGGTTGCAAATACATGCACTTAGCAACAGATGCTAATTTGCTTTGGCAGTACGAGTAATGTCATGCAGACAACATAACATCTGTCGTTTTTACAAGAGCACAACAAGCCAGTTTTCAAAGTTATTTTAAATCAGAAATATTCAATAAATGCAGCCAACAGCAGTTCAAATACCAGCTAAAATTCATCACTGAATATCCTTTTGCATTGCAAGAAAAGCTGTGGCCACTGCCAACCAAAGCAGGTTTTAACAAAAATTGCAAATAAAACAACAACACAAACTAAAAGCAAGTAAGAGAAAAAGTTAAGCCAGAAAAGTTCAACTAAGGGCATGTAGAGCCACCATGAACCAAAAAAGGCAGCATGCAAAAATTGGGGACACTACACCACAAGCAAAATGAAATATAATACACAAAGGCACACGCAGACAGTGACTTATAATTCCACTGCATTTTCACTAGCGGCATCAGATATTTGTGAAAAACTCGGACCAATATGAAGAAAAAGAAACACAAGTTGCCTTGTACTCTTCTAAACAACTGTTGAGTTGTCCTTGTACAGACAGGTTATTCTGTGCACTGAGATACAATGTCACCTACATACTCTTTACACTGCTCATCATTCATATTTAAGCGATCTAAAAGGAGCTCTTGCTGAAGCAAGAGGGGATGCGATGTTCCCAACTTTGTGTGCATACGTCAGACATCAAGATCACTGAATAAGCTACTTCAGAGGCTATCAATATCAAGCTATTGGGTTTGTGTAAGTTTGAAAGAGTTGCCCTGAAAGATTCTTCCCCTGGAATCTTGTACTCTTTAGTGTGCCAGTATTGATCTTGACACCTGAAAAATAGTTAGTTAGTTATATTGATTTTTATGGCGCAAAAGCAACTGAGGCTATGCTGCGCCAAACACAAGGTTAGAGTTTTTGTTAATGGTGAAGCTTTCTAAAAATACTTAGAGTTTGTTTAAAACGTTGGCTTCCTTGAGAAACCTAAAGATACATGAAATATCAACCAGTGCTGGATCACCTAAGAGTAGCATGGGGTGTAATGGGATGCTTTCCCTGTAAAATGTTGTGAAATATTTCTTTCTTAGTTCTTCTAGTTTTATGCATGAAATTAAAATGTGGTTCACTGTGAGTTCAGCACCACACATTTCACAGAGAGGTTTGTTTTGTTTGGCTAGCAGAAAGTTGTGCGTGAGGTGGGTGTGTCCAATGCGGAGCCGACATAAAATAACTTCGGTAAAACGTTCTTGATGCCTACATGATTGCCATTCCCCTAAAATTGGTTTCACAGAATTTAATTTGTTGTTTACGTGATCTTGCCATGCGGCCTGCCACTTATTTCTGAGTTTACTGTTGATAAACTTTAAGCAATCCCTGTGCGGTATGCTCACTTGTTTTATTTGGCCATTCCGGGCTTGTGCAGCGCATACATCTGCTTTTTCATTACCTACGATTCCAACATGGCTAGGAACCCAGCAGAATTTAATGTTATGTTTTTGTTTTGTAATTTTAACAATGCTATGTATGATGTTACCTATTATGGGTTCAGCAGCATTTCTGGAGTGCAGTGCTTTGAGCATACTCAGGGAATCGGTGTAAATGATGCTATTTTTGATATTCTCTCTTACTATTTTTTCCACAGCTACAAAGATGGCATAACACTCAGCAGTAAAAACCGATGCGAATTCTGGTAGTCGCATTATCTGTTTGTTTTTTCCTTGGATTACTGCACTTCCAACGTGACTTTCTGTTTTTGAGCCATCGGTATAAAATTCAATGTAAGTGTCATACTTTTCTTGTAGTGCAAAGAATTCCTGTAATATGTACTCATTTGGCGTTTGCTTTTTATCTAAATGTGTCATTGTGAGGTCACATACTGAAGGCAGGCTGTACCATGGTGGTAAATATTCATTCCTTTGTGCAATATTCGGTAGGGCATCTAGTACTGTTAGCTCTTCACATTTATCTTCAAAGCGCAGCAGTAATGGTCTGATAGAATGTGGTTTGTTAATGAATAATCTTTTAGATGGGCACTTGGTTACAACTGGATGGCAGAGATGTTTCGGAAGAGAACGGATTTTTAAGACATATGAGCATGTAAGGGCGATTCTTCGATCCTCAAGAGCGGCTTCATTAGTTTCAACGTAAAGGCTAACTACTGGTGATGTTCTGTATGCTCCAGATGATAGGCGCAGACCAAGATTATGAATGGGGTCTAATCTTTTTAAGTAGGATGCTCTTGCCGAACCATATACTATGCACCCGTAGTCCAGCTTGGAGCGCACCAGAGAGCGATATATTTGTAAAAGGCTTGCTCTATCGGACCCCCACCGCTTCCGTGAGAGAACTTTTAATATATTGAGGGCTTGAGAAGCTTTCTTTTTAAGGTTGTTAATATGTGGTAGAAATGTGAGTTTCTTGTCGAAAGTTACGCCTAAAAATTTGTGTTCTAGTTTAATTGGTAGCGCAGTGTGATTCAAGTATAGATTGGGATCGACCTGTAGGCCTCGTCGCAATGAAAAAAGAACAGCTACTGTTTTTTGAGGAGAAAATTTAAACCCATTTATGTCTGCCCAAGCACCTAGTTTATTTAGTGTGATTTGTATTTGTCTCTCACAGGTTGATATGCTGGAGGACGTGCATGCTATTTGTAGGTCATCTACATAGACTGAATACATTATAGACTTGGGTATTACTTTAGCTAAGGAATTCATTTTTACTATGAAGAGTGTCGTGCTTAGAATGCACCCCTGGGGTACGCCGTTCTCTTGGGTGAAAGTCATGGAGAGAGTTGCTCCTAGGCGGACTCGGAATGTGCGGTTAGCCAGGAAGTCGTTCAAGCAGTTCAACATCCTGCCGCGGATACCTAGCTCTGCTAGGTCACGGAGGATGCCGAACTTCCACGTAGTATCGTAGGCCTTCTCCAAGTCGAAGAAGACCCCAATACAGTGCTGCTTGTGGATGAACGCCTCCCGGATGGTGTTTTCTAGACGGACAAGGTGATCTGTGGTTGAGCATGCTTTCTTAAACCCACATTGGTGTGTATCTAATAGTTGCCGAGATTCAAGTATGAAGGTCAATCTAATGTTTATTACACTTTCGAAAGATTTAGCAATGCAGCTGGTGAGGGCTATTGGTCTGTAACTTCCGGGTTTGAGAAAAGGTATTATGACTGCTTTTTTCCACTCGTCAGGTATATTGCCAGTTATCCAGATTTTATTAAAGAATTTTAACAGTGCCTCTACAGCAGCCTCGGAGAGATGTGCAAGCATAGCGTAATGCACGTTGTCTGGTCCCGGTGCTGTCTTTTTGCCAGAAGATAGTACCTTATTTAATTCTTCTAGTGTGAGAGGCTGGTTATAATCCTCATGAACACCTGCTCCAGATGGGAATCTTTGTTTCTCAGCTATTGCTTTGTGTTTTTGAAATGTGTTTGTGTAGTTGGATGAGCTTGAGATCTCAGCAAAATGCTCGCCCAGTATGTTGGCCTGTTCTTCTAAAGATGTTTGTGTCCCGGGTGCTGTCAAGAGAGGAAGTGTGAAAGAGGTATGGTCACCAGTAAATTTACGCACTTTTTCCCACATTTTCTTTGATGTTATTGAACTATTTATAGAGGAGACATATTTCTGCCAAGAGGTTTTCTCTGCATTTCTTCGCACATACCGCGCTCGGGCTTTTGCCTTCTTAAAGGTGAGTAGGTTCTCTGCAGTGGGATATCGACGCAGAGCGCTCCAGGCTTTCTTTTGTTGTTTTTTTGCTAATGTGCATTCTTTTGTCCACCACACTTTGTGTTTCTTTTGTGCAAGTCCTGTTGTTTGTGGTATAGCGAGTGTTGCGGCCGATATTATGCATTCAGTAAACTTCTCATTAATTTCATCTGTGCTAAGGTCGTCACAAAATTCCTTTTCCAGAGTGGCACTTTTTGTAAAAAGTGACCAGTCGGCGAGCTGAATTTTCCAGTGCCGTGGCCTTGTGGGGATGATTGGAGTGGACGATGAGAGCCTGATGATGGTAGGTAAGTGATCACTGCCCATGGGGTCATTTAAAACGTCCCATTTAAAATCGTTAAAAAGTAATGGTGATGCGAAAGCTAAATCGAGAGAGCTCATTTTTGCTGAGCTTGGACAGCAATATGTGGCTTTTCCCGTATTTAAAAGACAGACATTATTAGAAAGTATAAAATCTTCGATTATTTGTCCTCTAGAGTCACAGCGTTCGCTCCCCCAAAACGGAGAGTGAGCGTTAAAATTGCCAACTACCAGAAATGGCTCCGGCAGTTCATCGATCAGGCCTTCTAGATCTTGGCATGTTAATGTGATGTGTGGGGGAAGATATACGGAACATATTGTTATGGTTTTGTAGCTGATGACGCTAACCGCAACCGCCTCAAGTTTCGTTTTCAGTTTGATTTCTTGAGCCGGGACGCCGCTTTGGGTGATGATTGCGACGCCTCCCGACAGTCTATTTGCATGTTCGCGATCACGTCTAAAAGTTTTATAATGTTTTAAGATATTTGAATGTTGTGGACCAAGATTGGTCTCCTGGAGACATAGAGCTAGAGGCATCACTGACCCTAGAATATGTGTTATATCACTGTAGTTCCTCAACATTCCTCTACAGTTCCATTGTATTATGAAAGCCATCTTAGTTTTGTGTTTGTACTGATTGAAAAAACTAGATCAAGTTGTTTATGGCCCCGTGACTCGGGGCCTGTCTCTTTTTGACCGATCCAGGGAGCTCCGCCGACCATCCGACGTGGACGGCGAGGGGCTGCCCGGGGTCGTGTCCATCGCCTCTGCGGAGGCACTGGACGACCGTGCAGGGGGCACATTGATTTTCGAATTTGACCTCGACCTGTGGGAAGAGGTCTTTGGGCCCGCCGACCCGGGGGTCTGCGTCCCCTCCTTTGGGGTAGGCGGAGTAGCGTGAGCTACTCCACCAGACGGCGCGGATGGCCCCACCACAGGCTCACTACGTGTGGCCTGGACAGGTGCCGAAGCCTGGTGTGGTGCGCCGCGCCCACGCACCACATCGGCGAAGTTTGTTTTTGCAGTGAAGGTGAATTTGTTTGTTTGAGAGTATTGCCTTCTTGCTTCTTTGAAAGAAATGTTTTGCGTAGTCTTGAGAGTAATGATTTAAATTCTTTCTCTTTTTTCCAGGACGGACAAGCCCTGGAGTAGGCAGCATGGTCGCCATCACAGTTTGCACACCGTAGGTTAGCAACACATTCTTCGGATTGGTGGTCCTTCGAAGAGCATTTTGCGCAAGTTTTGCGGCCGCGACAACTCTGGGAGCCGTGGCCAAATCTCTGGCAGTTGAAACATCTGCGTGGGTTGGGAATACGGTCTTACATTTATCTTCAGGTAGCCTACTTCAATGGATTCGGGTAATGTGCTCATGTTGAATGTCAAGATCAGGTGTTTGGTGTCCACTTCTTTGCCATCCTTCCGGATCTTGATCCGGTGGACATCTATAACTTCTTGGTCAGTAAGTCCTTCGAGCATTTCCTTTTCAGAAAGGTGGACAAAATCTATTTCAGAGATGACGCCTCGTACAGTATTCAGAGACCGATGTGGGGTCACAGAGACAGGGATGTCCCCAATGGATACAATTGTTGCAACTTTTGAGTGTTGTATGCTGTCGCGCAGTTCAAGAAGTAAGTCGCCACTGGCCATTTTTGACACCTTGTAGCCAAGGCCTAAGGCATCCGTCAAGCGTTTTGAGACTTGGAATGGGGATATTATCCTTGCTTGTGTTTCTTCTGCTTTACTGTGAATGACATGAAATTTTGGAAAGGATACTTTTCTTTTCTGGAAAAAGTCATCTGCTTCGGTCCGCCCTCTCTTGAGAGAGCGATCAAGTTTTGAAAGGGGGGGAGCCATAAAAAAATGTAGTTTTTCGGTCATGGTGCCAGCCACCCACCATGGAGTCCAACAAGGGGACGCGACAGGTACTTGAAAGAAAGTCCTGCCCACGCCAGCTGTACACCTTAACTATAACCTAATATGACTCAACTCAGGGTAGTTGGTCACACACGGTTAACCCTCGCCGCCAGGAAAAAGAAAAAAACAAAGAAGAGAGGAGGATACAGGAAAGTTGTAAGAAAGGAAATAGGAAAGTGAAAGGTAGAGGGGAGGACAGGAAAAGGCGACTGCCGATTTCCCCCGGTCGGGTCAGGCCGGAGGTGCCGTCTACAGGAAGCTGGGGCCAAAGTGGTGTGTTGCCTCCGCCGAGGGGCCTTAAGGGTCCAAACGCTCGGCATCGGCTCAACCACCAGGATCCCCTTTTCCCCGGACACGGCGATGCCACGCACGGCTAAGCGCGGATGCTCGGGTCCGTGGTGACGCATTGTTCACCATCATCCCCCTGAGGGGATGTCCCTGCGGATGCTCGGGTTAACCCCGTGGTGTCGCCACTCACCAACGTCTGCATGCTGCAGACGCCTCCCTGCGGGGAACCTGAAAAATGAAACGCAGCAGCAGCGTAAGTACAAGAGAGGTCCCAACATCACAAGCAGCAGAGCTTATCCACCTCATGAGTTTCGTCTATTCAATGACCATCTGGCAGCATCATGCAAGTTTGGTTGGCTGACTGGTGGACTGATTGGATTAGTTAAGTGCACTGAGAGGAGGAACTGGGGCTTTTTTCAGCACAGTTGTGGGTACCAAAATAAATAAAGTGTATTCAATAGCACAGGGGAACGGTTCATTTACAGATTACATCAGTCTCGCTAAAACTCATGCCTGTTATTCCAACTCAACATATACAATTGGTTCTCACAGCATGATTCCAAGAGGAGGCTACTGACCATAAAACTGTATTTGAAACAGAAGCACATGGCCCTACTAGCTTTTTCGGCCGGTGCCGGAAAACGGACCTCTCAGTCTAATGCTGCCTTACAATAGCTTTCGTCTGAATAAAGCAACAGCATATGCAGAGTAGCTACGCTCATGCGAGTATAAACAGTGAACAGAAGGCAAGGACTGGACAAGTTTGAAGCTGCGCTTGGAGCAGAGAATAAGTGTGAGAGCTTCGGTGTCGTCAGTGCGAAGCTTTATGTGAGCGGGGGATAAATCCTACGTTTAAGCCACTGAATATCAAGGCGTTAGCCGTAATTGTATGGCACTCTGGAACAGCTATGGAGCTAAATTATAATCATTCCACAGCAGTAATATCGGTATTTAAGAGAAACTCAAGAGCACGGACACAATAAATCTACGGTAAAACAAAGTCATGTCACTAAATACTAGTGTGGTTGAAAGTTTGGTATATAATAAACTAACAAGTGCCTTGTGTATAAAAGCTTAATCTGAAAAGTTTTTGTGACAAGATACAGATATACGGAAATGTGGCATTTGAAAATGAATGCCGTCAGCCATTTGAAAATGAATGCCGTTGGCGCAGTCCATAGGTCATGCCGAGCACAGCATGCACTACAAACCAAGCCTCTTGCCGTCACTTTGTGCCACTCAGTACTTCACATGGTTCTGGCTGAAACGCACCACATGCATTCACAGTTGTGAAGTTAGGCGAGGACAGAGTGTGCTTTGAAGAAAACTGACGCCTAAGACAGAAGGTATGCAGAAAAGATGTGAGGGCCTGCAACCCGCTACTCAGGTTTGTCCTTTTAAAGCATGAAGAATCTTTGGATGTGTGGTTTGGTTTGGTTTATTGGGGTTTAACGTCCCAAAGCGACTCAGGCTATGAGGGACGCCGTAGTGAAGGGCTCCGGAAATTTCGACCACCTGGGGTTCTTTTACGTGCGCCGACATCGCACAGTACACAGGCCTCTAGAATTTCACCTCCATCGAAATTTGGCCGCCGCGGCTGGGATCGAACCCGCGTCTTTCGGGTCAGCAGCCGAGCGCCGTAACCACTGAGCCACCACGGCGGGTTGAGGTACCAAATTTTTGGTTGCAGTCTGAATACTTTTGGATATATGTAACAGAAACAATAACAGCAGCTTAAGCATGAAGATAAACATTTTTGCAAAGCAGAGCCATGAAAAGAGACAGATGGATTTCACAATAAATTTATTTCACTCATTTATTTCATATACCTCAGGGCCACAAGCATTATAGAGGGGAGTGGTAACAAAAAGAATTATAGAAATGAATAGTGCAACAAAAGAAATTGGTATAGTACAGAAATAGATGGCTCCTAGTTACACAATATTATCAATACAGTCTTGAAGCACTGGTTATCAACAACAGTAGCAGTTAATGTGGAAAGATGATTCTATTGTTGTTATATTGTCCGCGAACAACCTACCAGGTACTAAAGGAGAAACAAATATTGGGGGTTTGGAACAGCGATAACAATAAACTTTAGTTTGCAGGGTAACAATCTGAAAACAATTCGTAGAATAACAGCACTGTGCTCACTGAAAAAGTTGAAGCGACAATAAGAACAAACTGCAGTTGGCCTGTATAGACAGACTACGGTGTACTGATGACAAAGAAACCAAAACAAAAGCTTTTATAAACTAGAAAGGCAAAAAAAATAAAGCACAGGTGTCGCCATCAGTGGTAAATTTCACAAGTAAAACGCATGCATCGACACCAATTTAGGCGGCAACTTGTACTTTTCGGTAAGGGTATCACGAGCTTGATTTGACTGTAAAAAAACTTTTAAACTCAAATTCCTCAGCAATAAATGCACTGTTTGCTGCCGCACAAACGCCAACATAGCCAAGAGGAACCGAAGAATCAATATTTACTAAGAACAGTAATTGTATGGACTTGCCCTCTGTGTCCTTTTAACACAATACTTTCAGTTATTGCTTAGGTGAAGAAGCTCACGGTATGCTGAGCTTCGAATCGTAAAGCATTGAGGTCCCAAAATATTTCTTCCCTGGTAGAGAGATGTCAAAGAGTGCCATTGGAGAGGCACAAAAAACCTAAAAAGACGCATCAGAAAACAAAGAGCGGCACTTGGGATACAACGCCTGCAGGATCATTGCTTCCTTGCGAGGCCTGAAGGCATAGCGCTTGCTGCCTTAGCCTTTCGGCCCAGCTTGGTGCAATTCTGGCCAATCCAAGTTAACATTCTAGAAGCAGCATAGCGCGGAAAATTGCATTCATATCAAATGGCACTAATGGCAGACATAAAATGGAAACTCGCAGTACATCACTGAAATTATCTCTGCATTGAAAACAAACAAAAAAAAAGATTCTCCACACACAAGTAAGTTTTTTGATAATTACAACTGCACAAACAGTGATAAACTGCACTGCCTATCTTATAGTAGCTCCCCAACAGTCCTGGTCGCAGGCAAGTTCTTTGACACACTGTGTAAATGCCATAATAAAAATTCCATTCCTACATGTATAGGAGCTCAAAAGTGCTTCTTGTGGAGGGAAAGCACCTAAAGAGTGGGTCTGCGCAACTCTACATTGTAGACATGGAAGTGTTGTCTCCAGACAAGGAGATCGTCAATATGGGGAGAACCTGCAGAATGTAACCACTAAAACGTCTAGCAGAGTTTGTCATCGTTAATGTTTGAAAAAGGAACTAAGACTTCGTGGGACTGTGATTTTCCTAATGCGTCTTTTTGTGCAAGTCTAAAAGGCGCTTCGCCCTGAACACTTTTGGGCAAAAGCAGCACTGGAATGGTTTTCCACCCTTGTGAACTTGGTGCATATGTCTCTCAAGGTTCCCTTTTCGTGCGTAACTCATGCTGCATAGCTGGCACTTGAATATCCAAGGATCACCATCGTGGTATAAGAGGTGCATCAGCAGGTCAGTTTCCTTCTTGTATACCTCGCCACAGCGGTCGCACTGGTGCAGTTGGCTGCCTGTTCGTTTATTCCGGTTTCCGGTAGCCGGTCCTGCAGCACGAAAGACAGACTACGTTCAATAAAACAAAGGGCCCTCATAACAGCTCACCTGACACTAGTGACAAGCTAGAGAAAAAGGAAGGCAGTTTTATACAAAGAGCCATGCCTGCACATGTGATGTCAGATGCAACAGACAGACTTCGAAACAAACTCAGTTTTGAAACAAAACTTTCCCATGATATGTGACACAGCACACTGTGACTAACCCAATGAACACAACGCAACACAACACAAGGAACATGGGAGCCAAATCTCCCACGTTCATTATCCTGCACATCGGAAGAAAGTTTGCAAGGCATTGCTGCTGAAAAAAAAAAAAAAAATTCTTCACAAGCCAAACCACAGCTGTTTAGAAATGATGCCCATATGCTCAATCTTGAGGTCCCCCTATTCTGTCTCACAGATGGGCTCAACAAAGTCACTTTTTTTGGGTTTTTTCGCATACTTGCCATAAAGGCATAATTTCAGCTCGCTGTATATCAAAGAAAATCTCGTAAGGTGTTTTCATGCAGGAACCGGAGAAGGCTCCTGCTCTTATTGTTGTCGCTTAGCCACTTGGAAAAATCCTCCTCCCTGGTTGCTGTTATAATCCCGATTCCTGTAAAATTCGTGTCAGTGAAGCCCTTGTCCCTGCACAAGCGCACAGAAGGTGACGAACATCCACGTCTGCAGCTGGTGTGGAACACAGCAAGAGATGCTAAACTATTTCGGCAGCATCAGTAATGTCAGACAGATCAAAAAACACAAATATTTGTCATTTTATACAAGACCATGATAAGCCAGTTTCAAGAGTATACTTTGTCAACAAAGCAATAAATGCAGGGTTCAGCTGACAGCAGTTAAAATGGTACTGGTTAAGACACATCTTTTTTAATGTGACTTAGCTGCAAGAAAAGCTGTTGGCACTGCTCATCCAGGGTAGGTTTTACCAAAAATTACAAGCAAAGCAACTAAAAAACTAAAAGCAAGAAAGTAGACGAAAACACCGAATCAGAAAAGTTCAACTACATGCACGTAAGCACAATGAGCCAATAGGACAAGAGAAAAAAATTGTCAACACTACAGCACAAGCAAGACCAAATACAGAAAAAACATTAAGCATGCATTGTACTGCACGTTGTTCATAATGGAGGCATCAGAGTTCAGTGGATACCTCAAAGCAACATGGATGCAAGGTGCCTTGTATTCTACAAAGTAACCATATCTTTCTTCACACCATCGTGCTGTTTTCTGCATGCAGACACGATGTTACTAACACATTTTTTACACTGCCCATCATTCATGTTTCAGAGGCCTGGCTGGAGGTCATGGTTCAGCGAGACGGGGTACAATATTCCTGACTTTGTGTGCATACACCAGATACGGAGATCAATGAATAAGCTATTTCACAGGCTATGAACATAAAGCTCCTGGGTCTGCGTCAAGTTGGAAACAGCAGCTCTGAAATATTCTTCCTCTGGCATCTTGTATTCTTTAGTGTGCGACTGCTCATTCTGACACCTGTAAAACGAAACACAGCAGCAGAGTAAGTACAAGAAAAACTTCCAATACCGTAAGCATCACAGCTTATCCGTTCATGTGCTTTGTGTATTAAATGACCATCTGGCGGCCTCATGTAGGTTAGGTTTGGTGAGCTGATTAATGAAATGCACTGGGGGAGGACCCAAGGTTCTTTACAGCATAGTTATGGGTAACAAAGCACCGCAAATGCGTTACCTAGCACAGATTAACGTTTTATTTGCAAATTATGTCAGTTTTTCTACAGTGCCTGTTCCTGAGACTCTGAATATACAACACACTCGCACTGCACGTTTCCAAAAAATGGAGACTAATGACCAATCAAAATTGATTTGCAAGAGGCTAATTTTTATCAGGCTACTTTTTTAGCCAGTGCTGGAAAACAGACCACTTAGCCGAAGGCTGCCCTGCAGTGGCTTTCATCTCTATAAAGCATCAGCCCATGCTGAGTAGCTCAACTCATTTGAGTATGAACAGTGAACAGAAGATTAGGCCTACATGCCAGAACTCAAACACTACGTGTGCATGTGCACACAATTTAACCTGGTTAAACTGCATCTGTCACAAAGATTCTGACACAGAAACTAATTATATTAAGGCTTGTCTTAGCAACTTTATACGTCTAGAAAATATAGCATAAAGTGGAATGCAAAAATAACTAGTAATTTTTTCTGACAGGAATGTGAAGCTGTGCGAGTTAGCTACAGATAGAGATCGTACATGCTAAGGTTGAACTTCCAAAAAATACGCCATTCACATAAAACAAAGCGAAAAGGATTTGACAAATGCTAACACACAGAAGTAACTTCCCACTTTTTTTTTTTGCATAAGCCACAAGACAAGTTTTTCCCTTTTCATACCTCTTCCTAGACAGATAAATTTAACGAAACGAAGACAAAGAGGGTAGCCAGAAAGATGAACATCTGGCCTGCTACTCTGCACTGGGGAAGAGGAGGAGGAGAAGAAAGAGGGTCACGATGGGGGACGATGTGGTGAGGAGAGAGATGGGTGTATGTGCATGCACATTTGATGGCATCACAACCGCAAGTAGAGGTCCATGTCACTCAAGAAACGGGAAAAGGCTCGCATTGCCTAGGCTGCTTACCAACTCTGCGGCCAAACGCCTAGCAGTAAGTCCTCAGAGAGTGGCCTGCTGTCCAAACACTTCAAGGAAGCAGCCAACGTTAGTCTTTTGAGCGCATATACTCAACAAAACGCTAGTACATGCTCCACAGTATCGGTTATGCCACAAGTGGAACCCTCCCGGGTATACGCACGTCCAATTAAATATAAGTACTTTCGTGTGAGAGCGACATCTAAACCAAATCTATGCATCAAGCATTCATGAGGACGTGGAATTCCATGCGGTACCCAAAATTTCATACCCGGATCCAGCCTTTTCAGGCGGATGTGCCGAGTGTCTGGATGGGCTCAGTATCTTGCCGTCGCACTCTTCATAAAATCCGAGCGAAGGCAAGTGGTATCCAGTCTTGAGAAACGCAAGACTGTATGGAGGCCATTGAAAAGAGCGCCCTTTGCCTCAGCATCGGCTCTGCCATTTCTATCGAGCCCGCAGTGTCCAGGAGTCCATTGAAATACTATTCAGTGACCTTTTTCTTGAGCAGATGAAAGGAGCTCAGTGATCTCTATTGCCAGAGACTGGTAGGCAGTGTAGCATAGAACATTACAAGAAAAGGGTTTTCTTGCAGCATTTTGTGAACATACTTAAAGAGCTTTATTGACCTTAATACAAAAGTTCATCAGCCAGCGAGAAACTTTCCAAAATGTACCAGTCTCGAGAACGGTTAGCCTGACTCAGTTCGCTTTTGCGCCTTTAATGTTCTTGTTGGCAGAAGCCCAACAAGTTTTACCAGCAACATGTACCGAATATGCCAGTTGCTGTCTTTTGCTGAAAGCTTTGTTCCGATGGGAAGTAACGTTTTTCACAATGCCACGATAACAATTCCATTTCTGCATGTATAGGAGCTCAAAAGTGCTTCTTGTGGAGGGAAAGCACCCGAAGAGTGGGTCTGTGCCACTCTACATTGAAGACGTGAAAATGTTATCTCCAGACAAGGAGCTCGTCAATGTGGGGACAACCTGTAAAACGTAACCACTTGGGTGGCTAGCACAGTTTGTCATTGTTAATGCTGGAAAAAGGAACCAGGATTTCGTGGGATTGTGGTTCTCCTAATGTGGCATTTTGTGCAAGTCTAAAAGGTGCTTCTCCTTGAACACCTTTGGGCAAAAGCAACACTAGAATGGTTTTTCGCTCTTGTGAGCTCGCAGCATATGTCTCTCAAGGTAGCCCTTTCGTGCATAACTCATGAAACACAGCTGGCACTCGAATGGCCTAGGATCACGATCATGGAAGATGAGGTGCATCGTGAGGTCAGTTTCCTTCTTGTATACCTTGCCACAGCGGTTGCACTGGTGCTGTTGGTTGCCCGCTTTTTTATTCTGGTTTCCGATGACTGGTCCTGCAGCGTGAAAGACAGAGTATGTTCAATAAAACGAAGGGCCCCGATAACAGCTCACTTGACACTAGTGACAAGCTAGAGACAAACAGACTTTGAAACAAACTCAGTTTTGAAACAAAACTTTCCCATGATTTGTCACACAGCACACTGTGACTAACCCAATGAACACAACGCAACACAACACAATGATCATGGGAGCCAAATCTCCCATGTTCATTATCCTGCACTCCGGAAGAATGTTTGAAAAGCATTGCAGCTGAAAAAAAAAAAAAAAAATTCTTCACAAGCCAAACCAAAGCTGTTTACAAATGAAGCCCATACACTCAATCTTGGGGTCTGCCCCATTCCGCCTCTCAAATGGGCTCACTTTTTTTTTCCGCATACTTGACATAACGGCATCATTTGGGTTGCTGTATATTAAAGGAAATCTCGTAAGGTGCTTTCATGCAGGAACCGGAGAATTCTCCTGTTCTTATTGTTGTTGGTTAGCCACTTGGAGAAATCCTCTTCCCTTGTCGCCGTTATTCCCACTTCCTGTAAAACTCGTGTCACTAAAGCACATGCCTGCACAAGTCCACAGAAGGTGGCGAACATCCACCTCTGCAGAAGGGCCACCCCAGCCGTGATTGTTCTAAGGGGTATCTCCCTCCTATAATCTCGTTAGATAATCAGGGAGGAGGAAATTTCTGTGGGGGAATTAGGGTACACGCACTCTTCCTTAAGGATGATGCTAAGATGGGTAGAGCAGGCATTTCAAAAGGAAGCCTGGTGCAGATGCATTAGTGTTTGCAGCTTGGTGTGTAAGACTGTCTACTTTTCTATGCTCAGCCTTCTCAGCATCGTCTAGCGCCCAGTGTATCCGGATGCGTACCCTTGTTCTCTTGTTGAGTGCATGACCTCCAGAAGTATACATAGTATCTTTTTCACTCTTTTCCATTGTTTTATGGCGACTAAAAGTCTATATAGATATGGGCTTCTCTTATATAGACTCTGCCACTCGCTCATATGCACTGCATTAGTTAGAAGGGCACTGAGGACGATTTGAAGTCAGCGTGTATCAAAAGATTGCTGCATTCGAAAGACAAAGGCGCTCCTTCCATTGAAAATGAAGATTAGAAAAAGGCCAAAAATGAAATGTAGGTGCCACCACCACTGGTCGATTACAAAAGTAAACTACATGTGCTGACACAGTTTTTTGGACGCAGATCTCAGAGGCCAGGCTACACTGGCATTCACTTCCAAATAGTGACCACGGCGACCTTTCCTGGGTTGACATCCAGGATTTTGAACCCAGCAGCCATAAAGTCTTCACAATAAAACACAGCAGTGCCCGACTCAAATTGGCGCACCACTGATACTTCAATCTTGGATTGGAAAGAATACATAACACATAATGCAAATAAGATATTTGAAGGTTTTGACAGAAAAAAACTAAAAACTAAAAGTAATATAATTAATACAGCAGAATGTGTCCTGCTACTGTAAGAAAGCAAGTAAGAGCAGAAAATCCCAGCTTGCAACTAAATGCACAGAGGAAGAGATGCTAAACTGTTTCGGCAGTATCAGTAACTCAGGCAGATCAATAAACATGAACATTTGTCATTTATACAAGACCATGATAAGCCAGATTCCAGAGTACACTTTGTCAACAAAGCAATAAATGCAGGCTCCAGCTGACAGCAGTTAAAATGTTGCTGGTTAAGAGCCATCTTTGAATATCTGACTTAATCGCAAGAAAAAGCTGTTGGCACTGCTCATCCATGGTAGGTTTTACCAAAAGTTCCAAGCAAAGCAACTAAAAAACTAAAAGCAAGAAAGGAGAAGAAAACACCGAATCAGAAAAGTTCAACTACACGCAGGTACCCACCGTGAGCCAATAGGACAAGACATACACTGTGGACACTATAGCACAAGCAAGAACAAATACAGAAAAAACATTAGGCACGCATTGTACTGAATGTGGTTCATACCAGAGGCATCAGCTATTAGCGGAAACCTCAAAGCAACATGGATGCAAGGTGCCTTGCACTCTACAAAATAACCATATTTTTCTTGCACAGCCGTGCTATTTTCTGCATGCAGACAAGATGTTACTAACACACTTTTTTACACTGCCCACCATTCATGTTTCAGAGGCATGGCTGGAGGTCATATTTCAGCAAGATGGGGTACAATATTCCTGACTTTGTGTGCATACACCGGATTCGAAGATCAATGATTAAGCTATTTCACAGGCTAAGAACATAAAGCTCCTGGGTCTGCATCAAGTTGGAAACAGCAGCTCTGAAAGATTCTTCCTCTGGCACCTTGTATTCTTTAGTGTGCGACTGCTCATTCTGACACCTGCAAAACGAAACACAGCAGCAGAGTAAGTACAAGAAAAACTCGCAATACCATCAACATCAGAGCTTATCCATCTCATGTGCTTTGTGTATTAAATGACCATCTGGCGGCCTCATGTAGGTTAGGTTTGGTGAGCTGATTAATCAAGTGCACTGGGGGAGGAACCGAGGTTCTTTACAGCATAGTTATAGATGTCAAAGTGCAGCAAATGCGTTACGTAGCATAGAGGAACGTTTTGCTAGGAAATTATGTCAGTTTTTCTAGAGTGCCCTGTTCCTGCAACTCAGAATATACAACACGCTCGCACTGCGTATTTCCAAGAATTGGAAACTTATAATCATTAAAACTGATTTGCAAGAGCACGTATCGCGCTAATTTTTTAGCCTGTGCTGGAAAACAGACCACTTAGTCTAAGGCTGCTGTGCAGTCACTTTCATCTCTATAAAGCATGAGCCCATGCTGAGTAGCTCAACTCATTTGGGTATGAACAGTAAACAGAAAATTAAGCCTACGCGCCAGAACTCAAACACTACGTGTGCATGTGCACACAATTTAACCTGGTTAAGCTGCATCTGTCGCAAAGATTCTGACACAGACTAAATATATTAAGGCTTGTCATAGCAACTTTACACGTCCAGAAAACCTAGCATAAAGTGGAATGCAAAAATAACTATTAATTTTTTCTGATACGAATGTGAAGCTGTGCGAGTTAGCTGCAGATAGAGATCGTACATGCTACGGTCGAACTTTTAAAATATACGCCATTTACATAAAACAAAGCGAAAGTGATTTGACAAATGCTAACACACAGAAATAACTTCCCACTCTTTTTTTTGCATAAACCACAAGACAAGTTTTTCCCTTTTCGTACCTCTGCCAAGACAGATAAATTTAATGCAAGGAAGACGAAGAGGGTAGCCAGAAAGATGAACATCTGGCCTGCTACTCTGCACTGGGGAAGAGGAGAAGGAGAAGAAAAAAAGGTCACAATGGGGGATGATGTAGAGAGAAGAGAGATGAGAGTACGTGCATGCACATTTGATGGCATCACAACCACGATTCAAAGCCTATGTCACTCAAACGCGAAAAGGCTCGCACTGCCTAGGCTGCTTAACAACTCTGCAGCCAAGCGCCTAGCAGTAAGTCCTCAGAGGGTGGCCTGCTGTCCAAACACTTCAAGCAAGCAACCAATGTTAGTCTTTTGTGCGCATATACTGAACAAAATGCTAGCACATGCTCCACAATCTCGGTTATGCCACAAGTGGAACACTCCGGGGTGTACGCACGTCCAATTAAATATAAGTACTTTCGTGTGAAAGCGACATATAAACGAAGTCTATGCATCAACCATTCATAAGGACGTGGAATTCCACGCGGTACCCAAAATTTCATATCCGGATCTAGCCTTTCCAGGCGGATGAGTCTAGTGTCTGGATGGGCTCAGTATCTTGCTGTCGCACTCTTCATAAAGTCCGAGAGAAGGCAAGTGGTATCCAGTCTTGAGAAACGCAAGACTGTATGGAGGCCATTGCTGAGAGCGCTCTTTGCCTCAGCATCGGCTCTGCCATTTCTATCGAGCCCGCAGTGCCCAGGGGTCCATTAAATACTATTCAGTGAACTTTTTCTTGAGCAGATGGAAGGAGCTCAGTGATCTGTATTGCCAGAGACTGGTACGCAGTGTAGCATAGAATATTACAAGAAAAGGGTTTTCTTGCAGCATTTTGTGAACATGCCTAAAGAGCTTTATTGACCTTCATACAAAAGTTCATCAGCCAGCGAGAAGCAACTTTTCAAAATGCACCAGTCTAAAGAATGGTTAGCTTGACCCTCTTCGCTTTTGCGCCTTTAATACTCTTATTGGCCGAAGCCCGAGAACTTTGACCAGCAACATGTATTGATTATGTCAGTTGCTGCCTTTTGCTGAGAGCTTTGTTCCGATGGAAAGTAATGCTGTTCAGAATGCGACGATAACAATTCCATTCCTGAACGCATAGGAGCTCAAAAGTGCTTCTTTTGGAGGGAAAGCACCTGAAGAGTGGGTCCGTGCCACTCTAGATTGAAGACATGGAAATGTTGTCTGCCGACAAGGAGCTTGTCAATATGAGGAAAACCAGTAAAATGTAACCACTTAGACTGCTACCAGCGTTTGTCATCGTTAACCTTGGAAAAAGGAGCCAAGTCTTCGTGGGATTGTGAGTTTCCTAATGCGTCTTCCTGTGCAAGTCTAAAAGGTGCTTCTCCTTGAACAACCTTTAGGCAAAAGCAACACTAGAATGGTTTTCCACCCTTGTGAACTCGCCGCATATGTCTCTCAAGGTTGCCTTTTCGTTCGTAACACATGAAACACAGGTGGCACTGGAACACCCAAGGATCACCATGGTGGTAGAAGAGGTGCGTCAGCAGGTCAATTTTCTTCTTGTATACGTTGCCACAGCGGCGGCACTGGTGCTGTTCGTTGTCCGCTTTTTTATTCTGGTTTCCGATGGCCGGTCCTGCAGCGTGAAAGACAGAGTATGTTCACTAAAACGAAGGGCCCCCATAACAGCTCACTTGACACTAGTGACAGGCTAGAGGATAAGGAAGGCAATTTTATACAACAGCCATGCCTGCACATGTGACGTCAGATGCAACAGACAAACTTCGAAACAAACTCAGTTTTGAAACAAAACCTTCCCATGATTTGTGACACAGCACACTGCGACTAACCCAATGAACACAACGCAACACAACACACGGAACATGGGAGCCAAATCTCCCAAGTCCATTATCCTGCACATCGGAAGGAAGTTTGCAAAGCATTGCTGCTGAAAAAAAATAAAAATTTCTTCACAAGCCAAATCAGAGCTGTTTAGAAATGATGCCCATATGCTCAATCTTGAGTTTGCCCTCTTTCAGTCTCAAAAATGGGCTCCCTTTTTTTGTTCACATACTTGACATATTGGAATAATTTGGGTTGCTGTATATTAAAGGTAATCTCGTAAGGTGTTTTCATGCAGGAACCGGAGAAGGCTCCTGTTCTTATTGTTGTCGGTTAGCCACTTGGAGAAATCCTCCTCCCTTGTCGTCGCTAGTCCCAATTCCTGTAAAATTCCTGTCACTGAAGCCCCTGTGCCTGCAAAAGTCCACAGAAGGTGGCGAACATCCACCTCAGCAGAAGAGCCGCCCCAGCCCTGATCGTTCTAAGAGCTACCTCCTCCAATCTCGTTAGATAATCAGGGAGGAGGAAATTTCTGTGGGGGAATTAGGGCACACGCACTTTTCCTTAAGGATGATGCTAAGATGGGTAGAGCAGGCAACAAAAGGAAGCCTGGTGCGGATGCATTAGTGTTTGGAATTTGGTGTGTAAGACTGTCTACTTTTCTATGCTCAGCATTCTCAGCATCGTCTAGTGCCCAGTGTATCGGGATGCATATCCTTGTTTTCTTGTTGAGTGCATGACCTCCAGAGGTATACATAGTATCTTTTTCACTCTTTTCCATTGTTTTCTGGCGGCTAAAAGTCTATATAGATATGGGCTTCTGTTATATAGACTATGCCACTCGGTCATATGCAGTGCATTAGTTAGAAGGGCACTGAGGACGAACTGAAATCTGCGTGGATCAACAGATAACCGCATTCGAAAGACAAAGGCGCTCCTTCCACTGAAAATGAAGCTTAGAAAAAGGCCAGAAATGAAATGTAGTTGCCACCACCACTGGTCGATTACACAAGTAAACTACAAGTGCTGACGCAGTTTTTTGGGTGCAGATCTCGGAGGCCAGGCTACACTGCCATTCACTTCTAAATAGTGACCACGGCGACCTTTCCTGGGTAGACATCCAGGATTTCGAACCCAGCAGCAATAAAGTTTTCACAATAAAACACAACAGTGCCCAACTCAAATTGGCGCACCACTGATACTTCAATCTCGGATTGGAAAGAATACATAACACATAATGCAAATAAGATATTTGAACGTTTTGACAAAAACAAAATAAAAACTATAAGTAATATAATTAATACAGCAGAATGTGTCCTGCAACTGTGAGAAAGCTTGAAGTAGAGCCCAGCATCCCAGCTTGCAACTAAATAAACAGAGCAAGAGATGCTGAACTGCTTGGGTGGTATCAGTAATTTCAGGCAGATCAATAAACACGAACATTTGTCATTTATACAGGACCATGATAAGCCAGTTTCCAGAGTACACTTTGTCAACAAAGCAATAAATGCAGGCTTCAGCTGACAGCTCTTAAAATGGTACTGGTTAAGACTCATCTTTGAATATGTGACTTAATTGCAAGAAAAAGCTGTTGGCACTGCTCGTCCAGTGTAGGTTTTACCAAAAATTACAAGCAAAGCAACTAAAAAACTAAAAGCAAGATAGAAGAAAACACCGAATCAGAAAAGTTCAACTACACGCAGGTACCCACAATGAGCCAATAGGACAAGAGACAAAAACTGTCGACACTATAGCACAAGCAAGACCAAATACAGAAAAAAACATTAAGCAAGCATTGCACTCCATGTTGGTCATAATAGAGGCATCAGCTTTCAGTGGATACCTCAAAGCAACATGGATGCAAGGTGCCTTGTATTCTACAAAATAACCACATCTTTCTAGAACCGTCGAGCTGTTTTCTGCATGTAGACACGATGTTACTAACACACTTTTTTACACTGCCCATCATTCATGTTTCAGAGGCCTGGCTGGAGGTCATGCTTCAGCAAGACGGGGTACACTATTCCTGACTGTGTGCATACACCAGATTCGGAGATCAATGAATAAGCTTTTTCACAGGCTAAGAGCATAAAGCTCCTGGGGCTGCATCAAGTTGGAAACAGCAGCTCTGAAAGATTCTTCCGCTGGCATCTTGTATTCTTTAATGTGTGACTGCCGACTTTGACACCTGCAAAACAAAACAAACCAGCAGAGTGAGTACAAGGAAAACTCCCAATACCATCAGCATCAGAGCATACCCATCTACAGTGCTTTGTGTATTAAATGGTCATCTGGCGGTCTCATGTAGGTTAGGTTTGGTGAGCTGATTAATCAAGCGCACTGGGGGAGGAACCAATGTTCTTTACAGCATAGTTAGGGGTATCAAAGTGCAGCAAATGCGTTACGTAGCATAGAGGAACGTTTTTCTAGGAAATTATGTCAGTTTTTCTAGAGTGCCTGTTCCTGCAGTTCAGTATATACAACACACTCGCACTGCACATTTCCAAGAAATGGAGACTAATGACCAATCAAAATTGATTTGGTTTGGTTTGGTTTATAGGGTTTAACGTCCCAAAGCGACTAAGGCTATGAGAGACGCCGTAGTGGAGGGCTCCGGAAATTTCGACCACCTGGGGTTCTTTAACGTGCACTGACATCGCACAGTACACGGGCCTCTAGAATTTCTCCTCCAAAGAAATTCCAGCCGCCGCGGCCGGGATCGAACCCGCGTCTTTCGGGTCAGCAGCCGAGCACCATAACCGCTGAGCCACCGCGGCGGCCCAAAAATTGATTTGGAAGAGGCTAATTTTTATCAGGCTACTTTTTTAGCCAGTGCTGGAAAACAGACCACTTAGTCCAAGGCTGCCCTGCAGTGGCTTTCATCTCTATAAAGCATCAGCCCATGCTGAGCAGCTCAACTCATTTGGGTATGAACAGTGAACAGAAGATTAAGCCTAGACGCCAGAACTCAAACACTACGTGTGCATGTGCACATAATTCAACCTGGTTAAGCTGCATCTGTCACAAAGATTATGACACACAGTCTAAATATATTAAGGCTTGTCTTAGCAACTTTATACGTCCAGAAAACCTAGCATAAAGTGGAATGCAAAAATAACTATTAATTTTTTCTAACACGAATGTGAAGCTGTGCGAGTTAAGCTACAGATAGACATCGTACATGCTAGGGTTGCACTTTTAAAAAGATATGCCATTTACATAAAACGAAGCGAAAGTGATTTGACAAATGCTAACACACAGAAATAACTTCCCACTTTTTTTCTGCATAAGCTACAAGACAAGTTTTTCCCTCTTCGTACCTCTTCCTAGACAGATAAATTTAATGCAACGACGACAAAGAGGGTAGCCAGAAAGATGAACATCTGGCCTGCTACTCTGCGCTAAATAAGAGGAGGAGGAGAAGAAAGAGGGTCACGATGGGGGACAATGTGGTGAGAAGAGAGATGGGTGTATGTGCATGCACATTTGATTTCATCACAACCGTGAGTCGAGGCCCAAGTCACTCAAGTAACGAAAAAAAGGCCCACACTGCTTAGGCTGCTTACCAACTCTGCGGCCAAGCGCCTAGCAGTAAGTCCTCAGAGAGTGGCCTGCTGTCCAAACACTTCAAGGAAGCAGCCAACGTTAGTCTTTTGAGCGCATATACTGAACAAAGCCCTAGTACATGCTCCACAGTCTCGGTTGTGCCACAAGTGGAGCACTCCAGGGCATACGCACGTCCAATTAAGTACAAGTACTTTCGTGTGAAAGCGACATCTAAACGAAGTCTATGCACCAATCATGCATGAGGACATGGAATTCCACGCGGTACCCAAAATTTCATACCCGGATCTAGCCTTTTCAGGTGGATGTACCGAGTATCTGGATGGGCTCAGTATCTTGCCGTCGCACTCCTCATAAAGTCCGAGAGAAGGCAAGTGGTATCCGGTCTTGAGAAAGGTGAAACCGTATCGAGGCCATTTCTATCGAGCCCGCAGTGTCCAGGGGTCCACTGAAATACTATTCAGTGAACTTTTTCTTGAGGAGATGAAAGGAGCTCAGCGATCACTACTGTCAGAGACTGGTAGGCAGTGTAGCATAGAATACTAGAAGAAAAGGGTTTTCTTGCAGCATTTTGTGAACATACCTAAAGAAGTTTATTGACCTCAATAAAAAAGTTCATCAGCCAGAGAGAAACAACTTTCAAAAATGCACCAGTCTAAAGAATGGTTAGCCTGACCCTCTTTGTTTTTCCTGCTTTAATACTCTTATTGGCTGAAGCCCGAGAACTTTTACCAGTAACATGTATTGATTATGTCAGTTGCTGCCTTTTGCTGAGAGCTTTGTTCCGATGGGAAGTAATGCCATTCACAATGCAACGATTACAATTCCGTTCCTAAAAGTGCTTCTTGTGGAGGGAAAGCACCTGAAGAGTGAGTCCGTGCCACTCTACATTGAAAACATGGAAATGTTGTCTGCCGACAAAGAGCTTGTCAATATGAGGAAAACCTGTAAAATGTAACCACTTAGACTGCTACAAGCGTTTGTCATCGTTAACATTGGAAAAAGGAGCCAAGTCTTCGTGGGATTGTGATTTTTCTAATGCGTCTTTCTGTGCAAGTCTAAAAGGTGCTTCTCCTTGAACAACCTTTAGGCAAAAGCAACACTAGAATGGTTTTTCACCCTTGGGTGAACTCGCCGCATATGTCTCTCAAGGTTGCCTTTTCGTTCGTAACTCATGAAACACAGATGGCACTGGAACACCCAAGGATCACCATGGTGGTAGAAGAGGTGCTGCAGCAGGTCATATTTCTTCTTGTATACGTTGTCACAGCGGCGGCACTGGTGCTGTTCGTTGCCCGTTTTTTTATTCTGGTTTCCTATGGCCGGTCCTGCAGCATGAAAGACAGAGTTCGTTCACTAAAACGAAGGGCCCCCATAACAGCTCACCTGACACTAGTGACAAGCTAGAGAATAAGGAAGGCTATTTTATACAACAGCCATGCTTGTACATGTGATGTCAGATGCAACAGACAAGCTTCGAAACAAACTCAGTTTTGAAACAAAACCTTCCCATGATGTGTGACACAGCACACTGTGACTAACCCAATGAACACAACGCAACACAACACAAGGAACATGGGAGCCAAATCTCCCATGTCCATTATCCTGCACATCGGAAGAAAGTTTGCAAGGCATTGCTGCTGAAAAAAAAAGAAAAAAATTCTTCACAAGCCAAACCACAGCTGTTTAGAAATGATGCCCATATGCTCAATCTTGAGTTTGCCCCATTCAGTCTCAAAAATGGGCTCCCTTTTTTTTTTCACATACTTGACATAACGGCGTAATTTGGGTTGCTGTATATTAAAGGTAATCCCGTAAGGTGTATTCATGCAGGAACCGGAGAAGGCTCCTGTTCTTATTGTTGTCGGTTAGCCACTTTGAGAAATAATCCTCCCTTGTCGCGGCTAGTCCCACTTCCTGTAAAATTCCTGTCACTGAAGCCCCTGTGCCTGCAAAAGTCCACAGAAGGTGGCGAACATCCACCTCGGCAGAAGGGCCGCCCCAGCCCTGATCGTTCTAAGAGCTATGTCCCTCCTCCAATCTCGTTAGATAATCAGGGAGGAGGAAATTTCTGTGGGTGAATTAGGGCACACGCACTTTTCCTTAAGGATGATGCTAAGATGGGTAGAACAGGCAACAAAAGGAAACCTGGTGCGGATGCATTAGTGTTTGGAGTTTGGTGTGTAAGACTGTCTACTTTTCTATGCTCAGCATTCTCAGCATCGTCTAGTGCCCAGTGTATCGGGATGCATATCCTTGTTTTCTTGTTGAGTGCATGACCTCCAGAGGTATACATAGTATCTTTTTCACTCTTTTCCATTGTTTTCTGGCGGCTAAAAGTCTATATAGATATGGGCTTCTGTTATATAGACTATGCCACTCGGTCATATGCAGTGCATTAGTTAGAAGGGCACTGAGGACGAACTGAAATCTGCGTGGATCAACAGATAACCGCATTCGAAAGACAAAGGCGCTCCTTCCACTGAAAATGAAGCTTAGAAAAAGGCCAGAGATGAAATGTAGGTGCCACCACCACTGGTCGATTAGACAAGTAAACTACAAGTGCTGACACAGTTTTTTGGGCGCAGATCCCAGAGGTCAGGCTACACTGGCATTCACTTCCAAAAAGTGACCACGGCGACCTTTCCTGGGTAGACATCCAGGATTTTGAACCCAGCAGCCATAAAGTTTACACAATAAAACACAGCAGTGCCCGGCACAAATTGGCGCACCACTGATACTTCAATCTTGGATTGGAAAGAATACATAACACATAATGCAAAATAAGATATTTGAACGTTTTGACAAAAACAAAATAAAAACTATAAGTAATATAATTAATACAGCAGAATGTGTCCTGCTACTGTGAGAAAGCAAGTAGAGCAGAACATCCCAGCTTGCAACTAAATGCACAGAGCAAGAGATGCTAAACTGCTTGGGTGGTATCAGTAATTTCAGGCAGATCAATAAACATGAACATTTGTCATTTATACAATACTATGATAAGCCATTTTCCTGAGTACACTTTGTCAACAAAGCAATAAATGCAGGCTTCAGCTGACAGCACTTAAAATGGTACTGGTTAAGACTCAACTTTCAATATCTGACTTAATTGCAAAAAAAGCTGTTGGCACTGCTCATCCAGGGTAGGTTTTACCAAAGGTTCCAAGCAAACCAACTCAAAAACTAAAAGCAAGATAGGAGAAGAAAGCACCGAATCAGAAAAGTTCAACTACACGCAGGTACCCAGAATGAGCCAACAGGACAAGGGACAAGAGACAAAAACTGTCGACACTATAGCAGAAGCAAGACCAAATTCAGAAAAAACATTAAGCACGCATTACACTGCATATTGTTCATAATAGAGGCATCAGCTTTCAGTGGATACCTAAAAGCAACATAGATGCGAGGTGCCTTGTATTCTACAAAATAACCATATCTTTCTAGCACCGTCGTGCTGTTTTCTGCATGGAGACACGACGGGCTACAACATTCCTGACTTTGTGTGCATAATCCAGATTCGGAGATCAATGAATAAGCTATTTCACAGGCTAAGAACATAAAGCTCCTGGGTCTGCGTCAAGTTGGAAACAGCAGCTCTGAAAGATTCTTCCTTTGGCATCTTGCATTCTTTCAGTGTGTGACAGCTGATTTTCACACCTGCAAAACGAAACACAGCAGCACAGTAAGTTCAAGGAAAACTCCCAATACCATCTGCATCAGAGCATATCCATCTACAGTGCTTTGTCATGTAGGTCATGTAGGTTAGGTTTGGTGAGCCGATTAATCAAGTACACTGGGGGAGGAACCGAGGTTCTTTACAGTGTAGTTATGGGTGTCAAGGTGCAGCAAATGTGTTACGTAGCATAGAGGAACGTTTTGCTAGGAAATTATGTCAGTTTTTCTAGAGTGCCTGTTCCTGCAGTTCAGTATATACAACACGCTCGCACCGCACATTTCCAAGAATAGGAGACTAATGACCATTAAAATTGATGTGCAAGAGGCTACTTCTTATCAGGCTACTTTGATTATCCAGTGCTGGAAAACAGACCACTTAGTCTCAGGCTGCCCTGCAGTGGCTTTCATCTCTATAAAGCATGAGCCCATGCTGAGCAGCTCAACTCATTTGGGTATGAACAGTGAACAGAAGATTAAGCCTAGACGCCAGAACTCAAACACTACGTGTGCATGTGCACACAATTTAACCTGGTTAAACTGCATCTGTCGCAAAGATTCTGACACAGACTAAATATATTAAGGCTTGTCATAGCAACTTTATACGTCCAGAAATCCTACCATAAAGTGGAATGCAAAAACAACTATTAATTTTTTTGTGATATGAACGTGAAGCTGTGCGAGTTAAGCTACAGATACAGATCATACATGCTACTGGCGAACTTTTAAAAAAGTACGCCATTTACACAAAACAGAGCGAAAGTGATTTGACAAATGCTAGCACACAGAAATAACTTCCCACTTTTTTTTTGCATAAGCCACAAGACAAGTTTTTCCCTTTTCGTACCTCTTCCTAGACAGATAAATTTAATGCAACGAAGACAAAGAGGGTAGCCAGAAAGATGAACATCTGGCCTGCTACTCTGCGCTAAATAAGAGGAGGAGGAGAAGAAAGAGGGTCACGATGGGGGACGATGTGGTGAGAAGAGAGATGGGTGTATGTGCATGCACATTTGATTTCATCACAACCGTGAGTCGAGGCCCAAGTCACTCAAGTAACGAAAAAAAGGCCCACACTGCTTAGGCTGCTTACCAACTCTGCGGCCAAGCGCCTAGCAGTAAGTCCTCAGAGAGTGGCCTGCTGTCCATACACTTCAAGGAAGCAGCCAACGTTAGTCTTTTGAGCGCATATACTGAACAAAGCCCTAGTACATGCTCCACAGTCTCGGTTGTGCCACAAGTGGAGCACTCCAGGGCGTACGCACGTCCAATTAAGTACAAGTACTTTCGTGTGAAAGCGACATCTAAACGAAGTCTATGCACCAATCATGCATGAGGACGTGGAATTCCACGCGGTACCCAAAATTTCATACCCGGATCTAGCCTTTTCAGGTGGATGTACCGAGTGTCTGGATGGGCTCAGTATCTTGCCGTTGCACTCCTCATAAAGTCCGAGAGAAGGCAAGTGGTATCCGGTCTTGAGAAAGGCAAAACCGTACGGAGGCCATTGAAGAGAGCACTCTGCCATTTCTATCGAGCCCGTAGTGTCCAGGGGTCCATTGAAATACTATTCAGTGAACTTTTTCTTGAGCAGATGAAAGGAGCTCAGTGATCTCTATTGTCAGAGACTGGTAGGCAGTGTAGCATAGAATACTAAAAGAAAAGGGTTTTCTTGCAGCATTTTGTGAACATACGTAAGGAACTTTATTGACCTTAATACAAAAGTTCATCAGTCAGCGAGAAACATCTTTCAAAAATGCACCAGTCTAAAGAATGGTTAGCCTGACCCTCTTCGCTTTTCCTGCTTTAATACTCTTGTTGGCAGAAGCCCAAGAACTTTTACCAGCAACATGTATTGATTATGTCAGTTACTGCCTTTTGCTGAGAGCTTTGTTCCAATGAGAAGTAATGCCGTCCACAATGCAACGATAACAATTCCGTTCCTGAATGTATAGGAGCTTAAAAGTGCTTCTTGTGGATGGAAAGCACCTGAAGAGTGGGTCCGTGACACTCTACATTGAACACATGGAAATGTTGTCTGCCGACGAGGAGCTTGACAATATGAGGAAAACCTGTAAAATGTAACCACTTAGCCTGCTACCAGCGTTTGTCATCGTTAACGTTGGAAAAAGGAGCCAAGTCTTCGTGGGATTGTGATTTTTCTAATGCTTCTTCCCGTGCAAGTCTAAAAGGTGCTTCTCCTTGAACAACCTTTAGGCAAAAGCAACACTAGAATGGTTTTTCACCCTTGTGAACCCGCCGCATATGGTTCTCAAGGTTGCCTTTTCGTTCGTAACTCATGAAACACAGCGGGCACTGGAACACCCAAGGATCACCATGGTGGTAGAAGAGGTGCTGCAGCAGGTCAATTTTCTTCTTGTATACGTTGTCACAGCGGCGGCACTGGTGCTGTTCGTTGCCCGCTTTTTTATTCTGGTTTCCGATGGCCGGTCCTGCAGCATGAAAGACAGAGTACGTTCACTAAAACGAAGGGCCCCCATAACAGCTCACCTGACACTAGTGACAAGCTAGAGAATAAGGAAGGCAATTTTATACAACAGCCATGCTTGTACATGTGATGTCAGATGCAACAGACAAACTTCGAAACAAACTCAGTTTTGAAACAAAACCTTCCCATGATGTGTGACACAGCACACTGTGACTAACCCAATGAACACAACGCAACACAACACAAGGAACATGGGAGCCAAATCTCCCATGTCCATTATCCTGCACATCGGAAGAAAGTTTGCAAGGCATTGCTGCTGAAAAAAAAAAAAAATTCTTCACAAGCCAAACCACAGCTGTTTAGAAATGATGCCCATATGCTCAATCTTGAGTTTGCCCTCTTTCAGTCTCAAAAATGGGCTCCCTTTTTTTTTTCACATACTTGACATAACGGCGTAATTTGGGTTGCTGTATATTAAAGGTAATCCCGTAAGGTGTATTCATGCAGGAACCGGAGAAGGCTCCTGTTCTTATTGTTGTCGGTTAGCCACTTTGAGAAATAATCCTCCCTTGTCGCGGCTAGTCCCACTTCCTGTAAAATTCCTGTCACTGAAGCCCCTGTGCCTGCAAAAGTCCACAGAAGGTGGCGAACATCCACCTCGGCAGAAGGGCCGCCCCAGCCCTGATCGTTCTAAGAGCTATGTCCCTCCTCCAATCTCGTTAGATAATCAGGGAGGAGGAAATTTCTGTGGGTGAATTAGGGCACACGCACTTTTCCTTAAGGATGATGCTAAGATGGGTAGAACAGGCAACAAAAGGAAACCTGGTGTGGATGCATTAGTGTTTGGAGTTTGGTGTGTAAGACTGTCTACTTTTCTATGCTCAGCATTCTCAGCATCGTCTAGTGCCCAGTGTATCGGGATGCATATCCTTGTTTTCTTGTTGAGTGCATGACCTCCAGAGGTATACATAGTATCTTTTTCACTCTTTTCCATTGTTTTCTGGCGGCTAAAAGTCTATATAGATATGGGCTTCTGTTATATAGACTATGCCACTCGGTCATATGCAGTGCATTAGTTAGAAGGGCACTGAGGACGAACTGAAATCTGCGTGGATCAACAGATAACCGCATTCGAAAGACAAAGGCGCTCCTTCCACTGAAAATGAAGCTTAGAAAAAGGCCAGAAATGAAATGTAGTTGCCACCACCACTGGTCGATTACACAAGTAAACTACAAGTGCTGACACAGTTTTTTGGGCGCAGATCCCAGAGGTCAGGCTACACTGGCATTCACTTCCAAATAGTGACCACGGCGACCTTTCCTGGGTAGACATCCAGGATTTTGAACCCAGCAGCCATAAAGTTCTCACAATAAAACACAGCAGTGCCCGACTCAAATTGGTGCACCATTGATACTTCAATCTTGGATTGGAAAGAATACATAACACGTAATGCAAATGAGATATTTGAATGTTTTCACAGAAACAAAATAAAAACTAAAAGTAATATATTTAACACAGCAAAACCTGTCCTGCTACTGTGAGAAAGCTTCAAGTTCAGCAGAACATCCCAGCTTGCAACTAAATGCACAGAGCAAGAGCTGCTAAACTGTTTTGACAGTATCAGTAATGTCAGGCAGGTTAATAAACACATTTGTCATTTATACAAGACCATGATAAGCCAGTTTCCAGAGTACACTTTGTCAACAAAGCAACAAATGCAGGCTTCAGCTCACAGCAGTTAAAATGGTACTGGTTAACACTCATCTTTGAATATCTGACTTAAATGCAAAAAAAGCTGTTGGCACTGCTCATCCAGGGTAGGTTTTACCAAAGGTTCCAAGCAAAGCAACTAAAAAACTAAAAGCAAGATAGGAGAAGAAAACAGCGAATCAGAAAAGTTCAACTACATGCAGGTACCCACAATGAGCCAAGAGGACAAGAGACAAAAACTGTGGACACTATAGCACAATCAAGTCCAATTGCAGAAAAAACAATGGGCACGCATTACACTGCATATTGTTCATACTAGAGGCATCAGCTTTTGGTGGAAACCTCAAAGCAACATGGATGCAAGGTGCCTTGTATTCTACAAAATAACTATATTTTTCTTTACACCGTCGTGCTGTTTTCTGCATGCAGACACAATGTTACTAACACATTTTTTTACACTGCCCATCTTTCATGTTTCAGACGTCGGCTAGAGGTCATGGTTCAGCAAGACGGGGTACAACATTCCTGACTTTGTGTGCATACACCAGATTCGGAGATCAATGAATAAGCTATTTCACAGGCTATGAACAGAAAGCTCCTCGGTCTGCATCAAGTTGGAAACAGAAGCTCTGAAAGATTCTTCCTCTGGCATCTTGTATTCTTTAGTGTGCGACTGCTCATTCTGACACCTGCAAAACGAAACACAGCAGCAGAGTAAGTACAAGAAAAAGTCCCAATACCATAAGCATCAGAGCTTATCCATCTCATGTGCTTCGTGTATTCAGTGGCCATCTGGCGGCCTCATCTAGGTTAGGTTTGGTGGGCCGATTAATCAAGCGCACTGATTGGAGGAACCGAGGTTCTTTACAGCGTAGTTATAGATGTCAAAGTGCAGCAAATGCGTTACGTAGCATAGAGGAACGTTTTGTTTGCAAATTATGTCAGTTTTTCTAGAGTGCCTGTTCCTGCAGTTCAGTATATACAACACGCTCGCACTGCACGTTTCCAAGAAGAGTTGGAAACTAATGACCATTAAAACTGATTTGCAAGAGCACGTACTGCGCTACTTTTTTAGCCTGTGCTGGAAAACAGACCACTTAGTCTAAGGCTGCCCCGCAGTCGCTTTCATCTCTATAAAGCATCAGCCCATGCTGAGTAGCTCAACTCATTTGGGTATGAACAGTTAACAGAACATTAAGCTTACACGCCAAAACTCAAACACTACGTGTGCATGTGCACATAATTTAACCTGGTTAAACTGCATCTTTTGCAAATATTCTGACACACAGATTAAATACATTAAGGCTTGTCTTAGCAACTTTATACGTCCAGAAAACCTAGCATAAAGTGGAATGCAACATTAACTAGTAATTTTTTGACACGAATGTGAAGCTGTGCGAGTTAAGCTACAGATAGAGATCGTACATGCTATGGTCGAACTCTTAAAAAAATACGCCATTTACACATAACAAAGCGAAAGTGATTTGACAAATGCTAACACACAGAAATAACTTCCCACTTTTTTTTTGCATAAGCCACAATACAAGTTTTTTCCTTTTCGTACCTCTTCCTAGACAGATAAATTTAACGCAACGAAGACAAAGAGGGTAGCCAGACAGATTAACATCTGGCCTGCTACTCTGCGCTGGGGAAGAGGAGGAGGAGAAGAAAGAAGGTCACGATGGGGGATGATGTGGCGAGGAGAGAGATGGGTGTATGTGTATGCACATTTGATGGCATCACAACGGCAAGTAGAGGCCCATGTCACTCAAGAAACGGGAAAAGGCTCGCACTGCCTAGGCTGCTTACCAACTCTAGCATTGAGTCCTCAGAGAGTGGCCTGATGTCCAAACACTTCAAGGAAGCAGCCAATGTTAGTCTTTTGTGCGCATATACTGAACAAAACACTAGTACATGCTCCTCAGTCTCTGTTATGCCAAAGGTGGAACACTGCGCGGTGTACACACGTCCAATTAAATATAAGTACTTTCGTGTGAAAGTGAGATCTAAACAAAGTCTATGCATCAAGCATTCATGAGGACGTGGAATTCCACATTGTACCCAAAATTTCATACCCGGATCTAGCCGTTTCAGGCAGATGTGCCGAGTGTCTGGATGGGATCAGTATCTTGCCGTTGCACTCTTCATAATATCCTAGAGAAGGCAAGTGGTATCCAGTCTTGAGAAAGGCAAGACAGTATGGAGGCCATTGCTGAGAGCGCTCTTTGCCTCAGCATCGGCTCTGCCATTCCTATCGAGCCCGCAGTGCCCAGGGGTCCATTAAATACTATTCAGTGACCTTTTTCTTGAGCAGATGAAAGCAGCTCAATGATCTCCCTTGCCAGAGACTGGTAGGCAGTGTAGCATAGAACATTACAAGAAAAGGGTTTTCGTGCAGCATTTTGCGAACATACGTAAAGAGCTTTATTGACCTTAATACGAAACTTCATCAGCCAGCAAGAAACATCTTTCGAAAATGCACCAGTATAAAGAATGGTTAGCCTGACCCTCTTCGCTTTGGCTCCTTTAATGCTCTTGCTGGCAGAAGCCCAAAAACTTTTACCAGCAACATGTATTGAATACGTCACTTGCTGTCTTTTGCTGAAAGCTTTGTTCAGATGGGGAGTAATGCCGTTCACAATGCCACGATAACAATTCCATTCCTGAACGTATAGGAGCTCAAAAGTGCTTCTTCTGGAGGAAAAGCACCTAAAGAGTGGGTCTGTGCCACTCTACACTGAAGACATGGAAGTGTTATCTCCAGACAAGGAGCTCGTCAATATGGGGACAACCTGTAAAATGTAACCACTTAGACGGCTAGCAGAGTTTGCCATCGTTAATGTTTGAAAAAGGAACCAGGACTTTGTGGGATTGTGGTTCTCCTAATGCGTCCTTTTTTTGTGCAAGTCTAAAAGGTGCTTCTCCCTGAACACCTTTGGGCAAAAGCAACACTTGAATGGTTTTTCACCCTTGTGAGCTCGCAGCATATGTCTCTCAAGGTTGCCCATTCGTGCATAACTCATGAAACACAGCTGGCACTTGAATGGCCAAGAACCACTATCGTGGAAGACGAGGTGCATCAGCAGGTCAGTTTCCTTCTTGTATACCTCGCCACAGCGGTCGCACTGGTGCAGTTGGCTGCCCGTTCCTTTATTCTGGTTTCCGATGGCCGGTCCTGCAGCGTGAAAGACAGACTACGTTCAATAAAACAAAGGGCCCCCATAACAGCTCACTTGACACTAGTGACAAGCTAGAGAATAAGGAAGGCAGTTTTACACAACAGCCACGCCTGCACATGTGATGACAGATGCAACAGACAGATTTCGAAACAAAACTTTCCCATGATTTGTGAAACAGCACACTGTGACTAACAGAATGAACATGGGAGCTGAATCTCCCACGTTCATTATCCTGGACACTAAAACGAAGATTGCAAAGCAGTGCTGCTGAAAAAAAGAAAAAACAATTTCATCACAAGCCAAATCCCAGCTGTTTACAAATGAAGCCCGTATGCTCAATTTTGAGGTCCCCCTATTCCGTCTCACAGATGGGCTCAACAAAGTCACTTTTCTGGTTTTTTTTTCGCATACTTGCCATAAAGGCATAATTTCGGTTCATGGTATATTAAAGGAAATCACGTAAGGTGTTTTCATGCAGGAACCGGAGAAAGCTCCTCCTCTTATTGTTGTCGGTTAGCGACTTGGAGAAATCTTCCTCCCTTGTCGCCGTTAGTGCCGATTCCTGTAAAATTCGTGTCAGTGAAGCCCTTGTCCCTGCACAAGCGCACAGAAGGTGGCGAACATCCACCTCTGCAGCTGGTGTGGAACACAGCAAGAGATGGTAAAGTGTTTCAGGAGCACCAGTAATTTCAGGCAGATAATAAACACGAACATTTGTCATTTTATACAAGACTATGATAAGCCAGCTTCCAGAGCATAAAGAGGGTTTCATATTGGGCTAGTTGGTAGTTAACATGGTCAAACATAATTGCGCTTTTGAAAAGACTTGGGACAAAAATTCAGGGGCACTTTGACTGTCTAAAGTGCGTAGAGGCGAAAGCGTTTTCCGCACCACTTTGGCTCCTTCTGTGGCACTGGTGGCGTCACATGTAATTGAGTACTAATTACTAAGTGATGACAAATCACTAATTAATGGTTATCACTGATTAATGCCTGAATGCTAATTAACTGCTAATTAATGATGCTTAAGCTTCACCTTTACGAGTGGAACGCGACAGCATGTTCAGTCATCTTGGTGGACACCTGAACCGCACCTTATAGGAAGGGAGGAAGTGGGAGTGAAAGAACATAGATAAAGAGGAGCCGTAATGAAGAAAATGAAAATTGTATTTGAGGAAAGGAAATTACGCAGTAACTGTCTCACATATCTCGGTGGACACCCACCAAAATTCAGGGGGGGGGGGGGGGGGGGGTGCACTTTTCTGACCTAAACTGCGGTCACTGATGTGTGGTTAAGGTGTTAAGCTTCGCCTCTAAGAGTGAAACACTGACAGCGTCTTGCTTGCAACACTGCCAGGGAGTCCATAGAATGCCATCACCCATTTGGTTCTACGCCTCCCTCGGCAGTAAATTGGTTTTTGAGGAAAGGAAATCTATCTGTCTCTCATATCTCGGTGGACACCTAAACCCCTCGAGGGAAGAAAAGGGAGGAGGATGGCAGTGAGCCAAGACACCATATTCACTAGACGCGCCTTTGTTCATTCCAAACCATCGAGCTGGCATGGCGGAGTGGATAGCATGCTCGTCGCGCACTCCGAAGACCGGGGTTCGATTCCCGAGTTCGACCAATTTCCTACTCGGTTTTATTTATTTATATGGCCTGACTAGAAAAGTTAATTAGGCTAATTGGGTAATTAAGCAATTAACTGCAATTGGAGCATCACTATATGATCCCTTCAATTGGTTGCATGGTTACTAGCCAAAGTACAATTGGCCCCATTTGAAATTGGCGCACTGTGACGTCACGACCGTTTCGACCAACTGAAAAGCGTGACATTTCTGTCGACAACTGCTGCTTACAACGATGAGACATTAAAGGCTTTCGCCTTAAAACAGGGACGACACAAACTCTCGTGCGCAAACTGTCAACTGAAGTTTTATTGCGATGAACACACATATATAATTTTCCCGTCATAACAGAAATCACCAAAAAATCACCAGAAATCACCAAAGTTTTTCAATCTTGTCAACAAGCATCAAAAAAAAAAAGATTTGTCCCAGCTAATTGAATTACATTCGCCAATACTGATCCAAGAGTTGCCTTTCCTGTTTGGAAAGCAAAACCGAGGGGTCACTTACACAGGTCTCTTATCACGATTCCATGCTGTAAGCTTGATTGCCCTATCTCTGGATTTCAGTAGAACTGTGGTCTGTTGGAAGTGGGGTTTGCAGCTATCGCACCTGGCACAATGCGCCGCCAGATTTCCAGGTGAGTTAATCTGGCGACAGTTGCAGTTGTGCTCCCTTAGTCTTTCATTTATGCATCTGCCAGTCTTGCCCACATATGCTCGGCTGCAAGATAGCGGTATCTTGAGGAGCACCCCTTCACAGCACTCGACAAACCTGTTTGTGTGCCTGACGCCACGAGACGCGCCACAAGATGCAGCCACAAGATGCGAAGTAGCCTGAACAACCAGGCAGCAAGACTGGAAAAAGCCGGTTACCCGAAACCTCTGCTTGTGTCAGTAGCAGAAAAAGTGCTTAAAAGAACTGTGAAAGGAAAGGACAAAGGCAAAAAGCAAGAAAACAAAAGGCCTGTGGTACTTCCGTACATTCATGCTCTTTCCCACAACTTGAAAAATGTTGCTCAGAGGCATGAGGTGCAAGTAGTTTTTTCTGCACCAAGAAAATTAAAGGGAATGTGCGCGAAGGTGAACGAAGAAGCCATTCCTAGAGAAGAGCAATCTTGTGGCGACAGGCACACAAACAGGTTCGTCGAGTGCTGTGAAGGGGTGGTCTACAAGATACCGCTATCTTGCGGCCGAGCACATGTGGGCCAGACTGGCAGATGCCTAAATGAAAGACTAAGGGAGCCTAACCGCAACTGTTGCCAGATTAACTCACCTGGAAATCTGGCGGCGCATTGCGTCAGGTGCGATAGCTGCAAACCCCACTTCCAACAGACCACAGTTCTGCTGAAATCCAGAGATAGGGCAATCAGGGAGCTGTGGGAAGCTTACTGCATAGAATCGGGAAAAGGGACCTATGTAAGTGACCCCTCGGTTTTGCTTTCCACACAGGAAAGGCAACTCTTGGATCAGTATTGACGATTGTAATCCAATCAGCTGGGACAAATCTTTTCTTTGATGCTTGTTGACATGATTGAAAAACTGCTGCTTAACTCTGTTTTTTGGTGATTTCTGTTATAACGGGAAGCTTATATATGTGTGTTCATCGCAATAAAACTTCATTTAACAGTTTGCACAAGAAAGTTTGTGTCGTCCCTGCTTTGTCCCAAGTCTTTTAAAAAGTGCAGTTATGTTTGTCGAGAGCATACTTTGTCAACAAAGCAATAAATGCAGGCTTCAGCTGACAGCAGTTAAAATGGTACTGCTTAAGACACATCTTTTTTAATGTGACTTAGCTGCAAGAAAAGCTGTTGGCACTGCTCATCCAGGGTAGGTTTTACCAAAAATTACAAGCAAGGCAACTAAAAAACTAAAAGCAAGAAAGCAGACGAAAACACCGAATCAGAAAAGTTCAACTACATGCAGGTACCCACAATGAGCCAAAAGGACAAGAGACAAAAACTGTTGACACTACAGCACAAGCAAGACCAAATGCAGAAAAAACATTAGGCACACATTACACTGCATATTGTTCTTACTAGAGGCATCAACTTTTAGTGGAAACCTCAAAGCAACATGGATGCAAGATGCCTTGTACTCTACAAAACAACCACATCTTCCTTGCACAGCCGTGCTATTTTCTGCATGCAGACACGATGTTACCAACACATTTTTTTACACTGCCCATCATCCATGTTTCAGAGGTCTGGCTGGAGGTCATGCTGCAGCAAGACGGGGTACAATATTCCTGACTTTGTGTGCATACAGCAGATTCAGAGATCAATGATTAAGCTATTTCATAGGCTATGAACACAAAGCTCCTGGGTCTGCGTCAAGTTGGAAACAGCAGCTCTGAAAGAGTCTTCCTCTGGCATCTTGCATTTTTTAGTGTGCGACTGCTGATTTTGACACCTGCAAAACGAAACACAGCAGCAGAGTAAGTACAAGAAAAACTGCCAATACCATAAGCACCAGAGCTTATCCATCTCATGTGCTTCGTGTATTCAGTGGCCATCTGGCGGCCTCATGTAGGTTAGGTTTGGTGGGCTGATTAGTCAAGTGCACTGGGTTGAGGAACTGAGGTTCTTTACAGCGTAGTTATGGGTAACAAAGTGGAGCAAATGCGTTACGTAGCATAGAGGAATGTCTTGCTAGGAAATTATGTCAGTTTTTCCAGAGTGCCTGTTCTGGTGCTGGAAAACAGACCACTTGGTCTAAGGCTGCCCTGCAGTGGCTTTCATCTCTATAAAGCATCAGCCCATGCTGAGTAGCCCAACTAATTTGGGTATAAACAGTGAACAGAAGATTAAGCCTACATGCCAGAACTGAATGACTACGCGTGCATGTGCACATAATTTAACCTGGTTAAACTACTGTATCTGTCGCAAAAGATTTGCTATTAAGTGCTGACGACAAAAAGAAAACTGCTCCACTAAAAGAAAAAAAAAAGATGAATACAACCACATAAAAGACAGGAAATGCACAGTACATGGTTGCCTTTGTCCTTTTTCAGCACAGTAAGGTTCTTTCTGTCATGAACCAGCACTAAAAAGCCCAACCACACCACGACACTAGTTACCATGAGAATTCATACAGGAGATAAAAGTGCTGACAAAGGAGTTAATTTCGCACTTTAAGATGGTACTTGTGGGTTGACATGGTTTGATCCAAGACCCTTTTTTTAGGCATTTCACCACAGAAAAGCTGAGCACAAGGCCAGGGGAAATCTTGCACCCCTTAGAAAACTGGTGGGTACCCAGCAGCACTGGGGATCATGCCCAGCACTTGCTGAATACGAGCTGCTGCTCCACCACTGGACGACACCACTATGGTCGCAAATGGTTTGGCCCAAAACCAATTTCCCAAGCATTTCACCCCAGAAACACTGAGCATCATGCCAGGAGAAATGTTGTACACATTAGAAAAGCGGTGAGTGTCCAGCGGCCGCACTGGAGCGGCGGTGGTGGTGTGGGCACGTGCCACCGCTGCCATTCCAGTCCGGCCATGACTGGACTGCCAGTCATGGCTCGCCAGTCATGACTCGTTGCCAGCTGGGCTTGGCGGCTGGCTAATGTGTGGCAGATCGCTGCCGCCGCAGGCTGGTGTAAAGCTCAGAAAAGCGAAACCAAAACTACGTGGTTTGACAATTTTCGGAGATGGGGCCCTAGTTTTTCGCATGGAGGAGAAAAAACTCTGGAGCTTCAGGAAGGACTTTGTCCATACAACACGCTCGGTCAAAAGGTGTGGAGGAAATCATGTGATTTTTCTTCCTGAAATGGGAGGCTATCTTCCAGTTGCCAGCTTTGTCCATGGTGTATGTTTTGTAAAGTGGCGGAAAACCGAGAAGTGTGAGTGTGCGTGCAACGTATTCAGGCCTAGGATGAATAAATCCCATTCTCCCAAGCATATTACAGCGCGTTGCCGTGTTTTGTTTGTTTGTTTATGAGGTTTAACGTCCCAAAGCGACCAAGGCTATGAGAGACGCCGTAGTGGAGGGCTCCGGAAATCTCGACCACCTGGGGTTCTTTAACGTGCACTGACATCGCACTGCCGTGTTTTGGTATGTTATGCGGGGTTTAACGATCATGAAGCAACACAGGCTATGGGGACGCTGTAAAGGAGGGGTCCAGATTAATTTAGACCATCAGCAGTTTTGCTGTGCGGTGACATCACACACTACACAGACGTTTTGCTTTTCGCCCCCATCGAAATGCAGCCACCTTGGCCGGAGTTCAAACCTACCCCCTTGAGATCAGCGGAAACGCCCAAGCCAATGAGCCATCGCAGCAGGTGTTGCCGTGCTTTCTGGCAATCAGTATGAGCAATTTATAAATTTCAAAGCATCACACAATGCTCTTATAAATTTCGCTAAAAGATGCTTGCAGGAATCACTTGCAAAACCTGAACTATGCAAATTTGCGACTAACGCATACAATACACAATAAGGGATGCAGGCATACGTTAGATCCAGTATAAAACACATATATACAAATGCAAATGGAAGCACATCAATTATTCTTACTCAGGCAATATTCCACGCGTATTATGAGCACAAAGAAACACCAGAAATTAACTACACCATATCGGATAGGCAATTTCATTGACTGAATTGTCAGCGACAAAGAAAAACGGAAGAAAAATAACAGGTCCATGGCCATAACATAGTGACAATGTGAAAAGATGGGTACTTTATCAAACCGGATCGCAATCACACAGTCACATTGTACACTTTACTTTATCAAACCGGATCGCAATCACACAGTCACATTGTACACTTTCGGCCCCCTCTCAAGGTTGGATTTATCTGTTTTTATGCTCACTTGGTATTTCAAGTTAATGCCTATATCTGACATTCCTGCTCATATACCCTTGAAGGGAGATTGATGATATAAAAGTTTGTTACAGAGTCCTGATTGTTTATTTAAATCTTTAATTAAACAGCAGCTGAGCAAACACGAATTTGCCCCTGAAACTGCGTCAGCTTTTTGAACATATGCCATGCTTTGCTACATTCTAAACTTTGTGTGGTTTGCTCGGCAACACAAAAAAGGCAAACATTAAGAAGCATTCTGCTACACTTCTTATAAGGTGAATGTAGCGGTTCTCCAGAGGAGAATCATCGAACATGTGTGCCTGCAGTCCTTTGAGTAGCTCAGCATGCTGCACAGATTCAAGTACATGATCTAGCCGGTCTTGCAAGAAGGTCTTGAAAGCCAGTTTTTGCGAGTGCACTGCCCGCTAAACAAGATATTCCAATGTCCGACAGGCAGGTGATATCTGTAATATCACAGCCAAGCTCTTTGAGCATGGGGACATTAGCAGGCACATCATCAAAAATTAAAGAAACAATTAAAGCCCCAGTATCATGTGCACAGAGTAAGCCTAGTGTAACTAAACTTGCCCGTCGCTCACCTACCGGCCCATCAACAAGAAAGTACCCGAGTAGTACCTTCAGGTGACCGTTTATGCAAACGGCCTTTATTACGAAGGCAGCCTTTGCATATGGTAAACAACTGAGATCCGCTCCAGCACCAATATCGACAAAGCCTTCAAAATGGCCCCTGCTCCACTGCACCTGTTGTCGTACCATCGTTTTATTGACAACAAGGATATGTACATACAGGTTGGTGACCTCAGCTGCTAGCCTCCAAGCACTTCAGTCCGCGTGCGTTGAGTGCCTCTTTAGAAAAGCCTGCCTTTCCATCTATGCTTCCATGCAATTTTCTTAACGTTTTACATAAGTGTAAGCACGAGGGGAATAAAAATTAAGAGTGAGCACGCTGGCCTGTATGCTTCGCCAACTGCTGCTGAAGGAGCAGCTGATTTGCAGTGCCAAGGCTATTTACCACTGCTGCCTGTTCTTCCAGCAAGGTACCCTGTGTCGTTAGCATTTTCAAGTCACATTCCAATTCCGCATTCTGTTTTTTAAGGCATCTCCTTGACTGCCGAAGCCTCTTTTATCTGCTTTCTTGACTTTTGCTGCACAAGCTCACAAGACTGCCATCTCAGGGGTGCCAACGTGTAATGCAAAACCAAATACAACTATTGGATTCTTACTGCCACCACGATATGCTCACATTCAAAGCAGTCTGCAGATATCAGTTTCTTTAGGTATATGAGGTCAACATCTATATATAAGAGGCCATTTGAAATTCCAAATTCTATGACTATTTCAGCTCAGGGTGCCTGATCCCGTCTTGAGTAAAAAGGACTAAACTGGTCTGCTTGGAATAGAAATACCGTATAAACGCGTGTAAAGGCCGCACCCTGTTTTCCCAAAGGAAATACCAAAAAAATAAGATCCCTGAAAGGGCCGCACCCAACCTTGATGTGACTTAAACTAATGTGCGGACAAAGAAGCTTCCTACGGATAACATCATCACCATTGCCAACATTTCCCCCTCCCCCCGGGGAATTCCCACTATCCATATCGCCATCACTACCACCAGCTCCAGCATTTTGTGGCAGTCAAAAACATTGCAGCTTTCGTGTGCTATTTGCTTTTTTTTTTCCATGAGCTACACAGCTGGCCTTAAATTGGAAGTCAAGTCGCAGAGTTTGCTCTCAAACACGGCAAGCATGCGGCGGGCAGGAAATGTAACGTGGACAAGAAGCGAGTTTGACAATGGTGCAACCAAAAGGATACACTGAGGAACACAAGCTGCAAAAAGCGCGCTTTCCGAGGCAAGCCGTACAATGCCGCTCATTCCGTGACTGCTGCGTCATTTTTCCTAGAAAGAAAAAAAAACACTTTTCACACATCAGGTGCATGGGTCGCACCTCAAAAATTGATCCTTGAATCTGAAAAAAAAGAGAAAGTGCAGCCCTTATGTGTTTACATCTTACATGCATTGCGTAATGCATAGACACTAATATGCACTGTTAAACAATCATTTCTACAAAATCAAATTTCCTCCATAATCCATTTCACACATCAGGTGCATTGTCAAAGCTAGCGCTCTCTTTCTTCTTTCCCTCCCACCTTCCTTCCTTCCTTCTCTCACAGCATGGTTGAGGTGTCCATCAAGAAGTGAGCCACTTACTACACTTTTCCTTTCCTCAAAAACCAATTTTCTTGGTTGCCCTGCCTACATCTGCGATCAAAAAGTAGTGCATTCCTTGTGGTGAGTGAAAGACAATATAAATGCTTTGCCTGTAGGCTTATTACATGATACATTTGTCATAAGCTTGATTACATGCTTATTGCTGACAACACCCCATTTCTTTCTCATGCCTTAGACCACTCACCAAAAGAACACGCACCGAGTAACACGTCTCCCTTTATTTTTTCATATCGACTACTTCCGTACTTTTCACAGCGTTGCATCTGATGTATGATAGAGAGTATAATCATACACCTTATAGGCTGCTATTGTCTAGAGCTATTTTGACAGCATTTTGAGCACACATTAACGCCCATATGACAATATGCATATGGAGTCCATCTGTAGCATTCACTTACCGCTGCTTGCTTTCTTCTGTTTGCTTGCTTGCTTGTTTTGGTGTTGTCACTCAAGCTGGCAAAGACGGCAAAGGTGGCTGCTCCTGTGCAAACATTTGCTCACAGTTAACTCAGAGGATAAGCAATGTGCAGTTACTCTTGGTCATCATGAAATTCGTATTTAGTTTCACTAATGTATCACCTCATTTGGTGTATTGCTACCTGATTTATGCCATTTAAGCTTGCAAGTTGAGGCGAGTGAATGTCCAGAGTAACTGCAAGGATCCTAGCAGTATTTAAACAGATGATTTTGGTTTGGTTTGGTTTTTATGGGGTTTAACGTCCCAAAGCTATGAGAGATGCCGTAGTGGAGGGCTCCAGAAATTTCGACCACCTGGAGTTCTTTAACGTGCACTGACATCGCACAGTACACGGGCCTCGAATTTCTCCTCCAAAGAAATTCCAGCCGCCGCGGCCGGGATGGAACCCGCGTCTTTCAGGTCAGCAGCCGAGCACCATAGCCACTTAGCCACCGCGGCGGCGTTTTAAACAGATGAGGTTTCTGGTTCAATAAACAGTTTGGTAGTGAATCGCTGGCAAAAGCTATAACCAAAGGTTAATATCTCTGCTGAAAAAACACAATGGCAGTATAACATGAGCAGAATGTTGTGGGAAATTGAATATAGTTCACCGCACATGTAGGCTTGCTCACGGCATGGAAGACAGAATAGCTAAGAAATAAACGTAAACGATGTTCAATGATGCTACCAGTAAAATGCAATTTTGACCAATTTTTGAAGCACTGAAAATTCAAATTTCAGTACTTCAGAGCAGAGGAATGTTTATTTAGGAGCAGCCTGGACCACTAAAATTCAAAATCTGGAGCACTTTGCACCAATAAACATTGGTTTAAAAGCACCGCGAAGCAAGCTGCTTTTATTTTCCAAATCTTCTAGGTTGGCAAACAATACTAAATAGTTTGAGTGTAATGTAAAGACATGCTACACCATTAAGATTGTTATAATTGGCACAGAGTCCAACCGCAGATGTCTTCACTCATAAGTTTTACACTGTACGATTGAAGAGGAAAGACCGTTATGAAATATGACATACGATGTTTGGTTGAACAGCCTATACAATGCGCATACTCTCGAGCACAGTAGCTCACGCTGATTGATGTCTCCCCACTTTTATTTACAAAGCTTAAAAAGCTTTAGTAAATCTCCTCCACATCAAAACCTCTCCAGTTTTTCATTTATGTCAACCAGTTCAGTCACCCTCTCTTGCACACTGGCGCTTGCCTCACTCGGAAGTAATTAACCAGACTCGGTCAATTCCTTATCCTGGTGAACTAGGCCAGTTTTACTCAGCCACTGCACTAACTGAAGCATCATCGATATTTCTGCCTGTAGTGTGCACAAAGCCTGCACTAACCCTGAACGATGTATAGAGCTCCATTTTTTAAACAAATGGCACAGCGCCACAGTGACCACGTTGCATAACCAAAATCAATGGAGAAGTGCAAAAGCAGCCCCTACGTGCAGCTGTGCCCATTTATGCTGAACACTGGCGTGTTCATTACAAGTGGGCACAGCTGATTGCGCGAGGTATGCGTCGCTTTAACATGCAACATGGTCAGTGATGGAAAACAGTTTTTTTCTGCAGCGTGCACACGTATCACAGCTAAATCATTTTCTTTAAGCAAATTCAGCCTCATGCCAAAAGAACTGGCATAGCATGTTCCTGTAGACAAACTCTGTTTGGCGATGTGCAATCGAAATGCCCCTCCAGAAATGCTTTGACCAAACACAGGTGTGCTTGGCAGGCTCTTGCAAAACACTGACCGGCCAAAATGCCGGTGCCCATTGCCTTCAACACACTGCATTTGCAGGAAACTGTAAAGTGGAAAATGTAGTGTATGCTTTAAGACAACAAAATTGTAAAACCTCACATGTGCTGCTTTACTGAGCTAAAATACCTATTCATTATCACAATACATAGCAAATGCTAGTTCACAGACTCCTAAACGCATAGCTTGAATAAAGAACTATACCCATTGGTGATAGACGCCAGCCCCTTTCGGTGGCCCTCGGGACGTGCACCCTGGAACGCAGCAGCTCGGCATTGGGTCAGCCATGAGCACCTGCTCTTGCATCAGCAGCTCATTTGCATCAAATGAAAACTGAAACGACAAGAGCGGCCCATCTTACACAGATAGGTTTTGAGCAGTGACAGGCCCACATCAACATTCCTCGTGGTAAGGTAAACGCATGGCTGAGATGAACAGAAGGCAAGTATACTAGTCCCCGGGACGCATATATATTCACCGTCACAAAATAACACATCCAGAAGTGGTGACAGATACTGTATGTCCAGATAAGCGACTACCGTATTTTCCGGTGTATAAGACGCGGCTTTTTTTTCGAAAATCTTGCTGGTGCGTCCTATACAAGGGTGCGTCTTATATGCGAATTTTTCATCTTTTCTTTTTGCGAGTTCATCGATTACTCCGGTTCTTGCTCAAGCTTTTTTCACCTAAAAAATATCACTACCAATAACACGGTTGTAACACGGTTAATACTTCAATACCGGGACCGCCGTGCGCGACATTCTAGGTGATCTTTATCATGAAATGGCGGGGATGACGACTTCCGGGATCACAAACGTGCGGCTGTTTCGAAGGCCCCAAGCAAAAGTAATGAGAAGCGCCAAAAGATGGTGACAATCGCGCTTCTCGCCATTGCCAAGACAAGCCGGCGTTCTTTTTTAGTCACCCTTTGCAACTTTTTTTGCTCCGTGTACGTAGTGCATGTTTCAACCGAGTTGCTTCCAGAAATGGGTGAACCTTTTGATAGCGCATCTGAAGATGAAGACTTCGAAGGTTTCAAGTACAAATAAAATGTTGTTATGGGCATATGGGGAGCTGTATCGTTTTTTCTTTCTTTTTTGCTAGAACGTGGACGGGTATGGCATGAGTGTTGCCTTTTTCGATCACTTAGCGTTGCTTAAGAATTGCTCACAGGTACGGTGCATTTCGCGATAGTCGCGCAAGCGTGTTTAATTAAGGCTCACTAGCCTAACTGGGTAAACTGGGGTGCGTCTTATACACGGGTGCGTCTTATATACGAACTTTTTCAGTGACAGCTTGCATATAGGGCAGGTGCGTCTTATACAAGGGTGCATCTTATACATCGGAAAATACGGTAATTGTGTCCATAGCCAGCCTGTTTTGTTTGAGTGTCGCAACAGAGACATCACGGAGGCAACGCAGTACGAAGCAGTGACAATAGCCATGTGTCTCAAATGGATATTTCCGCTTCATTAAATTTTCCACAGACAAACACTGGCAAGCAATGTAGCGCCACCCACAACGGCCCATGGGGGGGGCACAGGCGCCCAGGCATAGAATCCAGGGGCACAGGATCCCATGAGGGATCCTCCTTCGTTGGCTTTAAAATGCGCGCACTCAGTGCAGCGGCGAAACGCAAACGCGAAAGAGTGAGGAGCCCACCCGGACAAGGCGGGGTCGAGCTGTTTTCTAGGTTCACAAAATGTGACATCAAGGCTTCTTCTCTAAATTTTCCTCCCTCCATGGTTTTTCGTCACACCTGCCATTGAACACGTCAGAGGGAGGTGCATGGGCAACTCTGTAGCATGCGATTCAGGTTCAAGTAGGGCTATCTTGATGACTGCTTTTAGTGCCAGCCACTCCTAAATGCTGCAAATTAACTGTTGGTTCGAATTAACTGCTGCAAGACCCATAGAGTTAGAATTAGCAAGCATCCGACGTCACAGACTTACACGGGCTTCGGTTGAGACCGCACCGGAAGTTCGAATCATCTGGATTTTTTAATTAACAGGGGTAAAATTAACGAGCTTTTGCTGTAGATCTCCATAACAACTGGATGATCTCTCTTCGTCAATAGAGTTGATAGTGATAGACAAATGGAAGAGAGTGCTGCGGTAACTTCTTCCATTCCAGCCAAGAAACAAGAAAGACAGGATGTTAAAAACTTCACCTCGTTCGTCTTTTTGCAAGGTCCCTGTCACTCGAGCTGTTTTCAGGTACACTTGCCACTTAGCAGCTTAGACTGGAAATTCTAGGACAAGAAACCTGACCTGCAGTGGATCCTCCTCCGACTATGGGTGGCCCGATTATCCGCATGACCCCAGTGGCATCGCCAGTAGTGGCCCACTTTTAACAGCATTCAATCACAGCACCGCCAGAAATGGGTGGTTTAGTCATGGCATTTGAGTGACTGCGAGGAGCGGCTATGTTTTTTCACCTCACTCACCATCGGCCCACTGGCTAAGAAACTGAAAAGAAATATTTCGACTTTTTATGTTCCACTCACATGGGGCACCAGCAGTTACCAATTCTGCTTGCAGACTACTTGACGAGGCATAGAAACATCATTCAAGAGTGGGCGACTCAAGCGCCGCTGCCACTTTGTTGTCTAGTGGCAGAGTCAAGTGCCCCAATACTAGTCCTTGCCGCACACTGCGCCATTTCTTCTAGTGCACTTTAACTCAGTACATGCACCCATACCATCTCCACGTCTAGTATGTACAGGGTCGTCCACTCTTAGTTAGAATGCGCTAGCGCATGGCCGCACTCTTCAGAGGGCCACCGCGTGCGACACAGTCGCTCATTGCAGCAAAGTGGCGCAGGAGAAGGTGTACCTGGACGTGGTGCGTCGCGTCAACTGCCACTTCGCTTCGATGTGCAGCTGTTTTGGACGCAGTGACCCTCCAAAGAGCACGGCCATGCGCTAGCGCATTCTAACTAAGAGTGGACGACCCTGTACCTATGTCATCTCTGTGTAGCCCACACCCGATTCTCAAAATAAATGCAAGGTTCTTACATTTCTCTCACCAATGCTTTCAAGTTGAGCCTCTATTCTTGCCTTCTCAACTACTGTAACCAAAGCCTGGCTATAGTCAGGAGCAGACATCTCAGCAACTCAGCGAGCAGACTGCTACTCAACGCAGCACATGCAGTGCTTTGCAGTAGATCTGATGCTCTTACATAAAATGGCCGTGAAGCTTGTAATGAAGTGGGCAGAGGTTCTCTACCGCGTCAACTGCCCAGACACCGTAAATTTTATCAAGCCCTCTCCTCTCTCTACCTGTCAGCAGCAGTTACAAGTGAGCATACCCTGTGCAATGAAAACAGTTAAGCAGTGTTTAACCACAGGTCGAGAGACAACATTTTGGCAATAGTAGTAAAAATTAATTGGCCATTTCTACTCAGAACTTGGGATAATAGCACGACACTGAAGGGGTTAACAAGGCCCTTCGTTTTTGCGTAAAACCGAATCCATCAAAGTCTGTGCACCCTAAAAAATTTTTAAACAGTCCAAGTTAAATTTCATTTTTACATGACAGCTGCATTTCCGAAACTTACTTAGCCATTAAAAATTGCTTAACCAGCAGCAGGTCTTGTTTCTTGGCCACCATGAGTACTCGGTGTTGCTCCGTCATTTTTACAGTCTTCAGATTTGAGCATAAATTACAAAAACCCGTCAAAAAGCAAAGCCAGACAAACAGCCTTTACATTAACTGCAGCCTTGTAGTTCTCAGCTGGGTGTGCAGTACAGCTAGGTTAATTAGCTACATGATTTTGTACGACTGAAATTAGTGTTGTATTTGCAACAGGTGGCATTAACCTTATAGAGTACTGGCAATTCCTGCATACGAAGTCTACTAGTAGCATGGAACGGATAGCACAGGCCTGCAAAAGCACAACACTTTTTCATGAAAACCTTGTGCTTCAGCGCGCAAGACTTACGCAGGTGACAGGGGTCGAACTAAATGCAGGCCTGCACCCCATCAAACTCAACCAACACTGCCAAGTGTTACCAGTCGGTCATGTAGTAATTTATTATTACAAAAAAACTTGGGCGATGCTTAACCTACACTTAAAAATTTACCGGACGGCTGTGCGACCACGTTACAACTGTACAGCTTGAAAGCCTTCAATGAGAACTTGCGAGGGCAACCATTGGACATCAACGCTGAAGCCAGACAAGGGCGCGCAGTTAGTATAAACGCAAAGCAATGAAAGAAGTTACGAACAAATGACTTAGAGGACCAACGCACGTGCCCATGCGAGATCACGAGCTTCAAACGAGGTCAATAATTACCCTGTGGGGCATAATTCCAAGACGCAGGCAGGCACAGTTCGAGTAGAGCGCGTGTGTATTGATGATGATGATCATGATGATCATGCGGCACAACACCCGCAGCCTGAAGCGACACCATGTTAGGATTTGTTTCATAAAATGCAGGCAGCCACTTGTCAGAATACAAAACTCTCTATGAAATTTCACCTCTGTGCGAAATCTGAGCATGGTCACATTTCGTAGAAAGCTCTGCATTATTTGCACCTTGTTCTAAACAGAATGTTCGACGCATTACCACCTACATATAAGTTTTATTTTTGTATCTTACCTTAGAATGATTAAAATTATTTGATCAAGGTGCGCAGCTGAAAGTACCGAAGATAAAAAGGAGAAAACATCATCTGTTACTTTTCGCGATTTTCGTCGTCAACATCAAACTGACCGCTTGACCGCAAGGGGGCTGAGGACGCAAGGGTCTGTAGCTTGCTGCATAAAATCGTCCGGAGGGTTGCGTCTTCCGTTCAGTGTGGTGTTGCCTTCGTCGAAAATATCTTGGTGCGTAATTTCCGAAGCCTTCAACAAAAGTAAGTGGATTATTTTTTTTACCACGGAGAAATTTTTGAAGCCATTAGCGTGTCGTTTTTCGAACGATGCAGCTGCGTTTGTTCTTTAGTTAGGCTTAAATGTTCGTGTTGCATCCTTTTCGGATGCGCGTGCTAAGTGAGGGGATGCATTGCCTCGAATTTAGGTTTAAGATTATCTGGGATATGACAACAAAGCATTCCGTGAACATTGCTTGCAGGAGGCTTCGTCAGTAATTTTCGGTGCAAGTGTTAGAAAACTCATGTCACTACGTTCGAACGATTGCTCAGCTGTAGGCGCAGCGTCCTCCTCATTCACTTTGTTAATATGTGCACTTAGTTCTAGTCATGGTATTGTCGATTCGTACTGAGGACTAGGTTTTAGTCTTTTTTTTTTTTTTTTTCAAGGTGCACCGCTCTACTTGATTTCCTTTGCTCCGCAGTGTTTTACGTTTTAAGTTGGTGTGTATGATACCTATCGCAGCTGACTTTTTCTCTGGTCATTGTGGTTATTACTTGCAGCAGCTTCACCGTCGGGGTGTTTTAAAAGTTCAGAAGTGCAAGATGCCGGGCTAGTTGGTAATCCATGATGAAATAACAGCGCAAGGAACTGGACGAAAACACGTGTCTGTGTCTTCTTCCTTCGTGTTTTCGTCCCGTTCCTTGCGCTGTTATTTCATCGTGTTTTAAAAGTCGATTGAGAGGACATAGTAGTAGCGCTTAAAAAAACAAGGACGACAGGGTAGAGAAAGACAGCACAGGCGCTAAACACCAACTAGCCCAGCTGTCTGCCTTAAAAGTCGAGCTTTGTTATGCTGTCATGGCGACTATGATAAAACTGCCACTGCTTGATTCCTCAGACGTCCTTAGCCTTCGTGCTTCGAGTCAGCTGCACTTGTCAAACCGCACTGGTCGTTTTTTTTTTTTTTTTTTTTTCGGCACACTCCTGCCTCTGCATTGCTAGAGATAAGTACTTGATTAGCTGTACTGTTTACAATCCGTCATGCACTGATGACCTCGTTTCGCACTTGTCTTCTAGATGCCGAACATCAAGCTCCAGAGTTCCGACGGGGAAGTGTTCGAGGTGGACGTTGAGATTGCCAAGGCCTCGGTCACAATCAAGACCATGCTGGAAGGTAGGCCGTTTTAAGCCATTCTGCTTGTATCTTTTTTGTGTGTGTGCCTCTGGCAGTTGTTACGCGAACGACATCCGTCCCTTCATTTGGCAGCGCGTCCGGTCATGGCGCAGCACACGTGTACCGGCCGGCGTGCTCGGAGTTTGTTCCATTTGACGCGCTTCTCGGGAGCGTGATTCCCCTCGGCCGATTTTAGGGCACAAAGTCCGCTGGCCGCGAGTCTAGCGGCCTGCTGCAGAGGCCGTGCGACCGCACTTTCGAGGCGCGGGGGCGGTGAACTCTGCTGCGTCCTCGTGTCATCACGAGTTCCGCGAAATGGAACGTCACTTGGTTTGTTTCTGCCCTGCCTTCCACCCGCCCCCTTTGTGAACAGTGGACTCTCGAGGGGCGTTCCTTCGTAAATGTGCTTCGTTGCTCACAGATAAACATGTTTTGGCAATTAAAATAGCTCATGGTCGGTTCCTTGCATCATCTAGTACCATGCACAGAAGCAAACCTTTTGGGCCCCATTTTCTTTCCTTCCCTTGAAAGCTCCGCCTCAAATGTGTATTCACCCTTCGAGAAAGGTGATTAGGTATTTTACCAGCTGTTGGGTTTTTCACGAGTTTGTGGAAAACTTTGTGCAAAGTGTCATTGCTGGAAATGACAACATCAAAATGCCAGTACTTGTCATACCCCTGTCACACTAGCAAATTTAATGTCATTCGTATCGAATGACATTCAGTGCTAATGTCATAAATCGCCTGCTATACGGGAACATGTAATGTCATTAGGTTCGACTGTCATTCGCCATCGAATGAGTTAGGGGAACTCATTCGCATTCGATCTCGAACCGAATGCGTACTCTGGACACCAGACACGCAGCAGGAACAAGCGACGCGAAAAAAATGTGCACACTGCCAAACTTAGAAAGTGCATTTATTTAGTTCTGCTAAAAGAAGTTAATGTTTGTGTGAATCTGTTCACACTAGGGGCTGTCGTGAATAGCTGTTAGTCTTGGTCTCGGCAGTTTACCGCAGCGTCTTTCCCGCGACCGTCGGTCATTTTGGGACGCGTGATTCTTGTTGGTTGGCGTGCCATGTTCGTTAAGCTCGAAGGTACTTAAAGACGTAACTGAGCATTTCACCTTTTGGAAGTCATTTCCAAGCTCCGCGCGTGTCCGCCATGGAGGAAAAAAACAGGAAGGAGCGTCCGGCGACAACCTTGAAGACTAGTCTTAACAAGTAAAGATATAGCAAAAAGTGTCCCCCCCCCCCCCGTGATCGCACCACGTGATAGCGTGCGGTGAAGTCTAGCTACGATTAGCGCGGCAGACTAACTGTAGATCAACTTCCTTGCTATAGGCGCCGCGGGTCGCGCATACGCGCGCACTAAAACATACCGGAATCAAAACAAAGGACCGGCTCGGAGAGCGAAAAACTGAGGGAGAAAACGACTTCAAAACACTCGGCTTGCGAACGCTGGCCGCGTGACGTCATGCTCCCTCCTCAGTTTTTTTTCCATTGTGTCCGCGCATGGAGGAAAAAAAAACTAAGGAGGGAGCATGACGTCACGCGGCCAGCGTTCGCAAGCCGAGTGTTTTGAAGTCGTTTTCTCCCTCAGTTTTTCGCTCTCCGAGCCGGTCCATTATGTTTTGATTCTGGTATGTTTTAGTGCGCGCGTATGCGCGGCGCGGCGCGGGCGTCTACAGCAAGGAAGTTGACTACAGTTAGTTTGCCGCGCTAATCGGAGCTAGACTTTACCGCACGCTATCACGTGGTGCGATCACGGGGGGGGGGGGGGGGGGGACACTGCATTTTTTTTGCTATATTTTTACTCGTTAAGACAAGGCTGTCGCCGGACGCTCCCTCCTCAGCTTTTTTCCTCCAATGTGTCCGCCATGTCAGCCATTTTGTTTGTTTACATTTATCGGATTTGTGGTTGACTTTGTACTTGGCTTGGCTAAAGTGGTGCAGAATGGCCGCAAATAATATTTTAAGCTTATAATACGGCACACCAATGTTCTCACCCGCTTTTGAAACACTGCACAACAATTTCAAACATATTTTATGCGCGCTGATGTCGTTCAGTTAGACTTTTTTTTTTCACGGATCGTCAATGCCATCATATTCGAATGACATTAAATTTGCTAGTGTGGCAGGGGTACTGCCCAAAGGATACATTTTTCTCAAACGCTCTGCATTATGCTTGAAATTGCAAAAAGAACTGTTACTACTGGTCGCAAAATCTGTCCGTATAAAAATGGAGGGTCCATTCCTTCTCACTGTTTCACATGTTTACTGCCTTCCAATAGTCATGCTCCCTATTCAAATGCAGGTTTCAACCTGCACTGCACAATTTTATTAAGAATGTCTGTGACGGTAATTACACGTCAAACTGGCAAGGTTGCCTGATTTCTACTTCACTGCCCTGCACTATGCACAGAAGCAGTCCGCACTCGTAGAGCATATCTTTTTTTAAATATTCCAGTTTCTTCTCTATTCTTTATTATGGACGACTCTCTTTAGGCACATTTGATCGGAAACCAAAGCGTACGTATTAGTCATTACTCATTACTGAGTGCAGCACGCTCGGAACAATCTGGGTTGTCCAGTTCTGTAAAGTGCCTTGGCTACTTGCAGAGGGCCCATCCTGTTTTGTTCTCAGTTTGCTCCAATTGTTCTGGCGGACCCAAAATTTTTTCTGCTCTGGTGAAGTGTACGCAGTGCAAGTAGAATGTTTGTTCACAGCATTTCTTTTCACTTTGCAGCAGTCCTTGCTTTTCATTCACAGCAACACGAGTAGTGCATTATGCACGCCTTTGTGCGCTTGTGTGGTTCTTGCATTTCTGAACAGATTACTGGCCGTTGAGCACTTTGGATGGCTTTTGAGTCTCTGCCCATTGGTGATAAGACATTCCTTCCTGCGTTTCCCTTCCTGATAGGCAGTCAGTACTTCAGTGAACACTTGCACTCTTGCAGGCATTCGTTCCTCCTTGTATGCTGTCAAACTTGGTTCGGCAGTTCTTGCCTTCAGTTTAGGTGGTCAGGTTTTATGCAGCTGTGTATGTGTGACAATACCTTAGTGCATTGTTGTGTCGAGCACTTGGCACTTGCAGACACGTGTGCATAACCAGTTCATTGCATGAAAGCACTTCCCTTCTCGTTGTTGGGAAGCTGGTCTTAAAAAAAAAAATTGTCAATGAAGTCACGATAATGGAATCTTCAAGAATCGTGTGTTTTTGCGTGCTGACTCCAAATATGTAATTTAATTTCAAGTAATACAACTCCTTGTGCACTTATTTAACCTGTTATGAAACTTCCTGCCGGGAGCTTTCAATAAATTTTGCTGCAGGGAACTTGCTAGGACGCATGCCATTAGCTTGTCTTGACATCAAACTATGCAATAACAGCAAAATTATTATCCTATGTATCATAGAAATTGAGTTATCAGGTTTCGAGTTTGCCACTTCCCAAAGGGAAGAAACTGATTTCAAAATCCTATAACTCACCTTCTATAATAGGTTGATAATTTTACCGTTATTGCATAGCTTGATGTCAAGAGCAATCAATGGCATGCAATCTAACAAGTTCCCTGACTCTAACTCTCTCTAACTCTCGGCAAACGTTATCCAACAGATTGCTTAAGTGCATAAGGACTTGAATTACGTATTTGGAATCGGCACATGAAAATGCATGTCCCCTGGAGATTTCATAGTTGTATCTTCATTATTAAACATTTAGTTCTGAGGCCCTCTTCCCCCCCCTTACATAGTGGTCCAGAATTAGGCCATCTTCCCCCTCAAGAGGTTGAGAGCTAGACTGGGCTTGCAATTGCCTATTGCAGTGAAGCCAATACTTAAACATTCGCATTGCTCGTAACCTTGGCAGCAGCAGTGTCTCTTGTTCATTCTTGTGGCATTGCTCCCAAAAGCATACAAGAGCGCTCAGCCCAAATTTGTGGGGCTGGTCCTGGATGCATGTGGTGTTTTGGAGGAAAGGAATTTGCTTATGCCCGATCGTCTGGCAGTACTGTTGTGTGGCTTGTCGTGGCAAGGCCTCGAACTATCTTCCTCCATTTGCACCACAGCCTTATATCTGCTGAACTTGATAAGTGTAGCCAGTGGGTTAATGTGGCAGGCCAGCGGGATAAGCCTTGGAGGTGGTCCTCATCTCTCCGTGTCGTATTTGCAGACCTGGGCATGGATGAGGACGAGGACGAGGTGGTCCCGCTGCCCAATGTGAACTCGGCCATCCTGAAAAAGGTGATCCACTGGGCCACGTACCACAAGGACGACCCAGCCCCACCAGAGGACGACGAGAACAAGGAGAAGCGCACAGATGACATCTCCTCGTGGGACGCCGACTTTCTCAAGGTCGACCAGGGAACCCTCTTTGAGCTTATTCTGGTGAGTACTCCCTCTCATTATTGGCGAACCAATTGTGAGGGGAGTTCTTTGAGCTGTCATTGCAGGAAAGGCCAGAACACTTGGCATCACCATTCGCTTCATGCCCTTACACGAGGGTATGCAACCATCCATTTTCTGTGGTCATGTGTGGATAAGCTGCAGAGAAAGGTGTACAGAGGGAAGGATTGGAGCAAAGATAACCTCAGTTGCTGGGCTGAAGGACTCCATGCCACCACATAGTGCAGTTGCTGTTACTCTGGCATCAATCTATGAATTTCAGTCTCTCCTCCGGTTTGTGCTGTCTTGTCGCAGCATTTTTTTCACTGCTCAATGTTTTGACTGCCCTACGAGGCAGCAATATCAATTTTTGTGCGAAAGCATCCTTCGGAGCAGAGCGGAAGTCTTGCTTGTGCATCGCTCGTTGCCATGGCAACTGATTTCAAGTGGCAAGAATTTGGCGTGGGCGACCTCGGAAATTTCACCCTGGACGATTTGGACCAGAATGTGTCTGAACGTCATTGACTGTGCCTCACATGATGGCCTCCAAATTTGACCCGGGTTATTTCCAAAAATTTGGCCCGGGCCATCCCCGAAATCACAGTTCACAACTTTGAGACTTGCACCATCTCGTAGCTGTGGTGAACGTGCCACTTGCCATGGAGCTTTCCAAGAGGTTGTGCCCTGAATACAGCCATCCAGCCGCTTTTTCAACAGGCATAAAAGTACAATCTCAAATACAATCTCAACATGCCCAGAGGGTACAAGAAATTTTTCACACCCAGACACCTCAAGGAGCCCCCAGATGCCATTTATGGTGACACCTGGATGACCAGGGGCACACAAGCCACTTTGCATCAGTGTTCCTTTAGAATGGCAGCCATTGGGAAAGGCGGTGTGCACGTGCTTCATTCAAACAGCACAAACTTCATTACACCTGCACTTTTTTGCGACCGACATAGCTCTAGCTAGAAAAAGATCCGTGGCATCATACCAAGAAAAGAGACTTAGTTGCAGGTAGGACTATTTCCAGAGCATTGCAGGAGTAGTCTGTCAGACTTGCTCATTCATTCCCACAGGGCAAAAGCCGGCACTGCAACTGAATTCGAAGGATGTTGAGCAACACTACACTGACCAAATGCAGACAACTTGTGTCGTCTAAAATTTCAGTGTGCACCCTTTGCGCTTTCCACTGTCTCCGACTTTCATTATTTTGACATTGGTGCGCTTGTGTCTCTCTAATGCATGCACTCTTGTTTGAAATTGTGGAGCACCTGTGGCATAGTTATGCAGATTGTGTGCGCATTTCCGGTCCCCAGTTTCGTGGACAAGTTCTGTTCCTTGCTCGCAGGCTGCCAACTACCTGGACATCAAGGGCCTGCTGGACGTCACGTGCAAGACAGTTGCCAACATGATCAAGGGCAAGACTCCCGAGGAGATTCGCAAGCAGTTCAACATCAAGAACGACTTCACTCCCAGCGAGGAGGAACAGGTGAGCAGTGTTTGTGGGGCACTCTTGTGCCTTGGTGCCTCATTCGCTATGGATATGGGGACATGTGCATTAAAACAATTCGCTATGGCTTAGCTTGGTTAAGCCCGGTAATTGCAAAAGCAATATCCGTAGCTACGCCATGGTACAGCTGGTAGTGTAGCTGGTGGTGGTGCTTGTGGTTAGACTTGTGGTGATGCATCGGTTATACAATCCAATCCTATCCTATCCAATGTAGTCTAATCCAATCCAATCTACTGCAGTCAAGGTCAAATGCAGGTCAATGGCTGTCGCGGCACGGCAAAGGTGTGAAGGTGCAAGTAGTATTGCTTTCGCAATAATAGAGTACTGACAGGCAACTATGCCATTAACACTATTGCAATCTGCGTCACAAAATGGCAGCCAGATACATTGGCACGTCATTGCAGTCATGGATACTGTTGGGCCTCGCGAGCATCTCAAGTGTCTCGTCAGCAGCGCTCCAGCCTGGGCTTGAGCTAACTGCAGCAAAGTTCACTAAAACAGAGGTGAAAGACAAATGGCCTTGGGTGCTGAGGCAAATGGCAACCGGGCTGCCCCACTTCCATTTAGTGTTCTTGCAGCCTGTGGGCTTGGCAGAAAGCAAAGATGTTCAGGAAGGTTCAGTGGGCTGTGGAACTGCAAGTTTAAAAGAACTGCAAAAGCAGCAAGGAGACCACAGGCTGGTGTCTATGAAAGTCTTGAAGTTTGGAATTTCTGCCTTGCCAGCTGCAGAACCCTGAGACAGATGGGGCTCAAAACCAGCCGGTGCTGGATTATGGACTTGGGTGGCTTTTGCTTCAGAGTTGCACAGACCCGACAGAAATTGAATTGCAGTTTATTTGGCGAGCTTGCCCTTTTCAGTGTTGCATCCAGAGTCTTTGCCTTAAGCACAGCTACCGGCTTGGTCAAATTTGAAATGCAAACAAAACGTTTCGACATGCCCGTCACAACAGTGGGAACCGAGGAGTGCAGACCCATTGTGCGTTTTCTCAGTTGGCGAAGAGAAGGTTCTGCCTGTCCGCACTGCAGCAAAGCATTAGAGCTAGACTGCTTCGGTTCTTATTTTTCAAATGACTCTCCCAGAAGGCAGTGTTCCGAAGTTGTGCCATCTTGCACGCCAATGACGAAGGGTACATGGACTTGCGCCTAGTCTTGGACTAGATCGGAGTGTTGGGTGAAAAGGCTTGGCAGTAGCTTGGGTCCGCACGGGATGCTGGTCCTCGATGCATTCGGGTGCCCCATCAAGAAGCATGTGGGCAAGCTTTCCGCATGACATTGTAGCCGTAGCTGCTGGAGGTCTACCTCAAGCTGATGAAATACAGGGTCTGGCTGCTGTACAGAGGGATTTCTTGACGGTTGGCACACGCTCACACCAAGCAACAGGATGAAGCGTGCCTCACTGCATAGCTTTGCGGAATGGATGGAGTTGCGGTACACTGTTCTGTCTGCTGTCCACTGCATTTGATATTCCGTACTTTTTGAAGGCCTCGTTAACCATGACAGAGGATGAAATGCATTGGGGTGTTCAAAGCAACACGGCTTCCAACAGCGACAATGAGGTTTGGCGGCCAGATGAAGAAAGGACAGACCCACCACGGTGGCTCAGTGGTTATGGCGCTCGACTGCTGACCAGAAAGACGCGGGTTCCATCCCGGTCGCGGCGGTCAAATTTCTGTGGAGGCGAAATTCTAGAGGCCCGTGTGCTGTGCGATGTCAGTGCACGTAAAAGAACCCCGGGTGGTCGACATTTCCGGAGCCTTTCACTACGTCGTCCCTCATAGCCTTAGTCGCTTTGCGACATTAAGGACAGTAAGGTGGTGGTGGTGCTGTGTACACACTCACTCGGCTATATCGCACTTTAATGGGATAACAAGAGTTCAATGTATAGATAATTCGATATATCGAAACTGGCTTATATATAAGCCTGCCTGTAGCTTAGAGGCGATAATACATATCACCCAAGCTAGTGACCTGCTTCTGGCAATGACATGCCTCTTACTGCCGTGCTTGGAGGTCATCATCCTCTAGGTGTTGCGAGGTCTAGTCTAACCTGCTTCAGATAACAGCAGCTGCGGACAGTGTTTGGAACTGGCCACTGCCTTTCACCATGTTGAGTGCTCTGAAACAAATCAATTGCAGAGGTCATCATGCACATGCTTTTTTACTTTTGTTTGCTTAGACGAAGGCTGAAGATGTGGTTTGTGTGCAGTGTTGGAAACGTGTGTTCATCCAGGCTTCGAAATTTTATTCTGTAAAGTTCATCAGTGCTTGTACGTTGGACATTTCATCTGCCTGCATCATCCTTCAATATTGTAGGGCGAACGGTTTTCAGGTTTCACTTTGGTTTCACATCAATCTTGGTGATGCATTGCCTAGTACATCCCTGTAACAACGGACGCTAGTTGTACACCAGTTGCTTAGTACTTTCGTGGTGCAAAGAAAAAAATGGAGTCTTCTGCTCATTTTTGCTTGCAGACAAAATCTGCAGGTGGTGTTTAATGCAGAATAATTCGAATGTACGTAAGTATTTAACCATTGTTTCTGGTATTTGTTTTAACCTTACTAAGCCCTCCTGCCACAATCCCAATTGGGATTAGCAGTATTTGTAAGTAAATAAATAACCCAGCCTTTCGTTCTATGTCATGTGTTCTTTGACACTTCCTTCAGTCTCTTGCCTTTCGGAACTAGCGATATGTCTTTAAAGCTGGTGGTACTCGTGCGGAATGCATTTTCGCTGTTCACACGTTTAACGTCTGTCCCCAGATTAGCATGTCTCTTTGAAACTTGCAGGTGTGTGTTCAGGTTCTAGTGTGTATGCGTGCGGGTAATTCTAAGTAGGGCAGGGGACGGGGGGGTGAGTAGCACTCAAAACTACCTTGGTCTGAACTTTTTTTCCTTTGCTCTTCATGCAGCTTGGCTCAGCTGTTCAAAATGCCAAAGTAGGTGCTGCATGTGCCACATATTCTTAAGAAAGTGACCATATACTAATGAAATTATAGCGCTGCTGAATGGAGCTCCACATTACTCAGTCCATCGCTGTGTTTGAACCAGTACTTTCACAGTACTTGTTCAGACATGGTTCACAGACGTGGACGCACAACCAGAGAGTGCTCGCTTAAACTCTTCCCTAGTGTTCCCACTCTCTGGCTTCATACCAGTAATTGCCCAGGGAAACTCTTGTGGCAAGGGAATTCATTGTTGCGGGTTTGTTTTCTTTTTTTTTTTGTGACCCGCTGCCGTGTTGCACAGTACAGTATGAGGTGGGTGCGGGTGTTACGGACAAATGACTCTGGTTTAAATGAAATCTACTAGTATCTCTTCCTCATGTTGCATGGGAAAGTTTTCTGTGAAAAAACTGCTTTCAAAATTACTCTTTTTAACTTCACAGGCTTTTTGGATTGTTCAGTAATTAAAACCATGTTTTTATCACTGAATGAGATTAAACACACACCCCTTCACTGTATGTGCTCCTCTGAAATATGAAACTCTTGATTTAGCGCTTCATGCATTGAATATGCTGCATGCTCTTTGTAACATAAGCTTGGTTATCTGTTTCAGGTCCGCAAAGAGAATGAGTGGTGCGAGGAGAAGTGAGGTGTTCCTCCTGTGATAGCGGTACTTCAGCGCTTTGGTTCAGTGATCTGACACCACACCTTTTTTTTTTCCTCCTTTGTTTTTTTTTTCTCTAGTTCATTTGAAGTTCAGTGCAAAAATGCGTGCTTTGCACCCTACCTCGCATTTTAGACGGACAACTGCTGCACTTCGCCCAGAAGACCCACAAAGCAAGAAATTTTTTTTTTTCCCTTGAAGCACACAGATGGACTTGCAGCATGTTTTCAAGGCTTTCATTCCGCGTCAGTTTTACTCATTAAAGCGAAGACCGTCGGTCCAGCGTTCCCAAGACAGTGGTCTTTCTTTGTTCCTGTTTCCTCAGACAGTTGAGCAGCTGCTGATGGCCCTCGGGCAGTAACCACTGGATGCTCCTTAGCTGCCGATTGGAAGCGTAGAAATGCTTGCAGCCTGCTTTGTTTTCCAGACATGGACAGCTCTGTGATTTGAGACCTGTATGCTTGTATGGACGTCCTGTGAATGCCTTCGAAATAAAAGTCTTCACTGCATCTTTTCTGTTGTGGCTTTGGTCGTGATAAGATTGCTTGCCAGCATAGTGTTCTCTCCACTTTTTTTCCTCTCGTTCGCATGCCGCGGCTGCCTTTGGTGTTAGAACGGGATGGGGGTGTCCTACAACATGGAGCCTCACCTCTGGCTAAACTTTGCACTTGTCTGCTGGTTTGTCGAGAAACGTAGTGCTCGGGACCTGTCGTGCCATCAGTCAGCACAGCCAGTAACTAGCTGTTAGTTCACCCCATCAACGCTCGGTGGGGACACTGGTCTTTAGCTGTGCATGCTGACTAAACAGACACACTGAAACGAGTTCCAGTTCGACCGTATTGATGTCACAGGTGCTGTCCCAAAGCTTGATGTGTCCGCATTGATTGGCTAAACTTGACTGGAAGCGATAGCTTTGGTCATTCGTTTAAAGATAACCACAAACCATATTTACCAAGTTACCATTTTTATTTCTCTTGCCTTAAGAAAGCGCAAAGTGACTCTGTCAAACTGATGTGACACCTGCAAGTCTCGCTGATTGCCACAAATAGGGAACTTTCAAATGCATTTGCACTGCAGCAAGTCTTCGCCCTCCTGTGAAATTTGGCGCAAATGCCGAAAAAAATTCCGAAGAATGTCCTGGAAGATTAGCAACAGTGAGCTAAGGTGCAGAAAAATTTGCTGTGGTTTAGCTGGTTAAACCTGGAGTGACGCGAGAGCTCTGCCGAGCCGCTTACGTATACAGCTGTGACACCTCTCCATAGGTCGGCAAACTCATGAGTGCACTCGTATCGCCTCACTCACACTCACGTCTATGAGTGTGAGTGGATATGAGTGTCTGTAATCATTAGTGCGAGTGAGTGGATGTGAGGGGGGGTGGTCATGAGTGTGAGTGAGTGGACGTGAGTGCGAATGCGATTGAGTGGATGTAAGCGTGAGTAGAGGTGAGTGAGTATGATTGATGAGGGGGCGTGAGTGGCAATGAGTGGTTGTGAGTGGATGTGGTGGGTGGACGCGACAGCGAAGTCGGTCGCCTATGTTTCGCGACGCTGATACCCGCATTAGCTATTTTCATGTTGACAGCTGCGGGAAGCAAATATTCACTACTGAAGGCGCTCGAGGCAGCATAAAGCATCATGCCGGTGTCTTTGGACAACCGAAGGAAAGGATTCCGCTGACACGGGAACGGCAATCTTTCGTTGCTTTTGTAGTTCACCGTTGGGGCCTGTCCTTTACCGAATTTCGCATTGCCAGACCTGAAAATATAGATGTCTCTTGCCACGCTCCCCACATCGCTCGATCTCGTATACATATGAGTTATAATGCTTACTGCTGAAACAACGACTGTCCGCTTCTCGGCAATAATTACCGTAAGTTGGGACCTTGTGTGCTGCAGTGGACTTAGGTTTTTTTCTTCGCCCAGGTGTGCGCATTGCAGAGCTCTCCTCTGGCCGTAATTTCTTCATAGGCTCTGACCCACGCGGTAACCCGATCTCCTTGGCCCAGCTCTTGAATTGCACAAACCCGGCTCAAGCCCGGAAACGACGCGAAAACCAAGTGCACTTTTCGGTAACGCCAGAGGATTCTTGTTTCTATCATGTACTTGAAAGAGCCGAGCGTCGGAAATCAAGCATGTGGTTTTTATAATTTATTTTTTTGTATGCATAGCATCAGGCATGGTAATGCCTTTGACGCCCAAGGAGATATACAAAACGGCAATATTTTATGTTTTAATTTGCGCCAAAAATTATTGTGTCGTGCTGATGGTGATAGTGAAGTTCGCGGTCCTGTGCATTGTTTGCCGCGTCCGGGTTCGCGATAAAGGAATGTCCATGAGTTTTTTTTTTTTTTTTTTCTGCCCTCCGCACAACTGCAGGGAAGGGGATGAGTCACACTGGCTCCCCAGCGGCCGGATAGCGACGGATTCCCAGAATAAGGGAAAGGTCAAACACCCTCTGGGAACGTATATGTCAGGTCGCATCCCACTGTGCACGTTCTTGCGGAAAGGCGGATCCTCCTCGTGTGGCTTTTGTACCATGTCTATGGCAGCACGCGTTGACAGCTTGAGGCGCGGTCAACAGGACATTACCACGCTAGCTATAGGCATGAAGACAATTTGTAAGTGACAGATGGCCGTGAGGTGACTTTCCCCGAACCTGGGTTTACCATAGGCTTAAACAACCTGCACCGTGGGAAATCGAGAATGTTTGCGAAGCTCGCGGGAGGAAGGGAGAAACCTCCAAAATCTTGATGGTGGAAAATGTACATATTTGTGCAGTGTTTGTGAAGGTGAGTTATCTTCTTTCCAAAATCACTGATCGGCTGTGTTGTCCTTTTACAGTTGTTGATTTCTGACATTTTCCTTTCCCAATGATTTATTGGATTGATCTTTGTGGGGTTACATGATTGGTTACTGTCTCCACCGAGGGCAGGGTCATAGGGTTTAAAATCAGGTGTTTGGGCGGGACCGAGGGCTGGTTTCGTCACGTAAAGCTACTAGGCAGTCAAATGTAAACAAGTTTTCTCCTTGCTTGTATCTTTCTTTGTTTAATTAATTGGTAATAAAAAGTTAACCTCTCCAGAAGTATCCTCCGGCAACGCGATCGAGCAATATCGAATCTGCAAGACGTCAAGCACCCTTCAATAATCATCATCAACGTAATTTACCTCCACAAGATTGAGAGAGAAACTCAACTGTGATGAAACGTTGCAGATATTTTCGGCAGTGGATATGAGGTGGCAACCAAATTGCCGGACCTTTTTTGATTGGTTGGACGTACAGTTCGAACTTAATTTTTATGTACTAGGGAAAGGGATATAGAATAGAATGTCTCTGAGTATTGTCACCGTTTCACTCGAGAAAAAAAAACTACAATAGAAAAGCACTACACGCGACTGAAAGTTTATAAGAATCAAGCTAGGGCGACAGTTTTCGTTTCGCTTAAAAGTATCGTGCAAGCGAGTGCTGCTAAGGCACTGAAGAAAAAAACATACGACGCCACAGCCAAAAATATGACCAGAAGAGAACAGAAAACTGAGGGCGGCGGGCGGAAGGGGGCCAGGAGATTTTCATAAACAGGTCGAAGGGTGTCGACATATTCGGCATTGCACTGTGCTCGCAGAACAGGAAAGAGTTGAAAATTAAGTTCCACCACGCTCTCACCGGAGTCCAAAAAAAAAAGATTTTTCTTTCGTCATGAATAGGCTCCCATCAGCATCATGTAAGCAGAACTACGCAGAACTACGGAATGCCCTGGCAAGTCAACAACTGCATACAAGCTTCCGCTGTATGTATGCGAGGCTTGGTTCTCATTTGTGTCACCTAATCTTTGGTATTTGGCGAGTGAAACCGAAATGAGGTCATGAAATGCGATTTTGTTCATTTTTCGTGTTTTAGTACAGTAAGGGGATTAACTTCTGTTTGCACGCACCGATTTCAGCAATCTTGCCCTAACTGATATCTGGACAGCATGAGGTATCCTTTGAACCAGATATGATTTCCACCAAGAACTTCTGGATAGCGCTTTTTCCCAGTAAAGTCATATCGTTTCAGATTGGCTCAAATCAGCTTACAAGTTAGCTGCATACGCATTCTTCCAAGAACGACGGAGAATAATCGGGTGCAAAGTAAGCACCCCCTATTACCACGCGGATGCGCACGTGGTCTCCGCATGCACTGGCCTCAAAAACACCGCGCTGGTTTGTAAAACTTCCTTCAGACAGGAAATATGTGCAATGCAGAAAACGTACTGCCCTGCAGACATGTACACAGATCGGTCGCACATAGTAAGCTTAGTAAGTTTTGTAAATGGATTGATAATGGCAACTTTCCCTAGCATCGTTATTACGCAGGGAAATCCTCTACTTGCGACCCATTCCAGCCATTTTCCTTTGCGTGAGGAAATCACTCGATTGTTTGAAAAACACGCCCGTTTTCCATGCCGCGAAAGGTACTCATAATCGCCACCTTGACTCCAATGAGTTGATGCAAAGTCACGGACACGTCATTGTCAAGGAAGACCAAATCTTGGTAATTAGACACCATCCAAGAATATTGTCAAGGCAAACTCATTATTTTTACTTGCACACCGTCGTAGGCACACGCACAAGGGAAGGGGGTGCGCCCCCCCCCCCCCCCCCCCCCCTCCCCCTAGCGCTACCGCCAAGCAGGTTTTTTAACGGCCAAAGACCTGTGATGTTGCGTTCCAAGAACTGTTTACTTGACAGGTCATTTTGGAGGCAATCTTTTCAGTTTCTTTTTTGCTGTGACAGTAACCAAAAACAAATCTGTCATAGTTTCTGTGGTCTACAGAGAACGGAAATTACTCCGGAAACGCAATGCTACATCAATGCTCCAGCGACGCAGTGACTGCCTTCCTCTGCCGGTACTCACGTAGTGAACAAGGGAGGGAAAGCCTCAGGGTGTTTGCGAACGTTTCAACAAGAGGACTGTCTTCGCCTGGGTGGAGACAAGACCTCTTGTGGAGACGCTGGCAATACTCTGAATCTTTCCCCTCACTTGTTCACATTTTGAGCGTCAAAAAAACCAGCCGCTTATACTCTCTATACCCTATATTCCTCTGCCGATGTTACAGATTAAAATAAAAAACTACACCTCTATAATATCCTGTATATTTAGCAATTCCATCACATGGAAATAAATGTTTTATAATCATTCCTCATATTTGCTCTCCGTTTTGGCGGCAGGGGCCTAGGTGAGAGGTGGTTGAGGTGGGGGCACTGCGCTGAAACTTGGCTCATTCTCATGAAGAACCCTGCGCACGCCTATGGACACCGTTCAAAAACTTGTCTAAGGCAACACTCTTTTGATTCACTTTTTTTATTTATTTATTTATTTATTTATTTTTAAATAAACCACTACCACCACCACCACAACACAATACAAAATATGTCAGGAAAAAAATCACAAGTAAGCATCTTAGCTGCTGACGCTATACAGGCACTCATCGTCTCAGCAGCAAGCGCAGGAGCACAGGTGCGTATCATTCAATGCATGGAATATGCGTGATGAGTGACCACTTTCTTCGAGCATCGAAACTGTGCAAATTGGCCAAATAGCCCGACAAAGCCTGGGCAGCTCACCACATCTTTGCGAATCAGGTTGATGTTAGGGGAACGACGAGGGCAGTCGCCGCGACAGTAAATCCCTCATCCCCTCCGTTGTCAGCAAACAAAGAAACAGTGCACTGAACGTGAATGAGTGAGCGGACATGAGTATGAGTGTGAGTGGAAATGAGTGTGAGTGAGTGGTTGTGAGTGCGAGTGGTTATGAGTGTGAGTAAGTGGTTGTGATTGCGAGTAGACATGAGTGCGAGTGAGTGGTTGTGAGTGTGAGTTGTCATGAATGCGAGTGAGGGTTTGTGAGTGGTCATGAGTGTGAGTGAGTTGCGAGTGTGAGTGGACATGAGTGTGAGTGAGTGGCTGTGAGTGGACATGAGTGTGAGTGAGTGGCTGTGAGTGGACATGAGTGTGAGTGGTTGTGAGTGCGAGTGGTCATGAGGGTGAGTGCGAGAGAGTGGTCATGAGTGCGAGTGAGCCACCTCTCATGGTGCCGAGGTATGCACCTCTCCGCTAACCCCCCTCTAACGCTCTAACTCGACACGGCGCATGCGCACAGCTGTTGCAGCTTGGTTTCGCCGGCAGCAGCAGCTGCTCCGCACCACGTGACCAACCGGCTCAAGGCCACGGCGCCGCCACGAAGCTCAAGGGGTGCCGCGCCGAACGCTCGGAAGAGCTGGCGTGGCGTAGCTCTCGCTACAAAAAACGCCTGAGTAGCTGTTTAAGCCGAGCTAGGGGGCGTATTCTGTTGAAGGGGTCTCTTGGACGTCATGGCCGAAAACCGCGGAACTGTCGACAACGCCAGAATTATGTGGCCGCTTACGAAGGTGACGAGGCCGCGGAAAATCAGGCGATCGCTTGGGCTTGAAAAAGAAAATTGTTTACATATCTCTCTCATGTGGATGGTGAAGTTTTATGCGACAAGCGGGAGCTAGCACCTGCACTGTCCAAAGCTGTAGCTGTTCTGTGTAATGATGTGCAAGGCATTAATAAATTTGATCTCCAAATGGGATCCATCTGTGCTCATTATATGGTTCGTAATTGAAGCGTGGCTTGCCGAGCTTGTAGGTGTGCATGTTGCCAGAAAAAGTGCTCCAACAGAGCAGTACGAGACGAGCATGCGCCATGAAACGGCAGGATGAGAATAAAGCTGACAATAGCGCACAGATGCGTTGGTATCGTGCATGTCTGCACCGAATCTTAAGCTGTTCCAAATTTACTTCTCCCTGCTGTATACCCTGCTGCAAAATGCGCATGAAAAATATCGATTTCGGTTAATGGAACGACGCAGCATTTCCTCAATGGACGCCTGAACTCTGCGCCGTGGGGTAGAAAGAAAGAACAAAGCGCCATATTGGAGGGCTTCTCGTTGCCCATAACTCTGCAACCACTGTTACCATTAGGACGGACCGGGTTTGTGCAGTAGACACCTTTAGCATACCGTTATCGGAGTGCTGGGAACACTCCCACAGCCAGTGCCCACGCTAGTGATTGGTCCCGATCACGGTCCCGATGCAGCAGGTGTGCGCGCAGTTGCCGGGAATCTCGCGCCCTCGAGGCGATCAGCGCTTGCGCACTGACGGCTCGCGAGCTCCTGGTAACGGTTACACGGTGTGCTAGCGGTGTCTTGTGTCGTCTGTCTACATGAGTCAGTTTGGCGTTTGTTTTTTTGAACTATTGACCTAACAGCCTGAGGTCATTCATGCCGGGAGACCTTGTCCAAGCTCCTGCAGTTCCCGGCGCCAAGCTCTTCAGGCGCCTATGGGCAGGCACATACTCTAGCCTTGCTAAATACCACATGATCTGGGCAGTAAGATATATCAGTCGCTGCTCAGACTGTGGCGAGGTCTCCAATCTCTATCGCTTTGAATGGGCATGTGAGGAAGATGGATCTGATCTCGAAAGCAGCAGAAGATTCCGCGAGCAGTGGGAGGCGGTACTGGTCAGCTCGGACCCCTCGGACAACCAGACTCCTAACCTGAAAGAACCAATAGAAAGTTTCCGCGTCACACTCGCGCCTCAGTTAGCAGAACACGATCGCATGGCTCCAAAGTATTCGTGCATTGCAGAAATATACATATAGTCTCTGAAAGCACTAAGCAGAGAAGCCGACACCTCCGAACCGTCTGGCAATCGACTGCTGCTGGAAGTCCATTGGGTCACCAAATTGATTTCCTGTGCTTTTCGGGCTTTATGCCCGAGTTCACGTTTTAATTGAAGTTTCTGCCTATACAGTCGCGCCCTCTTATAACTAACCCTCGCTTATTACGAACGATGACGGTGCTACTGTCAAAATATGCATTAGGACAATGGGCCTGCGCCTGGGATAGAATGATCAAGTGCGGGTGGCGGTGGTGGTAAACATTTATTGTCTATATACAAGGACGTGTTTGGGCCCAGGCCCTATTGACCCAGGTCCTCACAAATCTAGGTGGAGCTCCTATTCCGGAGCCCCAATGGCGTCCAACGCCGCTCGCGCCCTGGCGACCAAAGTCCGTTGGGACTGTAAGCCATGGCAGCTGAGCAGCGCCGCCTCCTATTCCTCCCGAGAAGAGGGGGAGGGAGGGGGGAGGGCAGGCCTAGACCATGTGGAAAACTTCCTAGAAAGTGCTTCAGTACTGCCGGGCACAGCATTGTATCTGTAAAAATTTTGAGGAGTCGTTCATCTGCTACCCGGAATAGGCTTCCAGAACAAGTTGAGAGAAAACTGACGCCAACCAATATTTTAACTTTGCCCAAAGTTTCGAGACCAAACTCGGTCCCTTCTTCAGGGGTGGGTGACTAAAGTGTGCTAGCAGCAGCGGGGTTCTGCATTCGCTCTCCCTTTGTTAGCACGTGGCGCAGACCACTAACGCACGTGGAGTGGAGCGTTCCTGGAGTCCTATTCATGGCAGCCTTTGTGAGCCGGATGCGCCATGACTTCACATGTCGCCTCTTGAACACGTTTGGCTCCACGGCCAAGACGCTCACCTCCTCGAAGGCTACCCGGTGGTCGGTCGGCACGCTCGCAGTGTTCGGCGAGGGGGTTGGATCCGGAATTCGTTAGCCGGATGTCATTTTTGTGTTACCTTATTCATTGGTGGAGATTTTTTGTTTCGCCGACGTGTGAAGCCGGGCACTTGGAGCGTGGGATTTTGTAAACGACACCTGGTTGTTTTTCTCTGCGAACGCGGTCTTTCGGTCGTGGTAAGAAGCGACTTATTGTCGAAACAGGTTTGTGAGCCACGTCGATTCCATGCTTTCCCAGAATGCGTGCAAGTGCCTCGCTGGTTCCCCTCACGTGGAAGCACCACGCGCGCTCGTTTTTTGTTTCATTGTTGGCTGTTCCCCCTGTCCTCCGAGCCTGACGGCGACCAACGCGTTGAATGAAGCCACGTGTGTATCCATTCTTCTGTAGGTTGGCGGAAACGGTGGCCTCTTCTGCTTTTTTCTCCGCTTCGGAGGAGCAGATTGACTTTGCTCTTCTCAGAAGAGAGGAGACGACGGATCCCTTGTGGCTAGTAAGGTGGTTGGAATTAAAATTTAGGTAGCGGCCGGTATGGGTTGGCTTCCGACACCGAACTTTAGATCTGCCCCTTTAGACGTCCAGGAATGGCAGTGTGTTGTTCACTTCTCGTTCTGTTGTAAACTGAATAGAAGGCTCGACTGAGTTGAGGTGTGAGTGTGACATGTTGCGTGGAATGGGTCGGACCCTGAGGGCGCGTCTCCAGGGTTCTGGCTCTCGTACCCGTTCCTCAAAGGTGATGGTGTTTTGGATATGGAGTCTGCCAAGAATGCAGCGATCGGATGGCGTTTGTGATAGGCGCGTGTATTGGTTGAGGAGATCGGCATCTCGGAATTAACGATAGGTGTTGACCACCCCAGGTCCAACAAACGCTGGTTTGATGCGGTAATGGGAAGGCCAAGAGCCCGTTTGATCATTTAGCGGTGTATACGAAGGTAGGGGGTTGAGTAAAGAATTATATTCGTTACGAATTCAGGCATGTGCCAGCCGCAAGGCATCTTTGCTTCGTAACCCTCCACGCTTATTGGAGATCGGGTGGACCATGCGGAGTTTCGCGAGTGTTGTGTCCGGTCTGCATTGTTGATGAACAAAGAGGTCGCGGATGTGGATCTCCTTGGCCTCTCTAGTCACACCCGAATGGAGTGTGAGGTGAACTAAAGTGTTGTCCCGACCGGAGGGACGAATATGGACCAATTCTGATTTGGTCCTTGTATTACGTGATTTTAAAACTATGCTCCCAGCGCTGAAAATAAAGTGTTAATGGCTTTTTGGTATCCACAATAGAGGGCGCCACCCATCTGCACTGCAAGTATTTTGATGACCACTTAATCAGATAGGTGCTGGTGCAGCAGGCGCGCTAATGACCAGGCATGGGCACCCTCATGGGGACGTCGTCACCTCAAGAGGGCGTCACACTGTGAGGTGGGGTAGAGTCTAGAAAAATTTTGTAGGAGGATTGGCGCAGAAAAATATGTGAGGGAGAGAAAGATGGACGGGTTGAGGCGGGGGTGTGTTTCAAAGTTCGTGCCTGCCTTGGTGGCAGTTGAGTTTCCCCTTCCCGTGGCGACGTGAGGAAACACTTGATGATGATGAAATCGGGTTTCTCGACGGATTGATGGTTCGGACTCACAAACATTCACATTACTCGAAGGCAGGAAAAGAAAGTTAACTATTTATTTACACATAAACAAACAAGGAGAAACGAGCAAGGAGAAAACTATTTACGACATGACTGAACCGTTGATTACACGAAATCAGCCCCCGCTTAACCGAGAGCGCTTAGTTTTAAGCCCTCTGTCTCCGCCCTTGGCAGGGACAGCAATGGTTAGGGAGAGGAAAATAAAGTTTCCGTCAGCTAATCAAAGACTGGGAAAAGGATATCAACCAGATACTTGGGAAAGGAGAGGTTTCGAGCACGCATACAAACAGCACTGAACTCACTGCATTCCGAACCTCTGCCTTCCTCTACGTTTCCCTTTCCGCGCACATGTATACGGGACACATGTATATTGGAAACAATCAGTCAAGGTTCTTTATAAAAAAAGAAGAAAGCTGTCGCTGAGGGGTCCAGCGCCCAGTGGCAACTACAGCCATGGCCGGGCTAGAGGGGTGACGCGCGCGCTTCACCCCTTTAGCCCGGCCATGCTACAGCCTAACTATAAAAAAAACTAACTCTTCAGAGTACCCAAAGCTCAAACGACCCATTGGCGCCGCAACGCGTACCGATAGGCCAAACGTACACCTGCGTCCTCACAGTAAGCTATGTACATGAGCAGAGCGAATGAGTGACACGCAGGGAAACGAGAAGGTAAAAAAAAAAAAAAACATCCACTGGCCGCAAACACGACTGCAGGCATTCAAGCACTGAACACTCCACAAAGCTGCGTGCTGGAAAGATATCTGTGGTGGGAAGGCAAGACGCAGACAGAACGAGCGTTTTGGCGGCGGTGCCACCGGCAACAACAGAGCAGCCACCGAGCCTCCGTCATGCTTCCGCGGTTCCACGAATTTGGTAACCCTTCGACCGGGGACAGGTGCACATGTCAAAATAGCAACCTCGCGCTGCACCCCCTGTACTGGAGACTGAATGACGCATCATAAAGTGCAGCGAACTTCACAGTGGCCTTCCTTGAAAATTCCAGTCCAGGGCGCAGCCTACTTCAGAACACACGTGGTCGTTGGGATGACGACTGAAGGAAAACAGTGGTTTATGGGGTTTAACTTGCCAAAGCGACTCATAGTTTAGAGCTCCGGCAGTTTTGACCACCTGAAGTTCCTTAAGTGGGCTCACCAGCTACAAGGCAACTCAGATTTGAACTTTTTCTGTCGACAGATGGCAGCACCTGAGTACCCCAAAAAGGAGGGAAGTTCTATTGCCCCCCCAGGTGTGCAAACTACACCGCGACACGAAAGTATTCGTTCTTCCGCGTACAAAAAGTAGACCCAGAACATTCTGTAGGTATGCGGCCAAGGTTCCGGGGACCGAAGCACAAAAAAGTTAACCCATCTCAAGCCATTGAGCACAGAAGGATGGGGGGGGGGGGGGGGGGGGGGGGGGGGTCCTACAATGGACCATTTCCCAGTAACCCACCAATTTAGCGTTTCCGGTTTGGGTTGCCTAAGCTTCCTTGAGTCAACAAGGGGAAGCTTTGGGCCAGTTGGCCTGACATGTTCGAGAGGAGGAATAACCGCGAACTTGGACAGGACTGAAGAACGAGAAGAGGACAGGACGAGCGGTAGTCTTGAGTCTTTTCTGCGAAAATTCTTTTACAATGGTAGGGTGGGGTTACTGGTTTCGCCCGAGCAGACAGGTGCGGTCAGTTAAAATGGCGGAAGAGAGGCTTGGTGCATCCGCAGGACATTACCCGGAAAAGGTTCCATTGTGTTGAACACCTATGTAGTCAGTCTCTAAATAAAAGGAAAGAAAGGAGCTCCTAGCACAAGGCCTTATGACTGGTTTTCTTCCCATTCCCGCGTAGCCATTCACGCGACACACTCGCATTCCCTCTTCTGAGCAAACTAAGGAATGTCGCCAGTTTACTTCAAGATGGCCCCAAGAGAGCCGTCGAAAGAGTACAACGGTACAGCACAGAAAAGGGGATTGCGTGAACCTGCTGTTTCTATCTACAACTGCGGCTACGTTTCAGGTTATTGAGTTCCTAAGCGAGCGAAGCTGACCTTGAACACCTTGACGTAAACACTTGCATTTTTGCGATAATTATGCAGGTTCAAGTAAAAACAAATTGTGCATGTAAGCATTTCTTTATTGCTACACAATTTCCGCGTAATTTCGTAAGCAGAAGCACACCAAAATTACTGTTAATTTGTTGAGTTCAGCTATGTTTTCTTTGTGAAGTTGGAATTAAATGAAGTGTGAGCTTTATAAAATTGTTATCTTGAGTTCTTACAGCGAAGACGCACTCAATAAAATTTATTACCATGGAGCAACGGCAAAGTAACGTGCGATACTTTTTTTCGGTAGCGGTAACGCGTTACCTTTTTTGTGGGTAACGTAGGGCGGTAACGCGTTCTTTTTTTTTTAGTGTAACGAGTAACGTATTTAGTTACTTTTTTTCGGTAACGCCTACAACACTGCCAAGATTGAGGCACACCACCGCTGCTTCAGAGGTGCGAGAGCTCTAGTGAAAAACAAGTTTGCATCTATCCTCTCCCCTCCGTTTTTTCGGCCCGGCAGCGTTTACAAGCACATCGGGGCAGGGTGACTCTCGACTCGGCGCGTTTACGTGAACAAAGTAACCGGTTTTTGACCCGATAACTCGACTCACGTGTGCTTTGGTGCGAACAGTGTGCTGCGGGAGGGGTGGGTGGGGGGTGAGGTGCTTTTGGGTGTGGCCTTGCATCCCGCTTCCTTTTCGCACCACAAGCTCAAGAAAAAAAAAGCAGAATTCTTTCGAAATACAACCCAAGCAAGAAAAAAAGGGGAGAAAGAAATCAAGTTCGTCCAGGTTCTAAAAAAAAAAGTGTGCGAACGAACACAGACAAGCAAGAAGTTGGTGGTAGAGTGTAGTAGCGACAAAAATAATTTGTCGCCTGGTGGAGCCACGTCGCACTAGTAAAATTTTAGCGCGAAATTCAAATCCCCGCAGAAAATACATACACAACTTTCAGAGCCTGTAAAATACAAACACTAGGTTCGATATGGATAAAAATTGTGGCTTAACAATCAAGAAAGAAAAAGGGAGGAAATGTTGCGGACGAAATTTTGATATTTGGCTTAGTTTTTTCCCAAGATGACATGAAAGTTCGACATATCTAAAAGCACCGTTTTTCTGGAACTTTGCGTCTAATTGGTAAAAAAATGAAACTTAAACAATAAAATCTGTCCACAACATTTCCTTTATTCACTAAAGACGAAAACGCTGCCACAAACCTCATGAAAATCGAGCCATGTTTAGACACGGTACAGCTTCTGAAAGTTCCCATGTATTTCCTATGGACACTGCCACTGGTGAACCCTGCACAGTACACGGGCCTCTAGAATTTCGGCTACACTGAACTATTTCGGCTACACTGAAAGTGCCGGGTTACCATGATGGTGATCTGCTTCCTCAAACGAGAATAAAGGTAGTGGACGGGGAATAGCCCCTGTGGTGAAACTGAAAATGAAATAAACTTCATACTATGCGCTCGCCCTGGCCGCGGAGAGAACGATAAAGCGCGCGCGTCGAGGGCGGCCGTGCCCTGGCATCGTAGAGGATGTGGAGGTCCTCGGAAAGGCTCGTTTTAGCGACCACAGAATGGTAAGGTCTAGTATTAGCTTAGATTTGAATAGTGAAAGGAGGAACCTAGTAAAGCGGAGGTCTTAACGAGTTAGCATTGAGAGGGAAAGTAGAGGAATTCGCGATTTCAGTGCAGAACAGATATTCTGCCTTAACTGGGGAAGACGACCGTAAAGTTGAAACAATGAACGATAATCTCACAGCTATCTTTGCGGAGTGCGTCGCAGAAGTAGGCGGTAGGATGGTTTGACAGGATACCGGCAAGCTTTCTCAGGAGACCTCAGGAAGATCTGATTAAGAAACGCCAAAGCATGAGGGCGTCTAACTCTACAGACAGCGTAGAACTAGCAAAGCTATCAAAGTTAATAAATAAGAGCAAGGTAGCCGACAAAAGGAAGTTTAATATGGAGAGAATCGAGCATGCCTAAAGAACTGGGGTAGCTTAAAAGCAGTGAAGACGAAATTAGGCATAGGTAAAAACCAGATGTATGCGTTAAGAGACAAAGAGGACAATGTCATCAGCAATATGGATAAGATAGTTCAAATAGCCGGAAAGTTCTACACAAATCTGCACAGTAGCTAGTGCAATCAGAACGTTAATGAGCGAGACAATAGCGCACAGCAGTGGGACATCCCGCTAGTATCGAAAGATGAATAAAGCCTTAATTAAGAGCAATGCATCATGGGAAGTAGCGGGGCCAGTTGGTTCATTTTTCAACTTAAAACAGTGCGCAGGGACAGGACACAGTCGAGAAACACACAGACACAGCACTGACTGACAACTGAGGAATTTACTGCTTTGCTTGCAATAAATACAGAAAGTATCGTCTAAAATACAAAGAAAGCCTTCAAATCGTCATTTTGTCACTTCTGTCGTCATTGCTTGTCCAGATAACCCATTTCTTTTTTCGTCAACGTTAGTGATGGTGTGCTTACGCAGGTGGAACGATTCTTCCACCTGCGTAAGCACACCATCACTAACGTTGACGAAAAAAGAAATGGGTTATCTGGACAAGCAATGACGACAGAAGTGACAAAATGACGATTTGAAGGCTTTCTTTGTATTTTAGACGATACTTTCTGTATTTATTGCAAGCAAAGCAGTAAATTCCTCAGTTGTCAGTCAGTGCTGTGTCTGTGTGTTTCTCGACTGTGTCCTGTCCCTGCGCACTGTTTTAAGTTGAATAAGAGCAATGGTAAGGGGGAAAACAGCTGGTGAGGATCAAGTAACAGCAGATTGGTTGAGGGACGGATGGTAGATTGTAATGCCTTGTGACCTCGAGCGTACCAGAAGCTTGGAAGAACGCTAACATTATCTTAATTTGTAAGAAAGGAGACGTCAAGGACTTGAAAAATTACAGACTTATCAGCTTCTGTCCGTTACCTACACGTATTTGCTAAGGTAATCGCTAATAGAGCCAGGACAACCTTTCAATCAACCAAATGATCAGGCAGACTTTCGTATAGGATACTCGACAATAGACCATATTCACACTGTCAATCAGGTGATAGAAAAATGCGCAGAATATAACCGACCTCTCTATATAGCTTTCATTGATAACGAGAAAGCATTTCACTCAGCGGAAACCTCAGGCGTCATGCAGGCATTGCGAGATCAAAGCGTAGAAGAGTGTCATGTGAAAGTATTGGGAGATATCCATAACGACTACACAGCTACCATAGTCCTTCATAAAGTCAGCACTAAAATTCCAATGAGGAAGGATGTCAGGCACGGAGACACGATCTCTCCAATGGTATGTTCAATGCTTGTTTACAGCAGGTATTCCGAGGCCTGAATTGGGAGCAGTTGGGGATAAGAGCTGATGGAGAATATCTAAGTAATCTGCGATTCGCTGATGACATTGCCTTGCTAAGTCGCTCAGGACATGACCTGCAAAGCACGATAATGAGTTAGACAGGCAGAGCAGAACGGTGGGGCTAAAAATTAACATGCAGAAAACCAAAGTAATGTTCAACAGTCTAGCAAGGGAACAGCGGTTCGCAAATGGTAGCGAGGTGCTGGAAGTAGTAAGGGAATATGTCTACATAGAGCAGGTAGTGACCGCTGATCCGGGTCATGAGCGGGAAATAACTAGAAGGATAAGAATGGGGTGGAGCACATATGACAGGATCTCTCAGATCATGAATGTCAGTTTGCCAGTGGCCCTCAAAGGGAAAGTATAGCAGTTGTATCTTACCAATACTCACCTATGGGGCAGAAACGTGGAGGCTAACGAAAATGGCTCAACTTAAGTTAAGGACAACGCGGAATAATGACATCCCAGTCGAAATTCAGAGGAAATTCGCTCGGGGCAAGACGGGTGGACACTTTCTCAGTGACGGATCAGTGTCGTAGCCTGGTGGCAGAATCTGAACTACTCGCAACTTTTCGCAACTTTTTCTGTTCATAGATGGCAGCACCTGAGTACCCCCCCAAAAAGGAGGGAAGTTCTATTGCCCCTCCAGGTGTGTGAACTACACCGCGACACGAAAGTATTCGTTCTTCCGCGTTACAAAAAGCAGAGCCCAGAACTTTCTGCAGGTATGCGGCCAAGGTTCCGGGGACCGAAGCACAAAAAAGTTAACCCCTCTCAAGCCATTGAGCACAGAAGGATGTGGGGGTCATACAATGGGCCATTTCCCAGGAACCCAGCAATTTAGCGTTTCTGGTTTGGGCTGCCTAAGCTTCCTTGAGTCTTTTCTGCGAAAATTCTTTTACAATGGTAGGGTGGGGTTACTGGTTGCGCCTGAGCAGACAGGTGTGGTCGGTTAAATGGCGGAAGGGAGGCTTGGTGATGCTTGGTGCATCCCCAGGATATTACCCGGAAAAGGTCCCATTGTGTTGAACACCTATGTAGTCAGTTGGAAAGAAAGGAGCTCCTAGCACAATGCCTTATGACTGGTTTTCTTCCCATTCCCGCGTAGCATTCCTTACATAGCTACAGGAGCATGTCCTCGGTTGTAGTGACAGCATGTACGTAGCTTACTTTGCCTAGTCTCGTACGAGCCTTCCCAGCGCCGAGCACCCATCTTCCGCTTCTCAGCACCAACAAGGCACCAAGCAAATCAAAGTTGTATGAAACTTAAAAGGACGAGAAGTATGGTTTGCAAAAGCACCGAGAGCGTCCTGTAGCTATGCATGGTGACTGAAAGCAAACTTTGGCATTGCATAAGCGAGTTCTTGCTTAGCTCTGTTCACATGAACCAATAACGCCAGGTAGAGTCGGGGGTCGGGCTGAGCGAAGTCAACCCAACTCGACCAACGCGTGTTTACATGAACTCGATTTTAGCTAGTCGAGACCGGTTCATCAGCAGCGACACCAAGCGTCGAGCACCGCATTGCGAGCGAGCAGTGGTAGCATCCAAGATTGAGGCACACCACCGCTGCTTCGAAGGTGCGACGGCGCAAGTGGAAAACAAGTTTGCATTTATCCTCAACCCTCCGTTTTTTCGGCCCGGCAGCGTTTACAAGCCCATCGGGGCAGGAGTTGAGTCAACCTACCCCTTGCGGCGGAGTGTACCGGTCGCGACCCCTTGACTCGACTCTGCGCGTTTACATGAACCCAGTAACCGGTTTTTGGCCCGATAACTCGACTCACGTGTGCTTTGGTGCGAACAATGCCTTACTGTGTGTGCTGCGGGGGAGGGGGGGGGTGAGGTGCTTTTGGGTGTGGCCTTACATCCCGCTTCCTTTTCGAACCACAAGCTCGAGAAAAAAAAGAAAAGCAGAAATCCTTTCCAAATAGAGCCCAAGCAAGAAAAAAAAGAAAATAATAAAATCGAGTTCGTCCAGGTTTTAAGAAAAAAGTGTGCGCACGAACACAGACAAGCAAGAAGTTGGTGGTAGAGTGTAGTAGCGACAAAATAATTTGTCGCCAGGTGGAGCCACGTCGCATTAATAAAATTTTAGCGCGAAATTCAAATCCCCGCAGAAAATACATACACAACTTTCAGAGCCTGTAAAACGCAAACACTAGGTTCGATATGGATAAAAATTGCGGCTTAACAATCAAGAAAGAAAAAGGGAGGAAATGTTGCGGACGAAATTTTGATATTTGGCTTAGTTTTTTTCCCGAGATGACATGAAAGTTCGACATATCTAAAAGCACCATTTTGCTGGAACTTTGAGTCTAATTGATAAAAAAATGAAACTTAAACAATAAAATCTGTCCGCAACATTTCCTCTATTCACTCAAGAAGAAAACGCTGCCACAAACCTCATGAAAATCGAGCAATGTTTAGACACGGTACAGCTTCTGAAAGTTCCCATGTATTTCCTATGGACACTGCCACTGGTGATTTATAACTGCATTCTTGAAACGTTCATGTTCAAGGTGGACGTGCAATATTCTGGAAAGCAAATGGCCTTGGCGTGTGTAATCTTAGCGCTGGCCATTATAATAAAAATACCTTTTAGTTTTTATTGACAGGTGACACTGACTGCACTCGTGCGCTTACAGTTCTGCAATTTATTTGGGTATGCGTTCAAATTACACAGTTTGAAGCATTACTGACGAGGCTGAAAGCCTCTGTTATTTATTTTAGATTTTAGCAGTACCATAAACTTTTGCGCCCTAGGTGTAAAGTGGGTGTTATGGTAAAGTTTGAAAAAAGAGTGTGAAACTTCTGTTGTTGTCTCGGACACAATGCTTTCTTTTTTGTGCACTTAAGCTGAACGAGTGGTCGCTTTGTATCTTTCAAGTTCTGCCTTTAAATTGTATCTGTAGGCATTTTGTTTTCTCTTGTGCTCAGCAACTCACGTATGGTGCAAATAATAAATATTGTTTGTACTTCTTCTATTTGTTCTGTAAATTTTAAACAGCGTTGGCGAACACAACCGAAGGGGCTGCCAAGTTTTGCAAAAATACAGGTGTTTTGTTTAGCCATCGTTTTCACATTTGTTCCTGTTTCTTACCTATAAGCAGGACATCCTTCTACAGTGCTCTTGTTCCAATAGCATGCATTTATAATAGGTAAAATGTTATGATAGTGTCTTACCTTTTTCAGAGAGATGCGAGATAGAATTCAACATTGACTTGACTGTGACCTTGAGGAACTACATGTTTGCGTGAGACTAAACAATTTCCCTGCTTGCAATTTATATGGGGTCCCAGTTTTCTCACAGCTGGTACGACGGGGCTACGACTGCACTGCTGTAGTTTTATTGGTGAGAGACTTTCTTGCTTTTAGTATGCAAGTGAATAGAGAGATGTCGCAAGGTTTGAAGCGAGTCATTTAATGCTTTTCATTCTTGAAACCTCGGATGCAGAAGCTCATGCAGTTCAGTTTCAATGTTCACCTGATGCGCAAGCAATTGCTTAAACACGCCTCGGACTGCTGTTTCTCCTTCTGAGCGAAGCTATGAGCTGACTGATTTCACCCTTGTGCCAGCTGCGTTAAACTGCCAAATTAGATTAGCTGCACCATCCTGATAAAAATATGGAAAATTGCACAAAACTGCTCCAAATTGGCTGCTTTCAAAATTGGTGTCCCGTGCACAGGTTTTCCAACCAGTCATGATCTTACTTAGTTGCCACCGACATTTCAAAACGGAAACGTCCATTGCGGCCCATTTTTATTTAACATGGCCGCCATGCAACATGGAACTTTAGTTGTGTCCCAAAGTTCGCAGTAAGAGGACTAACAAGAAAGAATGTTGTGATGCGGACTTCCACGGTTTACTTGCGGTCCAGCAAAGTTTTGACACGTTTTTGTGTCGCTGGTCGTTTGTCCCTTGGCTTGAAAATAACTCGAGCAGCACACGCATCGAGATGAGGCTGTTCAACGTCTTGAGGCCTGTGTGTCTTTAGAATATGTCCTTTGTGGGCACGCTGCCAATGGGCTGGCCTATTAGGCCTAGCGTGAGTCAGATATGAATTTGTTGCATATGCTTTGTGTTCAAAAATATATTTGTGATTTCTTTGTATGTGGCACGTCACATCTGTCCGGATGCTGTCTTGGCTGAGTAGTGGCGGCCGGCAGCTTGTGGAAAACCTGCGCCGATGCTGCGTTCGAGTAAGACGGTGACGCACAGGCAGCATTCCATGCCATGAACCATGGAGCCTCTGACCCCAATTACTGAAAAATTAATCAGTGAGAATCTCACAGGCAGCGTTCTCCGCATGGTGGACGACGGAAGTGGCCACGAGGCCGGCGTAATCCACCCGTTTGTTTTAGGCTGAGAGTCGTAAAGTTGCGCAGGTTTGGCGAAGTGGGTGGGCAGGCTTTTTCAGCTAAGCCAGATTTCATCTCTATTCAAAGGAATTGGTGATGGGTGAATGTAGCTCATGCTACTGACGGATGCAGTCCAGCATGGGATGAGATCTCTTCGCTGCCCGCAGTTCGGTTGAGGTGTAATGAAAGCTATGACCTGCTGTAAAAAAAAAAAAAAATCCATATTTGTCTGTTTTAGGGCCGGGTAATGGAAGGACAAGGAGTGTTGACTATGCATTAGTGTCTCTCTCATATATGCAGCCTTTCTAGTAATAGGATTGCTACATACCTAATCAGGCTGTCCTTGCAGTGAGCTCGAATTATGCGAAGATTGTGAGAAGCTGAGAGAGAGAGAGAGAAAACTTTTATTGCTCTTTCAAGAGATTCGCGGAGATGAAGACTTCTTGGTCGTCCTGCTTGGGCGCTGGCGACTTGAGTCTTCGAGCAAGGGTGGGCCCTCAGTCCAGGGCTCCACTGAGTCGTGCCGTTTCAACAGCGTGCTGTACCAAGGCCCTCTGGACCTCGAGCTCGCTGCTGGAGAGACAGCTCTCCCATTGCTCCTCACTCGGTGTTTGATAATTGTGGAATGCTATGTTTCTTTCGCACTCCCAGGTAATGTGATAGAGTGTAGGTGTACCGCCGCACCAGGGACAGTCTGATCTGAATTGCGTTGGTGACATTTTGCTGTATATGTACAGGTTAGGAAAAGTGTTCGTCTGTAGCCTACGCCATCCTACAGCCTCTTCCCTAGTCAGTGCTCTGTGTGGTGGTGGATACCTCAATCTAGTTCCCCTATAAAGTTGTAGGGTCTCTGCGTAGCCTCCCTCGCACGTGAGTAGCCGTAACTCCGGGGCGTCCGATAAGCCTGCTCGGTAAGTGAGCCCTCGAGCCAGGCTGTCCGCCCTTTCGTTTCCTGCTACGCCTGCGTGAGCTGGCACCCAGATGATATGCTGTATAGGCGTTTTTCCAGCGGAAGCTGCCGCCTCGCCGATGATCCTAAGGGCGATGCCGCTAATGTTGCCCTTCGTATAACTCTTGCATGTTTCTTTCGAGTCCGTTAGAATGTTCAGGGAGCGGCCTCTTCTATAGCCTTCGGCTACCGCCAGCGCGACGGCAATCTCTTCGGCCTCCGCTATCCCCGACACTCCCACTGAAGCGCAGGAGGTCATTTCCCCTGTACCATTGACTACCACTACAGCGGCTGTGCGCTTCTCTACGCTTGCGTACATAGAAGCGTCCGTATATAGTGTGTTTTCGGATCGGCCTAGCCTTTTGTCCATCTGCTCGGCCCTAGCCCTCCGCCTCTCCTCGTGTAAGTTGGGATCCATGTTTTTAGGCGGCCCTACATTGAAAGTCCTTCTGAGGTCGTCTGGTACTTCTGTGTATCTGTCAGCCAGACCACCGGTGTTCCGACCCAACCTCTTCAGGAGCGCCCTTCCTGTGGGGGATCCTCTGAGTCTAACCAGTTGTGCACCCGTTTGAGCCTCTGCGAGCTCGTCGAAGGTGTTGCTGACTCCGAGCTGGAGCAGTTTTTCGTTTGATGCGTTCCTGGGTAGGTGCAAAGCGATCTTGTAGGCCTTCCTGAGGACACAGTCGGCCTGCTCCCTCTCCGCTTTCGTTGTAGCGTGGTAAGGCAGCGAGTACATGACCCTGCTGACGATCAAGCTGTTTACGAGTTTTAGAGTGTCTTCTTCCTTCATTCCGTATCTTCTCTGAGATACTCGGCTGATCATTCTTCCCACTTGTTCCGCGGCCCTCTTGAGCAGGGTGATGGTGTGACTGCATTTGCGGCTACTTTGCAGCCACATACCCAGGATGCGGACCAGGTTCTTTTCCTGGATCAGCTGTCCTTCGAGGACGACATCCAGTGAAGCTTGGGTGGGGTGTCTCCCTATTCTGATGATCTCCGACTTTTCGGTCGAGCACCTCAGGCCTCTCTCCCTTACGTAGTCTTCTATGCAGGTGGCAGCTTCTTGTAACCGATCTTGTTTCTCTCCTAGCGACCCTTGGGTGGTCCATACGGTAATGTCGTCGGCGTACATCGCGTGTTGAATACCCGGGATCTCTTTGAGCCTTCTCGCTAGTCCTAGCATCGCCATGTTGAAGAGTACAGGCGATATGACAGAGCCTTGGGGTGTTCCCTTGCAGGGCGTGGCGAAGACGTCGCTTCGTAACTCGCCTAGCCCTACGGTTGCTGTCCGGTCACTTAGGAAGGCCCTGATGTAGTCGTGGACCCTCTTCCCGCAATTCGTGTCGTTTATGCCTTCCATGATGGCGGCGTGGCTCACGTTGTCAAAGGCCCCTTTGATGTCGAGGGCCATGACAACGTTCTCCCCGCTTCTTGGCATCTTCTCCAGTACTTCCTCCTTTAGCTGGAGGAGTACGTCTTGCGTGGACAGGTGAGCTCGAAACCCGTACATGCTATCGGGGTAGAGTTGGTTCCTCTCCAGGTGCGACTGGATTCTCCTCGTTATTACTTTTTCGTACATCTTGCCTAGACAAGACGTAAGGGAGATCGGTCTGAGGTTTTCCACTTGTAGTTTCTTGCCAGGCTTCGGGATCATAACCACGACCGCATGTTTCCACTCGGCGGGCACCGTTCCTTCCTGCCAGAGTTTGTTGAAGTAGGCAGTAAGCTGATCAATGGCTCCATCTCCTAGGTTTCTGATCAGCGAGTTACGGATTTTGTCTGCTCCTGCTGCCGTATTTTTCGTAGCAGACCTGATCACTTCGACCACCTCTTCTCTGGTTATGGGTCTGTCCATATTAGGGTTCGCTTCGCCCCGGTATTCTTCTTTATAGCTCTGGGCCTGATCGTTGCCATAGCATTTGATCCGGACTTCCTCCATTAGCTGTTCGCTGAACTCGTGTGGAGGATTTTCCCTGCTTTCTATCACGTACATGCAGTGCCCATCCTTTCCACTTTATGCCCGTAGAAGTTTCGACAGACATGTGGTACATCCACGGTGAAGGCTGCAACCGCACAGCACGTTCTTACTAACGGGCTTGTGGCGCTTGCATCACCAAGTGTCATGTCTCCATGGGGACGTCCGTCCCTTTCGAGGCTCGCTTCCCCCGCAATAATGCGCATGGTAACTGCCACGTCTTCCTCATCCGTACAAGAACGTTCGTTACATGTGGACATGACAGGAATTTCTATGTTCACACTTCGTCATTCGTTCCTGTTATAAAACACGGCGACCCAATGCCACGTGATTCGTTTAAATAGAAGGAAGGATGCTAATGTCATGCAGGGTTAGCGCAGCTAGGCATTGTGCGACTGGGAGAACTGTCAAAAGCAATGCTTCGCCAGCACAGGGACTGATCAATAGTGGCTTATGGGGGTTTAACGTCCCAAAGCTACTCAGGCTATGAGTGACGCCGTAGTGAAGGGCTTCGGAAATTTCGACCGCCTCGAGTCTTATAACGTGAATTGACATCGCACTGTACACGAGCCTCGAGAATTTCGCCTTCATCGAAATTCGACCGCCGCGGCCGGAATCGAACCCGCGTCTTTCGGATCAGCAGCCAAGCGCCATAATCACTGAGCCACCACGGCGGCGATTAGAAGAAAATGTGACAGAAGTGCTCATCTAAATAATAGGTGGAGAAACTTGACATGGAGAGTTTATATTCTTTCTAGCTTTTTAAAAGAAGGTGGAGAGCTGCATAGCTGCACATTTGAGCTACTGTGTTCACGAATACATGCAAAGTGTGCTCTTCAAGTAAGCATTGTGTGAGATTTCATGAAGTTAGCTCGGTAGCTGTGAGTCAGGCGTACCCGTTCACCTAAATACATCACTGCATTGCGGTGAAGCCAACAGCCACCCATACAGGAGGCATTTAAGTTATGTGGCGAAGCTCTTACTGCAGGCGTGCAAAACTCGAAACATTGCTGAAACGCAGGGAAGCCACCCTACCAGGGTGCATGTGGCTCCGTTGAAAACTTGGGGACGTCCGACGCGCTGCTCGCCAACTTCTGACCAAATGCAGTCTCCAGGTTACTGCCCGCGCCGTATCCCCTCTTTCCCCCATCGTCATCAAGAACCTCATTCTCTTCTCTTGATCTTGCGAGTTTTTCGAGGCTTCTGTTTTCCGTGCACCCTCTACCTGTTTCTCACGGCTTGCCGAGCTCCCACTGCAGCCTCCACTTCGGTTGACTGACGGAGCACGCAGCCCTTCGGACCTTGCTTTTCCCTTCCGCTGTTTATATTTTTTATAGGTATCTCGAACCATTTCGGTCTATCTGCTGGATACGCGAGTACATTTCTTGTATATTAATTTTAAATGTTGTAGGCATTGCTTTACACGTACATGTAACTCGCGACCCGCAATTTGCAGAATACACGCCGTTATTTGTGAGCGTTTTTAGCTACTTAATTTAAGTGTGGCAACGTTTACCGGATTACGTCGAACGAAGCGAATGAATTGGAACACTCAAAGGTAATTAATAAATGTGTTATATATGGTGTTTCACGTAGCAGTTTTTAAAAATAGGCCTTTTGAGTTACAGCAGGCTGGTTAACTAATAATGAATAATTAACTTCTTACCTATTACCGTTAGGCTCCTTAATTATTGTGAGGCGCGTAACCCAGCGTAAGTAATATCCAAATCAGTTTTTAGAGTTTCCAGTTGAGAGAAATGGGCTCGCGTAGGGCATGTAATGCGAAGACAAGATAACCGCTAGTCCTTAAGGGTAACCAAGTAGATTCCAAAAGAAGGCAGGCGTAGCAGGGGGCGGCAGAAAGTCAGGTGGGAGGATGAGATTAAGACGTTTGCGGGGATATGGTGGCCGCAGCTGGCAAAGGACAGGGTTAATTGGAGAGACATAGGAGAGGCTTTTTCCCTACAGTGGGCATAGTCAGGCTGGCGATGATGATTATGACGAGCTTTTTGACTATTACAGATACCCAATCCAACAGAGTTTGCAGCTTTTTAACTACTGCCTGGTTGCAGTTAGAGATTTTAGCTGAATCTGTTCTTAGAATTTCGAAAGCGCTATTACCCTTAGCGCTGTGGCTCAACACGTTCTGGCCATATCCCGCGTAATTCGACAGTCGCGCACTGGCTACGTGAGCACAGTGACGCCCATCAAATCTCTTCATTTCGCGGCTCACGTGTCATGTGACCTCGTCTCCTCCTAGGGAGTAGCAACGAGCAGAGACGGGAATTGCGGGGTGCGGAGTGCCGAGATTTCATGGACGTCGGTGTGCGCCCATATCCAGTGCTCGATTTGCGAACTGCGCGGAAAAAAAAAAAATTGGCTGGGGCTTAGCTAAGGTTAAGCCTGGATATCTCGAAGCGAAAAGCTGCGGTGGTGCTTATGGTTTAGCTTATGGTTATGCTTTATGATTTAGCCTATGTTCCTTCGCAACTGCTCAGCAATCCCGAACTTTCACCCTCTTGGCTACTCTCAGCTGACATGGCCGAACGTCGCTGTTCAGGTTCGTTTTCACGCCGTTTAGCGAGACGTGCCTATCGTACTTCTGGCGTTTCAGACTCGGCTTTGCTGCGTCGTTTAGCGAGACGTTCTTCGCGTTGTTCGGGTGTCTCGGACGCTCGTTAAGCATTCAGCCTTTCATTTCTTCGCTCCTTTTCAGCAAACTCCCATGGTAGCACTTCCGTATCGGTAGTATTACTCTCTTCTCCTTCCATGTTGAATGCGCACGCCTATCCGCGATAAACACGTGCTTGCGTTCGCTCTCCTTCCATGTTGAATGCGCACGCCTATCCGCGATAAACACGTGCTTGCGGCGAACGTCAAACGATGACGCATAGCGCGCGGCAGCATGAGCCTGTTCTATGGGAAAGCGCGCCTTATATACCCCTGCTTTCAAATTGCGCATGGCTGCGGCGAAAGGTCAAACGGTGGGGCGGAGGAGAAGCGGCGGCGCACATGCGCAGTAGCCTGCTCCGTGCGTGACGTCACTCGTGCTCCGACATAAGCCGGCTCACGCGATGCGCGGTGTTGACTAGCGTAGTGAAGCTTTTCGCTTCAAAATAGTTTGTGCTCCTTCCGAATAAGCTTGAGTTGCTGGTAAGTGATATGTCTGATGGCCGTGCTTCTTCAAGCTTGTTCCTTTTCCTTTTTGCACTGTAAGACTTGTGGGCAATTCCTCTGCGCGGGGACGCACAGGCAGTCACTCGAGGCAGGACTTTGCACAAACGGTTTATTCTCACATGGCAGGGGGGCCGGTCGTCGTCGTGGCAGCTGGGTCAGGTGGTCCTTTTGGCAGGGCTGGTCCAGGAGCAAGAGACCGCGAGCCTCTCCGGTCTCGCCTTATAAAGGCTTTCTCCTCGCCTCTCTCCCCCCGCCCCACCACTCGGGAAGAAGGGTTCCAGACTACCCGCGGTGAGCGGCGCGGGATTTGACTTGCCCGCGAGCAGACCCTACAGACTCAACATGCATGACCAGCTAGCCGAGCAGTTTGTTTTGTCGCAGAAGACATTCTATTTTTTGCGATTTCAAATTGCCGTTCACAATTATTTCCTTCTTGCTTTCAGATAGGGCATCTTGTCCAGCTAGGGGGGCCACAAGCTGCCAGAGGTTGCGGACCGTGTTGTGAAGACTATTATGGGCCTTCCCATCCAGCTCAAATTCAGCAGGAAAGCCTTTATTTTGGCAAGGCTCTGCAGAGGGGCTACAGGTGATATATTTTATTTCTATCCTTACTGCATGCTATCCCAGCTACTACTGTCCAGAATGCATTTTGCCAAATAACGCGTTCTTTTGTGGTTTGTATGTGCAGATGCCGTAACCGAAAAGGAGAAGACAGCTGTGCAAGTTGTCCAGGCATACATCGGCAGGCAGCTGTCCGGAGCTTGTCACCGGTCGGTCGTAAAGAGCGCATGGCTGAGGTGATGGCTGGGATAGCACCTGGACGTGCCCTCAATGCAGCCGCTCCCTGGAACCCGGGGCCTGCTCCACAGCGTACCCCTTGACGAGGCGGTCGAGCCCTGATAAGACCCTATAGGGCTAATCGCTTCCGCGCATCCTCCACACGCCCACCTAGACCCGTGGATCTTTGTCATGTTTTTAGTAAATGTTCAAACATTTATCTTGCTCATTTTCAGTGCATATAACTATAAAATGTTGCAGTTAGAAACACATTGCATGGAAAATGGTTGCCAAAATGAACCATTCGTCACAGATGGATTTGGCAGTGCAGCGCAGAGAATGAATATTTCGCAATGTTGGGGAACGAGTACTGGGACTGCTAATGAGTGTGTCTGAATGCATAATAATAATAATAATAATAATAATAATAATAATAATAATAATAATAATAATAATAATAATAATAATAATAATAATAATAATAATAATAATAATAATAAATACTTTATTCACACCAAAGAAACAATACAAGACGCGGACGCGCCAAAGCCTCAATTGGGCTTGTAGGGCGCCGTCCGGCAGCAGCAACAACCTCTGTTACCAAATCAATTCTTTGTTTTGTGTACATTAAAACATATGCACTAGAGCTGTTCAAGCTCGGCAATAGCATCACGTAACTGTCTGCGAGTGTTCAAGTTGAAAACATTATCAGGCATCTCATTGAATATACATGGGATATAATATGACCTCATAGACATACCAAAATGAGTTCGCACTGCAGGGTCAATATATCGAGAAACTTTTCTTAATGGGATTGGTTTAACGTTGTGGAACCGAAATTCAGAGTTCCAGAAATATCTGAAATGTCATGCAGTGAACTAGCGGCCAAGCTTTGGGGGGGGGGGGGGGGGGGTATTAAGTAGCCAGTGAGTGTGGCTGGATGCCTGTGACGAATAAACAGTACATAAGATTGGGTGGGCAATATTGGGTAGCCAGTGAGTGCGGCAGGATGCCTGTGATAACCAGTGGATAAGCTTGGGCGGGAACTATTGGATAGCCGGTGAGTTGGACGGGCTTCCTGTGATAGATAAGCCAATGAGGAATCTTGGATGGCTAATACAGAACAGCCAAGGAATGCCAATGAAGGCAGTCAATAAGCTTGTATGCCATTACTGGCTGCTGGCTGGGAAGCCAGTGTAGTGCGTTGGCTCAGGCACTGGATCGGGTAGCGCCCCAGTCAGACGCCATTACAGGCCTTTATTATATATAGGGTGGTTATGCGTTGATGCATTTATATAGAACGTACTTCTCTGTTAGGGTGCAACTGAAAGCACAGGGGCGTACACCGTCATGTTTATGAAACGCTAGTTATGCAGTGGTTGTATACAAGTCGCGCACCCTTAATGTGGCTGCATATAGTATCTGCTCCACGCTGCTTGCAGAAACTCCACTGAAGTTACGATTTTTTCTCCTCTAATATTGCGTTTTATAAACTTTTCAGTGGTTAAGGTTTACATGTGAGCGGACACTTTCTCTTGAGCTTGCCTTCATGAGTCTGGGGTAAGCAGTGAGTAAATTAAGAGTTATAAGGACAGAAACAAATATTCACTCGACCTAACGCTGTGGGTTACAACAGAATACGGAGCGCTGCTTGTGTTTCAGTTTTCTTTGACCTCGTGTATAAGGGCTTCGTGACGTTGTCCTTAAAATTTCAGTTCTCCAGGTGATGCCCAGCGATGATGATGATGCCTAGTTCTCCAATGATGCCTAACGACTTCGAGCATTCGTACGAGCAGATCCCCTGCTCTAGACTGCGTAGCATGTGCTCTCAAGAAGGAATCAACACTTCCATCAAAATCCATGATCGCATTTCATCATCATTATCAGCCTAACTGCGCCCAGTGCAAGACAAAGGCCTGTCCCATATCTTTTCAACTGACCAGAGCTGCCCTGTGGCAGCCACGGCGACCTTACACCCGCAAACTTCAAAATCTTCCGCTCAACTACTTTCTGCCGCCCCTGCTACGCTTGCCTTCTTGGAGTCCAGCGGTTATCTCGTCTTCGCATTACATGCCCTGCCCTATTTTTGAAGTACAAATCAAATCAAACATTTATTCCCACATCGGGGATGCTTAGGGCCGTGTACAAAAGATCCCAAATGAACTTGACTATAGGTTTGCGACATTTCATCACCTGGCAGCATAGCATACAGAAAGTTTTAAAATTTTTCTTCAGTTACAAGTACAGAACTGTACATAAAAACAGATGAATGTATACACATACGAAGTGACATAGTCTAGTTCAGTGCCGGCAAAACACAATTATATACAAGTACAAGAAAACAAACTGAGCTGCATAACACTGGGGTACGATAAAACCTACACTGAATGACTGCTTTTCGGAAGGCTAGTGTTCTTGGTACAAGCTGTTCAGGATACAGGCTGCATTTGCACAGGTCAGAATGATAACTAGCTTTCTCGCAAACAGCAGTGTGTTGTCATTATTGTGGCCTCTGTGGTGTGGGTGGCTAAGTCTGACTCCATTGAAGGGGAGGTCTCTATAGTGATTCGAGCGCAGGTGGATAGGGATCTAAAGAGGAAAAGAAAGAAAAAGTGACTGGCAGCCTGGACTGCGCCTCCGTCGGGAAGCAACATTACTGTGTCGTCTATGGCTCGGCGTTGCCTTCACAAATCAGTTTGCTTTCCGGGTCGCGATGGCCGACAGCCCTTCTTGTGTAAACTGTGTCTGTGAAGAGAAAATCGCTCATCTCTTGTGTGAGTGACCTGTCCTTGTGAACGAAAGACGTAAGCTGCGTTGTGCGCTGGACTGCCTTGATCCTCGCCCTTTCATAGAGGCCAACATCCTCGGTCCGTGGCCACAACAGTCGACTGCCATCAAGGCTTACAAGGCACTGTTTTGTTTTTTGAGAGAAACTGCCTTGATTGACAGATTGTGACTGTTTCCCGTTCCTTCTCTCTTCCCTCTTTAATCCCCTCATTTCCTTCCCCTGTGCAGTGTAGCCAACCGGAAACCCTTCTGGTTACCATCACTGCCTTTCCCTTCTCTCTGTATCTATATATCTTAGACAAAGGGGCGTGGTTACAGTGCACAAATAACTGCACACAAAGAGAATGAAAATAAAGAAAAAATAGTGCAAACTAGAAACACCCCTAATCTTTTTGGGGAGGCAGGGAAGAGAAAGAAAGAAAATAGATTCTGAAAAGCTTAGAGCCGTTTTAGATTTGTGGAGGCTGTAAGTTTTCTTTACTCGTGTAGGATGCCCGTGGGTGGGGGAGCGACTTTGTTATTGAGTAGGCCTTGGAGTTAAGTGACTAGCTGTGGGCTGACTCGTGGTGTGAGGTGTTTCTGGTTTTCTGCCAGCGTTTGTGTAGCGCTGGCGACCTTTAATTTTTCTCGGCCTAATGATTCTTACTAAAGAAAACATGGCGAAATTTGGAAACGGTAAAGAATCAATGTTTCGACCACCACTGACAAGAAGGCTAAAAAATGTTTGCCTGCTCCGGATTAATGCAGTCTCTACCTTCTATAGCACGGGGGGCCTCAGATCCCTTGTTAATACTGCTGGGGGGGGGGGGGGGGGGTCTGAGATTCCCCCCTCCTCCCCCTTAATTTAAGCACTGAACTACCGCAATATGCACCCATGCTGGCCTTGTGTTCGCAAGGTGGCTGGTTGAAGTGTTTTTGCCGAAATGGCGACTCTCTTTGCTGGTCATTTTTTGCTTTCGGCGGTGATGGTTTGAGATGTTCATCGGCAGCGTGACGTCCTGCAGGCCGCGTTGTTTGCTTGCACAGCTTCCTTCTCATTAGCATGCGCGATCTCGATTGCTTTCGTACGAACAATAGCCGCAATGTTTTACTTGAACAATAGTCGCAATGAATTAACGTTTATGAAGTTAATGTTGGGAAGATGTCACACTTTTCCTTTTGCACTCCTGTCTCATTCATTCATTCATTCATTCATTCATTCATTCATTCATTCGCCGCCGCCGTGGTGGCTCAGTGGTTATGGTGCTCAGCTGCTGACCCGGAAGACGCGCGTTCGATCCCGGCCGCAGCGGTCGCATTCCGATGGAGGCGAATCGCTAGAGAACCGTGTACTGTGCGATGCCACTGCACGTTAAAGAAGCCCAGGTGGTCTAAATTGTCCAGAGCATTCCACTACGGCGTCTCTCATAACCTGAGTCGCTTTGGGACATAAACCTAACCATTCACTCACTCATTTAACAAATTTAAATAACGCGCTTCTCTTATCCTGCTTACTTGCGCCACCTCTTGGGCTGTTTACGTACCACGCTTTTTTTGTAATAGACTCAGAGAACTATAACTCCGTGAACGAAGCCAATCTCGGAGGCTGAGCCGCCTTGTGCTTAGGAGAGGAAGAGGCAAAGAGATGGGAATACGGGGATGTGGGGAGGGGGCTGTTTGGTGGAAAGAGCGACGGTGGCGCCTGCCGCGCCAGCGTCGCAGCTGGAACCTGCGTTGCGAACACGCGGTATTCCGTGGCGCGGTCGGTCTGACGTTGTTGTGGCGTGTGCGGCGGCGGCCGGTGGTAGCGGCTGCTCCTCTCGCGTACGAAGAAGCGCTCCGTGGCGTGCGTGTCGCGTCCCAAGACAAGCACGAGGAGGCGTGTCCATTTGGTGCCGCATTTCTCTCCTTGTCCGTGTACTATCTTCGTCATTCGTTCGTTCGACCAGCGAAGCCGTGTAGAGAACGAAGAGCTGGGAACTAAGGGAATTTTGCGGCGCTGCTGGCAGCTGACTCGCCATGAGCTACGACGGCTTTCCCGCGTCCTGTGAACAGCTGGCGCGCGTTTCTCATTGAAGCGCGCACCTTGTCGACCGGCGGAGTGCTCGCGCGGCGGCTCAACTAGCGGCCCCTGACTGGTCCGAGAATCCCTAAATCGGTGAGCTCTTGTTACCACTTACCTTTATATATTTATATAATTAATTTATTGGGCTTTCCGAGTGTGCTATCCATTTCCGCATCTTATGACATAGGTCGCAAAGCATTCGTATGTGTGGATCGTTTGGATATTTTGTATCGTGTGTCACGTGGACATTGTGCAGACATCACGCTGACGTCGTGCGGATCATCATGGGAGTACTGATATTGCCGAACTCCTGACGTAACGCTGACGAGTGAGGTACTGAGTTCAGTGATTTGAAAACTAGCCGGCGCTTTTAATTTCATTGGGGCCTGAACATATTCGAAGAAAACACGAAAAAGCTTTTCAGTCCATCTAGGAAGTGCGGTATGGAGCTCGGTACGGTGCATATATAAATGGAAATATGAAACTATATGACAGAAGTCACTGCTCACGAGGTGTCCATTTGTCTCATCCATACCCTGACAATTTATGAAAACTAAGCATGTGTGCAAGTTGTGAATCTATCTTGAGGCTCTCACGAGCATTTGCGCAGTTTCCGGGAGAGGAAGCAGAAAAAAAAAAAGACGCCGACTTCTGCGAATTTTCCTACCAATAGCCGAGCGTCTTTTCACGCGTGACCTTTCCTCGTGCTATTGTTCCCATCTAGCTCGGCCGACGACTGTGTACCCAGCTGTCAGATTCTTTCTATACCGCACAATTGGCGGAAAAAAACTCCGTCGCCGCGAAATATACTTTTTATATTTAATGACCCCATGGGTTGTTTAACTTTCCCGCCGGCGTCCCATTCGTACGTGCTTTTTGACTTCCTCTCTCCTTTAATCTTTTCCCCTCTGGCTGCAAACTGTTAACGTGACAACAGGTGCTATGAATGATTGCCATATGGGTGAGATATGCCTTAATGACATCCATGACATTAATCGTAGAGGAAGGCTTGCAGAACACAGTAATCACTATTTCCCTGTCACTAGCGCATTCCCGACAGACTAGATACGGTCAGTACTCGCACACGCGCTTGTGAAGTCGAGTCTAATAACGTTGATGTGGCCGCCTTGCCACATGTGTTTCTGGTTTTTGCAGTCACGATCTGCATGGTCGCGCACGGAAATTGCGTGAGGATTAGTTTGGCCTCTAATCTTTTCTCTCTTTTTGCTTCATGTAAAGTGCATTCGCGAAGGTCGGTCACGACAGCTGCTCAATAAGTGAACATGCGCCGCAGGTTAGTAAAGACGTAAACAGGTGGGCGGTTTTCTTTATGCATGCACGCACGAGTGCCGGAAGAACTTAAACGGCGTTACACCACTGGTTTCTCAAGTTTCTTGGCGGGACCGTCACTCGTGGACTTCTTTTCTTCCCAGGTGTCGCGGTAATACCTCCAATGTATGCACCGTGGTTTAGACGTTCGGCGGGAGTTCAGCGGACAGCGCGTGAAAGGCGCTCAACTCCGTAGATCGAAGTTTTCTTTTTTATTTAGTACATACTGCAGACCCTTTTCAGGGTCCAAGCAGGACAGGCATATATTGTTAAAACTCAAAAGATACAGAACACAGTGAAAAGAAAATATAAAAAAAATGAGCAGACAAGTTTTGCGAAACTATTACGATGCTATAACATGGTTCCAATCGGATATTGTCCGCGGAAAAAACGAATATTTAAAACAGTCAGTTTTCGCAAAATACGGTGTCAGTGAGTGAATGTGATGATGTCGGGTATATCGTGTGGTTAGAGGGGATATGTACTGTGAAGGATCCAAAGCAAACTTATGGTTAAGTAAAGAATAAAGAAACTCAAGGCGATATTTTCCTCTTCGCGTTTCAAGTGTTTCAATATTGTTAGCCGCCATAAGGTCAGTCGCCATAAGGCAACAGCCGAGCAGCCATATAGCTGGAAAATAAGTGTTCGGTGCAGCTGAATTGTTGTAGGCCTTGCGTAATAACACGTGTCTCAGAAGTGCCTTCTGCTAACAGTGGGTCAGTGGTTAGGGCGCTCGGCTACTGAGCCGGAGTTCACGGGTTCGAACCTGGCCGCGGCGGCCGCGTTTCGATGGAGGCGGAACGCAAAAGGCGCCCGTGTGCTGCGCGATGTCAGTGCACGTTAAAGATCCCGAGTGGGTTGAAATTATTCCGGTTCCATCCACTACGGCACCTCTTTCTCTCTTTCTTCTTTCACTCCCTCCTTCATCCCTGCCCTTGCGGCGCAGTTGCGGTGTCCACCGAGATATGTGTGACAGATACTGCTCAGTTTCCTTTCCTCAGAAAACCGATTATCAATTTTCAATTCTTTCGAATGAGAATAGGCAGTGCACCAGGATTAATTTTAAAAAAAAACGAGAAAGGCCACGCCTATGTATAGGTTGGCACATGTAGCGAGCGGTATACGCGCGCAACGTCTCTTCTATTGCGCGCAACCAGGAACACGGCTCTTTCCTTGGCACCCAATCGGGTGGCCTTCAGAAGCGGTGTTGTTATTAACAGATCGAGCTATTCGAGGCGTCGTTTGGAGGAACGACAGAAGCAGGTGAGCTACACCTGTTGCAACGGTGCTGCGGACCCAGAGCCGCGCTATTCTGCGGGCGTGATTTTCGCGACTTGAACGTCATACTGCTACAAAGGCAATGGTATCAAGTGCGAAAAAGCCATTGTTTTAAAACGGGCGACTAAAAAAACACTATGTATAGTCACTGAATCTGGAACGGGAAAGGAAAAAGCATAGAATTCATAAAGACCAAGAAAACGGTGAAAGTGTGACTATACCTGAAGACGGCAAATATTGTTTTCAGGATGTTATGACGACTCCCTTTTTGGTTTTATCTCATTAGACTTCAAGCTGTGTTGAGATGGAGTCAGGTGACGTGGGAGGGAACATGTGATAATAGGCTCCTTTTTGATGCGGTGTTAATGTGCTCGTGAAAGACATGAGAGCGCAAAATGGCAGCACGGACGAGTAAGGGAACAGGACGAGCGCTACACTTTCTACAGGATTTATTCAAGGAAGAACGTTTATATAGCCTCTGCCCTTATCCATGCTCTTAATCGCAGTTGACAAACATTCACCTCTCACAGATATGCATCAAGAAACAAACAGCATTTCACTGTGGCGAAGAACAACTGACGTGTCACTAATGCAATTATCACCTCGCTTCTTGATATAGAAGGCTTCCACGAGCTCACGTTCTGTCCTATCTCGGCTTTCCAATAGCACTTTGCAATTCGATAGTCGAGGCTTACAGGCTATACGCTTCTCTTTCGAGCAGGCTTGGCAGTGGTCTGGAAGATGGCCTCTCTTGTTTAATGAATTATTGTGTTCAAGCAGGCGCTCATTAAGACACCGTCCGGTCTGCCCAACGTATACATCTTGCCGCATGCGTGAACACATTCCGGCGAGTTTTCGCGGCGCTGAAAATACCACATCGACGCCGTACTTAATGGCCACCTTCTTGAGGTTATGAGAGGTGTGCTGTACGTGCTCAGTCACAGCACAAATGTGCTCAGTCGGAATGTTTTGCTGCGACCAAGAAGAAGTAAAATTTTTTCTGCTAAGTAACCACACCTTATTTCGCCCTCTCTTTCTAGTGTGGTTAGCTTCGCGCAAGGTTAGGCTGACGTCATTTGTCTTCGTTACTCTTTCCTGGTGGAGCGCAACGCTTTGTAGCTAAGACCGTTTCTTTGCAGCTATAATTCATTAACCAACGTGTGTTTGCAGCAGGAACCGATACGCAATTTAAAAACGCTTGCTGTTCCATATCTGTGGTTAAAGCACGTGACATGAATTTAAACGAACAGAAAGAATCTTGGCATCGATCGGTATTCGAACATGCCCATGTATTTCCCTCTCTTGCCCAGATCTCACACCGATGGCGTAAGTTAGAAGCTCCGTTTCTTTTCTTTTTTGGTGCGGAGCCAAAACCTCAGTTGCACGCAACTTGCGACAGCTTTGACAATGTATGCATCTGCAACCCAAGACAACGTATGCGCGACACTTCCTCAAGAACACTTGTTACAAGCTCTTCACGTTCCTGTTGGCTGCGTGGGAGGCAATACGTTTGTCTGTGGAAGGCTTTGAGGAAGTACGACTCAGAATACTGTCAGGAAAGTTTGAAGCTTCCAAAGCAGGCATATACGTTACTGTCATCATTTTACGGGCAAAAGTGCACGTGGGGCACTTCGGAGGGAAGGGGGGGGGGGGGGGGGGGGGGGTGCGTTTGTGCACCGTGCGCACTTCCCGGTTTAGAGTTGCATAAGTTGTCCGCAACTGACGTTAAAATTTCGTTGCTGTTATAACGCCAACTGCAGTAGAATCGATGGCAAAACGGCGGCCTCCGACCACCGGCTTGTCGCTCTTCATGACTAATTACCCGAGGCTGCCAAGTTCGTTTCGCGGCAGCAGTGGTTAGAGAAGTAATCGCAATCTAGTAGACTGTAAATGAACGAAACTGCATGGCATTACGTTAAGTGTGCTTAAAACTATGCATGTAACCAGGTTTTCGTTCGACGCTGACAAGAATATTGTACGTGCATACATACGCGGCGCAAACAGCATCCGAGAAACGCTGCTCCGGTTCCACTGCGGCAGTGATTTTGAGACCCCTAATCACTGCGCGTCGTGGTCCGTGTGTTTCACCGGTCACCATTAAATTTTCTTGGATGCAGCATGACCCACCACTGGCAACTCCAGCTTCAAATTTGAACCGCCCACGGGTGGTAATAGCGACGCGGCATGTGCACTTTTCGCGATCTCTGTGAAAAACATAACCTGTACCACAGCTTCCCCGTATGACCCAGTATTCGTGGCCGCAGAGAATGTGAATAAGTGTCGTGACCCACCGGTGACCCACGGCGCAGTGAACGTGTCAATTCACATTGGGCGCACTATCCTTCGGAGGCAGGAAGATTCCAAGCATCTTTAGGAAGCGAGGAAATAGAACAAGTTGTTTTGTAGCGCACATTTTCGATCCACAAACTCATGACAGCAACGAATACACGCAGGTAAGGCCTTTCTGGCCACCATACTAAACGCGGCGGAAGTGACATCATTCAATGTGTTACATATTGTCTTCGTTGTCAGTTTGCTTTTGTTTTCACGCACAGCGCAAGATTTATACTCCCGATTTCAAACTGGGCGCTACCATGGTGAAAATACCGGCCGTATTCTGACGTGTCAACCTGACGCGTTCTTACACATCTGAACACCCGCCAGACGCCGGTCTCAGTTTGCGGGTCGGCCTTTACAACACGCGGAGTGCACAACGCAGTGACACAACCTCCACAATCAACATTCCGAGATGGCTGGGATAGCTCAGCGAAGCCGAAATGATGGATTGTATACATTCGGTGGGGGGACACAGACTGCATCGCCGAATTTCGGCTCAAGGACTGGAGGAGGTACACGCGGTATAGCACAGAAGCCAAAAGCGGCAGCTATGCGGCTAACGGACGTATTACCTCACTCCCCTCCCTTTCCTCTCTTTCTCACTCGTCGACAGTTCGGCTTTTAGTTGCGAAAACTTCGGCGCCACCCGCTTGGATAAGCGCTTTGCGCAACGGCGCCTGCAAGCTAGGCATGTATATATACAGAAAAATTCGGGGGAACGTCATCCACTGGCATTCCGGCACGCGCCTCTCGAAGAAGGAAGGCGTCACGCCGCTTTCCGCGTATACGCGTATATACGCGCCCGCTTCGCCTGACGAGGGGCGTCGTGCACTACGCGAAACGCTTTTCCTTTGGCGGCGCTTCGACGCGCGCGGGCTGTTGTTGCGCTACGCGAGGACTCCATACGCACAACAGCATGCAGCTGCGCGCGCGTGACCCACGCGCGTGGGAGAGGGGAATACGCGGAGAAATACGAGACCTGCGTCGGAGGGAGAGAGAGGGTATTGGACGCACCGCCTGACCTGCGGAAACTGGAGTTGACAGGGAGAGATGGAGAGCAACTGATCTGGTTCGCTCGTATGTTGTGTGTGACTGCCGTATTGACGTTTGTGGGGAAATGCTATAGGTATATGCAGGTGCGGCCCACATATCCGAATGACGGAGCGGCATTTGTCTAGTAGGAAAGGGGGGGGGGGGGGGGGGGACTCGCTGACGACAGCGGCGCAAACGGAAGCACCGGGCTGGGGCACGCGGTGAAATAATTATTAAACAGCGATAAGGGGTCATTGACCCGGCAGATGTGCCTTGCTTATACACACGGAATGAAGTGCTATTTCGTTGGTGTCTGCGTTTCCAATATGATGTTATGATCACGTTACAGTGGGAGCTAGAGAGACACACATTGGAACACCCGACAACGTGCTTGGCGCGCGTTCTTGCTGACTGCATTCGCTGTCAGCAATCATCTTCTGTGTGCGTGCGCGTTTAATGGCGCGGCGAGGAAGTCGGCAAAATTAGAGAATCAACGGCTGACCAGCTAACAAGAATGTTAAATATGCAGTAAGCAGTACAACGCTAAACGAGACCGTGACGATATGGGAGCATATACTGTACTCCCGCCGTGTGCCGAAAATAAATTCGCATTGCATGCCTTGCTTATTCTCCCTCTGATGTATTTCAGTAACAAGCTGAATGCCTGCATGCTTCGATTAATAAGCGAAGTTAAATTAATTCCTCAGCAGGGCTTAGCGCAGGAGCAGAGGGCTTTGTTAGCACTGTGAAATAACTAAAAAAAAAAAATGCTTGGACCGGCTGCTTACTTAGGCTGTCAGGAGGGAGTTGAAACAAAATTCAATTGTGCGAGTTAGTTGCCTTGGTTTCTTTTGGGAAGCTGGAACATGTGTGCCGTATCCATGGCTCGCTCTCGTTATTTTTTTCCCCACCTAAACACACGGTTGTGCTCGAACAGTTTATTCTTTCCCACTGTATGCGAAAATTCATACCCGTGCTCCAAACCGCCCTTGTACTGATGGACATCAACTCGCGCATAGCGTTTGTTTGGCTCATGTGAACGTATTAGCCAGGTACGCAATTGCCCAGTCTGTATCCATCAATTTAAAAAATTAAGAATGAAAAATAGAGAGAAAACAGACTTTTCAACGGCAACCGTACAGCATTAGGAACACTAGGGCCTGGAGACTGCGAAGACACATTTGTTTCAAAAGTGTTTTTCCTCTGTCTACTGGATATGCTAGTCAATTTCTTCATTACTTGAATAGTGCATGACCTCTATGTCGTTTCTGATCATTTCCTGCGTCCTCTTCTTGTTCGTGCTCGCATCATATCGATTAGCGATTACCGCAGCCCCTTTTTATGTTCCTCTCCTGCAAGAAGAAGGAGGAAAAAAGAATAAAAAGCTACGCAGTGGGAAAGAAAGGGTAACTGTACCGAAATACATCGTCGCTGCAGCGGAAAACGTTCACCATGTTGCCTGAACCCTGAAGGCTCGAAGGATGTTCGGCCTTTTTTTCTTTCCCCGCGCTTTGCGGGAGCGTCCTTCACGGCGCGCTCCGAAGCAGTGGGGGAAAGGGCGCTTCTCCGGTCTCCTTGACGTGCGCGCACGCGTTGGCGCGGACACGCCCAAAACAGAATCTCTGCTGTCGCTCGTGTCACGAAGCGCGCCGCGCTGTGGGTACCGCTCTAGGCAGGCAGTGTGGGACTAGCTAGCGGCTGGCTTCGGAATTAGCTCTGTAATCAGGCTTATATTTATCAGGCTTATATTTCGAGATCGATGTTTCACTGCTGCGTTGAGATGGACAACAAAAGATTGGTTATAGAAAGAGAGGAAAAAAAGGCGCCCACAAGTTTGGCTCTCGGTGAGCGAAGAAATGAAGCCGATAGTTTTGCCGTTCCCTCCCGTCACAAAAGCGTCCATTGTGATGTCCAGCTGAGCATATTCTCATTGTTCCCATAAGTGAACGCCGCAGCTTTCAGTTACGAATATTAAGAGGATCATTACCAGGAATTCCGGAAAAGCGGTTCTAGTTCCCTTGACTGCCATCACGTGACTCATGACTTTGAACATTCAAAAATATCGCTTTGACGTCATCCGTGACGTCAGATAGAAAGAGAATGAAGAATGGCTGCAGGACAGAGCGTGATAGACCGCTAGGGTTAGCGGCACTTGTCTGGGAACTGTCCCGAATTCCTGCTAATGTGGCAACGATGTCGCCCACCCAGAGGGTATTGGACATAGCCACGTGTGGATAAATGCACTACCTCTCCTTCTAGTAGACCGACCGTGGCGGGGTACGTAAACTACGGAACTGGACATAATTGCTAGATGAAACCTTAGTCGTGAAATCTCTCAGTCTTTTTTTTTTTTTTCCTGCAGGGCACACAAAAAGGAAGAGAAATAAGTGCCCAAAATCGAAGATTGTTATCTGAACCCTGAGTGCAGTAACCCGCCTTGAGGGATTTGCATAGCGAAAGTATTAAGACAACGCTAAAAGCGAACGCTTGACTCAAACCAAGAGCGAACAGGGGAGCGACCGTACCTAAGTAATTGCCTATTGTTTTGCTACCGATTCGTGCCTGCAGCGTTCGGCGTGAAGTGGACCGTAAATAATTACCTTTGCGTCAGTAACGTTCCCAGCATAGTTTAGTCCGTTTCGCGTCTGTATCAGTAAGTTCACTTACCTTGGTCATTTTATCTTTCCCCGAGATATCAGTCGCTGACTGCAGCAGCCGTGCTCTGCCGAGCAGAAAAGAATAATAAGAAACATCTGGAGAAAAGACCATGTCCCCGCCGTTCGTTATTGATCGGTTAATCTTCTTTGCGGCAAGATCGGCAATCTTCTTTGTCGCTAGCTTAAAGACTTCCTTGCAGACTCGCTGTTTTTTTCGATGGCGGGACGGGACCCAGCGTGCTCTACAAAAAACATACAAAAGCACCGTGGTTGCCATTTGCGCCTAGGACGAAAACGAAGACATTCTAAACAACAAATGTCTACCTTTCGGTAAAGAAAGTATTAGGGGTGTGCTCTCCAGCACTTAAAGGGCCACTGACCAGGGTCCGGACATTTTTGAAAAACAAGCCCACTGCATAGATGAGGCATCGAAGATAACCTCTGCAAAATATTAGAGCCATGCGCGCCCCGAAAAGCTGCGAAAATTCAAATCAAAGCCCGTTCGTTCTTTCCTTCCTTCAAAAACGGGCCCGGCCCACTACTCTGCACCCCGCTGACGTCAAGGGGGGCTACTTTCGCTAAAGTCACTCCATTGGTGCATCGTTCTGACTGACGGGAGAAGGTTGGGCGTAGCCTTGGCGTCGCGTCGTCTGCACAAGGCTTTCCGCAGCGCCTTCTGTTCTGGCTCATGCCTACAAACCCGCATGAAGGAACAAAAAAAAAAAAAACTGCGGAGGGAGCGTGCGGCGACAGCCTTGAACCCTAGCCATAAAAAGTAAAAAAATAGTAAAACTGAGGGAGTTGGTTCGCCCCCCCCCCCCCCCCCCCCCCCCGCCGTGATCACGTCACGAGACGCTCTGCGTGCGCGCTCCCTTCTCAGTTTCTTTTCTTCTATGCGAGCCCCCCAAAACAAGGTTTTAATTAGTAGTGCAGCAGAGCCTTTCCCTCGCTCGCCCACATGACCGCTCCGCACACACACCCCTTATCTTTCGTGCATCTTGCGTACGCCTTGACTCCAATGAATGACATATGCTTTGGAGCGGAGAAAAGACACAAACACACAGAACACAAACACGCATGGAGAAAAGCAAACGGGCGGTTGCCGGGTCCGCGCTTCGCCGTGTGTTTCGAACACAACCGACTTCCGCCCCTCCGCTCGTGAAACGGTGGGGAGGCCTAAAAGAAAATGAAAAGGTGGCTCGTTAACTGGGAATGACAAACAGATGTATGAAAGGATGCGCTCGCTAACAAGTCTAGGTGGTCGAGCCGATCGCGCCTCTCGATCGTTCAGTGTGCGGAGAAAATGAAAAAACCAAGAAAAGAATTCTATTGAAGGCGGGGCCATGACGTCGCCCTGTGACGCACTCCACAGACACCACGCCTCCGGCTTACACCGGAGAAGGAAGGGGTGATTTTGCTTTGCCGAGCCTACTCGACGAGGAGCGGGAGAGAAGAATTTCGAGGAGGGAATGGAAGGAGAGGAGGCTCGCTCAAAGAGAGGTAGAGAGTGTCTGCTGCGCTGGGGTGGGCACGGGGCCTTTAACGTGAGCAATCATCGACTGTGTGTGCGGTGAAGTCCAAAGGAGGAAAGATCGTCAGTCGTCCTTTCTGTCGCAGTCGTAAATCGTTAGCGAACTCCGGCAGCTAACGTATAGTTCACTCACTGCTGCCGCTGCCTTGTTCCGAGTTCGGAATGGTTCTCTGGACAAGAAAAAGCGTTCTCAGCATGGCGTCCATCTAGTTCTTTCTCTGCTTTTGAGGTCTCTAGCGGCAGCCACCGTCGCTGCTGGTAGCAGCAACTTGAAGGCGTCTCTGGAAGCCGCGCCATATTCGCACGCCCCGCCACGAGTGCGGTATCTCTTGTGCGATGGACGCCCGCCGAGCCGAAGATTTATGATGCTCGCAACACGGTGGTTCGCGTTGCTGTGGTAGCGGCGCGGCGGCGTGAACACTGTCGCTTCGGGAGTTCGCCCGCGCGCTCAATCGTGGGTTTCGGAGGCGACGTCGGAGTCCAAAACGCCGAAACTGTAGCAATACAGCTCAGTTCCGTACAGCGTAGTGGAACTGGAAATCGTAGTATGTTCACAGGCGAGAGAAAGTTGATTATCTTGGAAAATACGCGCTCGGCAGACCTTATTGAAATGTTGGTAAAAAGGAGGGGCGAAACGGCACCCCCCTAAATTTTCCACTCTTTTTCCCGACACGTAGAACGTTCGTGCAGCCATCAGCATCATCGTTGTCGACCACCCGATCGCGTCCTCTGATGAGAAAATGTCATCGGTCTCTAATTAGCGCTGTCCTGCGCCACTGCTATTCCAGCAAATTCCGCTAATCTCATTTCACCGCTTCACGCGTTTGATGTATGTTGCGCTTTGAAAACAAGCTCTGACAAGTTGCGCCGTGTCTCTCCAGTCTAACTTGTCAATGTTGAGACCATATTAACTAGAATAGAAGAAAGCTTTGCCAAAGACTACAGGGTTTCTAAAATGTTTTCGCCTGCGACCATGGACGTTGGTGCCGGGTCCTTAATTGTTTTGTCACAGCACCGACAGTCCGGCGCGGTTAAATTGGTGGTCTATCCACCGGCAAACTCAGGCGCGGCGGCACAGACTGTTGGCGCCTGTGCGGTCGTCATGCGCGTCTCATCTCATTCACTTTGTACAACGCTGCACGCAACTAACGAGCACTGGCATTGGAAAGGTAGGCAGGAAAAAGAAGACGACAAAGGTGCACGGCAGGAGAAGTAAGCACAGCGCGCATTGTAGCTCGCGTGGGCCATTCGCGGGCCCCGTTTGTACTGCCAGAAACCGGGGCGCCTCCCCCACACTCCCTCTCTCCAGGGAACGCGCGGAGGGTCGGGGAGGCGAAGGCTGTGAGCAAAGACAGAGGGGAACGCCCGCTGGGAGCGTTGGCGACCGACTGCGTGGACGGCTCACGCCTCCCCCGTAAACCACCACCTGTGGCGTCGTGGCCCAGTTGGTTCGGCTTGGGTTTGGCCACAAAGGAGACCTTGTTAGCGCGCGTAGAGATGTACGGCGGGCGTTACGCGGAAGCGACCAGGTGGATGCGGCGGCGGCCTCCCACGAGCTACGCGCGCATTCCTGCGCCACTCCCCCTACGCCTTCTCATCGCTGCTCGTGAAGGCGTTTGGGATACGCGCGGGGTTTGTAGGAGTACCGTTGTGCGTGCTGTTGGTGAGATGTGCCGGCTTACGGGTGCATTGGCAGGTCGAATCTTCGTTAATACGAATGTTGACTCTTGCGAAGTTCGGACTGTTGTTTCGACGAAGTAAGAACGAAGCAGGAGATTGCTTCGCTGCAGTTCTTAGACGTATGTGGCCGCATACAGGTTGGACTGAATAGAGTTTGTTCAGGCAGGGCCATAGGCATTCGTTTCATGTTGTCCGTTCTCTCTCTGCCTTGGTTACTAATGTCGCTTTTTTTGCATACGCTTTACGTATAGTACTTTGATGCACTGGGTTTGTCTGCGTACTGGAAGCACAGGAAAAATCTGCAGAATAATCTACTGCAGTCGGTTCACAGATAGCAGAGAATGCAGTTAGTACTGTAGACTAAACTTGCTGGTGACGCCTCATGGAGCATTTGGTTCGTTAGAATTAAAGCGGCCTTATTTGATGGGTACCTACTTGTAATTAGGTCAGCATTCGTATAGTGAGTGCCGCGTTGCGAAGGCTATACATTTTACAATGCTGCGGGAGAAAGAACGTGTGAATAAAACATGCACTTAATACGCTGCTTCAGAGGGAATGCATTGGTACAACGACGTTTCGTAGTCAAGCTGCCGGCAGTGGTTCTATGGGTGGGTGGTGGGTGCAGTCATGTGAAAGACTATAGTGCGTGGGCGATCCTATACACCTTTGCTCTTTTCTTCTCGGAGAAGAGAAGTGCAGCTCAAGAGGGCACTGGAACCAGTTTCACCCAGTCGATTGCTTTTCCACCGAAATCCGCGAAGCTATATACTGAGCGCTAGAGACTGCCCAGAAGCGCATTGCTACGGATGAAAAGCAAGCAAGCGTCTGTATACCGCTCATAACTCACACACCGTGCGTCAGAGAACCATTCCAGAGCTAACGAATGGATGAAGAACACTAACGTATCAACGCGCTGGTCATAAACCAGACTGCGCACGCAGCACCCCACACACCCATGCTCTCGATCATTTTCACCCGGAAGCGCTCTTCTTGCCCGATTCAAAGAGAGCAGAAGCCGCTGCGCCGAAACGTCAGCACGCGCGTGCTCGCGCCCGCTGTCGTCGCTCGCGATTGAGGGAGGTGCTGATAGCTGGCCAGCGTGCACTGTGCTTCGCCTCCGTATCGCCCTCGGGCAGCAGGCGGCGTGGGCGCCACTCACGACGTAAACATGACAGCCTCTTTGATATACTGCACGCCCATATATATGCCGTCTCGTCGCCATCTCGGTGGAGAGGCGGGAAGAAGGGAGTGGTGTGGGGGGAGGGGTGCTGCGATACGCGTCCCGTGCAAGCGGCTCGGCATCATCTGCGCTGCCGGGCCGGCTGCTGCTGCTGTTGCTGCCGTAGTTTGAAATATGGCGTCACTCATGGGGAGGGGATCAAGTCACGCCCGAGGATTGTAGCTTGGCTCGCGCAATGCGTAGGCGTGGCGATGCAGAAAGAAACATGCACTGCTCTGGCGCGGACGCCATCTGTTGCGAGGAGGCGCGTGTGCCCTGCGAATGTTATACGGCTCGCCCGCTTGCTTGGGGCTGATAAGCGGAACTGCTTGCATGCAGCCGCGCTACCTGACACGTGCGGCGGGCGCGTAACGTGCGGTGCCCGCTGCGAGCTGTACGCTTGTTCGAGTGCCTGGCCCGTGTACAGGTTGAGTCGTGCCCCAGTGAAGAGCCACAAGAAGACCTGCGATCCATTCGTGGAGCGTGTGTGTATACGACCTGGCACTATACACGATGTGTGCAGGCTGCGTTCTGGGAAATATGAGTTGGAGGTTCTGAGATCTGGCGGCCGTTGAGCCTTCTTATGGCGTTACTCTTTTGTAATGTAGCAAAGTTGACAAATAGCCGTGTTTGTACGGGTGCACCTTGAAGATTAGGCGCGACATATAGACAAGGTCGAAGTGAAGCACCTGCGGTATGTAATCTTGTGTTCTTCGTTTCGCTTCGACCATCTTCATTGTTGGCGCTGAAGCTTCAAGATGTCTTCTGGAACGCCAGCATAACTTTCTGGTCATTTTATGCATGTCGTCGCGACAGTTGATCACTGAGGCTTCCTGCTTCTGGATTTAAGACGCACCAGTCGGTTACAGCGGCCATCCATGCTTATCAGAGTGAAGTGACCGCTTCCTGGATGTTGTACACTGCCAGGCTTTTGTTGTTCAAAGATCCGTTCAAAGACCCTCAGAGCAATCGATTTATGGGGTTGTGGGAAGCTTAATTCCCAACTCTTTCTTCTTTTACGAGCACAGCCCAGTGCTCATCATAGTGGCGCCCTTCGATCTCTTTTTGAAAGGTCTGTAGATTGTATACTACGCATCCACAGAACGTTCATTCCTCGAGTACACCATCGTTTCCATATTTTACCGAGTGGCAGCTCCCTTTATAGCTCTCCGAGTCCCTTCGAGTGCCACTCAAAGCAGTCAGGGCACCGTGACAGCAGCGGCAGCAGCAGCAGCAGCTATGTCCCTTCTTTCCACCGCGTGGCGTCGGCGGGCGGAGCAGCAGCAATCGGGTCGTTAGCGCACCCTTATGGCCGGTTGATGGGGGCGGCGGCTCCCACGCGTGCCTCTGCGCGCGCGCAGTTCGGTTTCTCGACCTCCGACCCTTTGGGCAACGAACGGCAACCGGCTGAGCTACGCGTCGGGTCACGGTGCCAGAGTGGAGTGATTGAAGACGGCCGCGACCCAGGCGTCTTCTTTCTCTCTTTATTCGCTGCCCTCGCGCGATTGCGAGGGTGTCGAACGCAGCTAGAGCCGCGCCTCCCCGCCGCCAACGACCTCTTCAGCCTCGGAGGCCGCATGGGCTGTGCGGCGCGTGGGAGCCGTCACCATTCATTTGCGCCAAACGTTGGCGTCGGAAAATAAAAACACATCCGCCCGCGCCCACCGACCGATTGCGATGGCGAGGGGTCGTTGCCGCACCTTACCAAACTTCACAGCGCGCATATATTAGGATGAGGAGGTGGAAAGAGGAGAAAAAGGCTTTTCAAAGTGAAGGAAACAGGCACGTTGCTTTTTTGCCCCAAAATACTATAATTAGCCGTTTCCACCAAGGGAACTTTTCAAGCAACCGCTCCCGTCACAACCGCGCTATTAAACTCACGTGCTCGTCTCCTGTGCCGCGTGCGCTGAACTTGAGCAGGAGCTTTGTACATGAGTCATCACAGCAGTATACGCTGTTGCGTTCTAATCTGGGTAGCGACCTTACTTTCACCTGATGCTTGGCATAACTATTGCAGAAAGCACGCGCATATTTTTCAAGCGTTAAGCAAGCTTAGATTTGGCTCTCGTGCGGTGTGAGCGCTGCTGTAGCACTTCTTCGTACGGTGGAAGGCGAAAAATCTTTTTTTCCTTTCTTTTTCAGTGAAATATTTTATATTTGCAAGCGCGAATAACACTATACTTGAAGAACAAATACATTACATCAGGCAGCTAGCACTGACATACATGTCACGTGCGCCGCACATATTTGCTATCCACGGTCAGTGGGAAAAAAAGTAATGGATTTTTCTGGCGTCTTAGTTAAATAAAGATCCGCGAAACTTATCCGAAAATTCGTACGCACATGCAGCATCCGAAGTCTTGAGATCACCGAGAGCTAAGCAGACATCGCCCGCTTCAACGCTGGTATTTGCAACAGTACTCGAGAAACCCGGCGCCCTGGTGGGGCGCCGTCTTGTTCTCACGGTTCCCTTTGAGCACCCCCACTCAACAGGAGAACCCCTCCACATGACGGGCACGTGCGTGCCAAGCAAGTCCTTAAATACACACCGTGAGAGCTTGGTCTTATCGAGAGTTTAATAGGGGGCGCAAACAACGGCCGCGATTGAGTAGGACGTCGGGGCGGCAGGCATGACTCAGAGGAGCAGCGGGATGGGGAGATGTAGGACGTCGTCCTCTGCCACCCCTGCCCGCCCGGTCTGCGCCCATCACCCGACCGCACTTGAGGGACGGAAGAGTTTGCTTTAGGAAGAACCCGATATAGCTTCGCTGTTGCTGCAGTGTATGCCTGGTGCAGCAACAAGGAGTGCATACGGTATATCTATTATACCTGCACACTTTCTGCTGGGTTTTCCATTCCACTCTACACTGTCCCGCAGGGAGTATATTATTACGCAGGGGTGAGATGTGCAGAACTGTGCTCTTTGTAGCGCCCAAACCACTGAGAGGCCGAATAACGGTCTTATGTATATACAGTCATGAGCAAAAGTTTGCGGGATGTGGATTCGTGGAAAATAATTTATTTCTTCATTGCCTCGACAGCCGCTCTGTTGGTATACTTCCAGAAAGTGGAGCTCCCATGCCCGCTCGGGCTTCTACGCTTTTGATTGACCACCTTTGCCTAACAGCGCAGAAATGAATTTTTCTCTTCCGACACGCATCCCGTAAACTTTTGTCCATTACTGACTGTACAAGCTTTATGCGTATACGCTTATGTCAGAACCATTACAAAAGAAATTGTTTGTTTGCTTGTTTGAGACGGACACTGTCTCGCCAAATTTAGTTTTGTCCAATTCTGTTGAGTTCGCCTGTAGGAATTTTCCTTTGTTTTCAGCGATAACACACTGCCCGCCGTTTTCTTCCATTGCATTTTTTCCATACAATTTTTGGAACTTTGGTTCGATAGGCGCGTGTATATCCGAGTAGTTTCTGTAGCCTAATTCCTCTAAGTATGCACCGCATGACGCAGCTTGGCGCGAGCGGGCGCTCCCTGTGGGCTGTGCTCTTTGTAGTCACTTCACATGGAGAGAGAATAATAGAAAAAAAAAGCGCTTCGATCAAAGTTTTCACTATCCTCTCGAAACTGTCAGCTCCTGCATCGCACTGTTAGAGATGCTTCATTCAGCAAAGGCGACTTGGCAGGCGCTTTTTTATATGATTTTTTCTTTATATTCCACAATGACGGATGGAAAGAGGCAAACCGCTTGTTTGGACGTATTTCTTTCTAGATTTTCCACTTCCTTCAAGCTTGATTGGTTGCGACGTTTCACGCATGACGCCTTTCTTCAAAGTGGGCGCAGAACGACGTCAGATGTTCGCGCAAGCGTGAAATAGGCGCAGCGTTATCGGAGCGAGCTTATTGTCCGCCACGAAAATGGAGGACGCTGACGTGGCTTCGCTCTACTTGCCCGAGAAGCACCCATCTGCGTAGGGCCTGCTGAGACCAAAGCTTCTTATTTCACGCACTGAAGAACCGCGCCACCTTTTCCGACGTCATCAATAAACGCGAGAAGCCTCGGCAGAGTTAGGTTTAGGTTTAGGTTTATTAGGGTAACGTCCCAAAGCGACTGAGGCTATGAGAGACGCCGTAGTGGAGGGCTCCGGAAATTTCGACCACCTGGGGTTCTTTAATGTGCGATGTCAATGCACGTTAAATAACCCCATGTGGTCGAAATTTCCGGAGCCCTCCTCTACAGCGTCTCTCATAGCCTGAGCCGCTTTTTGACGTTAAACCCTAATAAATCTAAACCTAAACCTAACTCTGCAGAGGCTTCTCGCGTTTATTGATGGCGTCAGAAAAGGTGGCGCGGTTCTTCAGTGCGTGAAATAAGAAGTTTTGGTCTATACAGGGGCTTTGCGGTTTTTCAGCGCTGCAATCGTATCATCCTACGGCTGTTTGCAGCACGAAGTGCAATGGCAAATGCATTTGGACCGTTAATGCTATCAAATCTTACTGTGAATTTTTCATTGTGCATGTTAATGGTCATAGCTGATAGGATCGGCCAGTTGCTTTCCTTCGCTAGTCTAAAGTCTAAACGCGCTTGTATTGAAGTCGCTACTTATCCACTCACTCTTGATGCGTAGAAGAACGCCTATAGAATATATAATACAGAGAAGAGCTCTCTAAACACGAAAGAACACTTTATTATGCATAGAACACGTTTTACACATAATAACACGAGCTATTAGTTGGAGCAGTTCTGGAAGAAAAAAGCACATAGGGAGACAGTGGTCCGTGCAAACTCTACAGTGTATAACTGTTCTGAATGGAACATCTGCTCGTGTTGTGCACATTTTAACGCGATAGGATTAGAAGCCCCATGGGGCCAAAATGCGTCGTCGGTCATAATATCCGCCCATTGGCTGGAGGAAAGTGACGTCACGGGACCGGAGCATCCCCATTAGCAGAGGAGAAGTGACGTCACGGGACCGGAGTGACGTCAATTCCGGTAAAGGCATCAACAGCTCCTAATGCTACCACCTTGCCAAACACGTAACTTTAGCTACAAAGTTTCTGTGGAAGCCGCATAGCTTTCCTTTGTAGCCGTTTGGCCCAATGACTAACTTGCTCTCTTAATTATTGCAGATCTACTCCACCTTGGTGGATTCCCCTAAACATTTAACCGACACTAAATATTTGACCAATAATGGAAGGAGGCGTCCCAGTGAATGTTTTGTTAAAGAGGCCCAGAAACACAATCTTATTTGACTGTTTTGCCTGTTGATCGCATACAGTGAGCTACAAAGGCGCTATTAGCGTCGGTAATACCGCATATATTCTGTTTTTTAATATCTTAATGTCCTCCCAAAAACAAATTCATGGCTCTGATGGTGTCCCCACACAGTGGCGGGTTTTAGCAGCGGATATGACATTACCTGGCGCGGGCTGATGATTGACAAACAGTAAATATACTGCAAATTGTGTGAATAAATAGACACATTTTGTCAACTGTCGGTGTTTTATATTAGATCAACAAAAATAACTTGTTTGTCTTAAATAAAAGCCCTGCAAAGCAAACAAAATAAAAATACACCACCAGGGGCTCTGGCATGGCAACGACGCTGCCAGTCTCAGCAAGAACGAGTTACAGAGAGCAGGCAACCATGGAGTGCAAACTTCCGCGACGTGCTCTGGCTGGCTGTTTTGATTGGTTGCGCCAGGTGCCGTAATCGGGAGAGCGAAATAGGAGTGGGAAGCCCCGCCAAAATCGAGTTGAGGGCAGCGTTTTGTTTGTTTGTATTTTGAAATTTCTTCATTAGATAACTCCCGTTCCTGTGCATCGATTCCTGTCATTCTTTTTAAGTCAGCATCTGTGTGACAAAGAATCCACCTGAAGTATAGCCGGTATCCCCCCAAGCAGTGTTTCGCAGCCCCTTTAGGGCAGTTAAATACATCTCTCTAGGTGCGGATGTTCTACCCTCGATTTCGCCGCACGCACTACATTAGAGCGCTCTCAGAGACGGCTGTACGTCAGCCATTACGCAGACGCCGATCTGCGGTGACACGTTCCCTCACTCCGACGCGCGCCGCACCGCCCGAGCCGAGAAGCCAGTGCCACCTCCGCCTCCGACCGAGAGGCGTCGTCAGGGGTCGCGGCGCCGGAGGTTGCCCCTTGGCTGAGAGAGTGCGTCAGGGACTGGAGAAATGATGCGGCGCCCAATGCCAAGTGCGCGCCACTCGGAGCGGTACAATGGAGAGAGAAGCGGGCAGCGCGCCGGCACCGGGAAAATGCTGGTGGCGTCCGTATATGCGCACCATTACGCGCCGGACCGTGACCGCGTTTGTCGCCGAAGAAAACAGAGGGAGAGAAAAAGAAAGAAAGAGGGAAGACGAGCATGAAGGGGAAATAAAAGCCAAGAAGCGAGAGAGGGAGAAAGAATTGGTTGTTTTCAGAAATAAAGAAAAGTTTGCGCAGGACAGACGCATACGCGGAGCGCACGGGCGGGTAAGAAGCGACTCGTATGGGAGAGACGTGACCACTGGGAGCATTACCCTGGAGGCTCGTATATGGGACCTACTAAGCCCGACGTGCCATTCGCCGTGGCACGGGAGGTCTTTATGCGACTGGGACTATGCTGCCGCAGGCTGCAGTTTCAATTATGTCTGGGAACGCTTCTGAAAGGGCTGCTTTCTGTTGCTGCTCTGGTTGAGGATGGCAGTCGGCAGCCGACGGTGCCACCAGTTAAATACAAAGCGCACCAGGCGTGCACTGCCTTGGTGTTTCACCGGTCAGCGGCCCTTTGTAGGGTGACTGGTGTACCGGTGCTTTGGTCGCAGTATTGCGACGTGTAAACAATAAACGTGCAAGTAATAAACGACACGCTTCTGCGTAATTGCATGTCATGATCCCAAAGCGGAAGGCATTCTGTCCGGCTCCCTTTCGTCTTCGAGGTAACAGCTCAGTTTTTGTGCTGGAGGCACGTCGAGCGTGTTCAGAGCGCTAAACATAAAAGACAAGTCTACTGTGAAGGGAGTTGTGCTTTTGACAAGTGCTACGTACGAAAGTAGGATTCAGCAACATTCAGCAAGGCAAGTGCTACGTGCGAGAGTAAGATTCAGCAACATTAAGCAAAGCCAAGTGCTACGTGCGATAGTAGGATTCAGCAACATTCAGCCAAGCCAAGTGTTACTTGCGATAGTAGGATTCAGCAACATTCAGCAAAGCCAAGTGCTACTTGCGATAGTAGGATTCAGCAACATTCAGCAACCCACAGTAGAGACGCTGGAACTACGGACATTGCAGTTGCGAACGCGAAAGTTAACGTTTCGTCCCAAAGGTTAAATTTTGCTTCTCCGGCACAGTCAATCTGCTCATAAGCAGGCACCATGTACGTTTCATCAAACGAACCTTTGTGGTCTTCAAACAAACGGCGCCTTTCTGCGCCGTTTGTTGGATTACATAGGTGCGGCCCTTGAGGACCGTGCGTCAGCTTCGCTGTGCCGCACACTTATTGCTCATTTCTTGTTCTAGCTTTCATTTTGGGTCGAATGAGTTTCTCTTGCTACTCATCACTGCAGAATATCAAACCTCACTTTTGAATGTGTCCTCCTGTCAAAAAAGAAAGGGGGGGGGGGGATATTTGATCAGTTCCTTAAGATCATGCAGAAAGTAATAACGGCTTCGCAAAAGAGGCAGCGATGTACAGTATGGAAATATAGGTAAGTTTACTTCGGTAAACTGCCCGTTTCTCTTAATAGTCTCTCTCAATAGTGGAAGTTCCACACTAGCTGAGCTGAGCAACTGCATGGTACGACATCACGAACGTTAGCCGGTTTCCCCACGTGTCTGTTAAAACATCTGATATGGCGCAGTCAGGCGCTAATTAAACTCGAGTGAGTCAGTGCCTGCAGTGCGAAACAGGTTTGCCGCTGTTCTGTCTGGATCTGCCGCAGTGTCTGGAGTGTCTAAGCGCCACCGAAAGCACTGAATTGAGACTGCAAAAGCGCCGGGCACGCAGAAGTCATTGCAAAGCGTGCCGTGTTCTTGCCGCCCAGGGGGCTTGGATTGCCGACGCACGTGCAGCTGCCACGGTCTGGCGCATCCCCGGTCGTTAAGGGTGTAAGCACATGTCTCTCGCATGGCTGGAGCCACTGGGCTTTCTCTCCACCGCTGGCGCGCTTCCTCCGAGCATGTGTGTGGACACACGCTGCTACCGAGCGGCTAATTGCCGCGCTCTCAGCCTCCTGGTGGGCCCGGATCGACGCAAACAAGGGGGGAACCCTGTATGTTCTGTTCGACCTTGAACCGAGCTTGTAATGCGTCCTTTTTCCTAAGTGACTCAGTAGGCAGATAATCTTGCAGCCCGGGAAAACATTTTTTTTTTTCACATGCATTGCGTTGTAAACGTAACTGTGGCGTCAGCAAAGAACAAAAAAAAAAAAACACACATGAGAACACTGGTCTCCTTTCTTTTTCACTGCGCATTTACGGCGGTTTTCTATTAATTGCTGCCTCTAGTAATGTTTTCGTGCATGAGTGGGTAATTCCCACAACCGTTTAGTGATTATCTGTGCCGTAACCGCAAATTCCTTCCATGAGAACTGTAAATCCCTATTTCAGGCACTTTTTCGCGGAAGCAGCAGCTTCGTCCTATCGGCCCCTTCGTGTTCGGTCCTGTTCTTTTTTTTTTTTTGTGCCTTCGATAGGAACTAGCCCAACAGCAATCTTTATTTTCGCCAAAGTTAACTCTTCATATTCCCTGAAAAAAAAAAAAGAAAAGAAAACTTCCCCTTCCCCAAATGGAATATTACTGCGACCTCTTCCGCGCGGGCTGTCAAAAGTGAAGCCAGTTCTCATCAGTTTGGCTCGTTGTGACAACTGCGAGCGGTACATCACGGCAGAACATGGTATTGGTTTCCTTCCTGGCAAAATCGTTGCCGGAAAGTGTGGAAATGCAAAAGCAATACTCCCTACAGGTTCCCGCCGATTCTACACGCTGAAGTCGCCCCCGAACGTGGTACTCGAAATTTCTTCATATGCCTCAAAGTTCTTGCTGGTTTGCTCTTTACTGGCGGTCGTGTACTGAGGATTATTCTCCCATTAGGTGCATCCTCACCTTGTTGAATGAATAGGTTAATTTCCCATTAGGTGTATCCTCACCTTGTTGGATCAAGAGGTTAATTTCCCATTAGGTGTATCCTCACCTTGTTGAATGAATAGGTTAATTCCCCATTAGGTGCACCCTCACCTTGTTAAATCAATAGGTTAATTCGTGACGCACGCGGTATTCTCGCGCAATAACACTGCATTGCAGGCAAGAGGACAAGAGCCGTGAACGGCTCGCGGGTGTTCGTATGTTGGAATAGGAATGGTGTGAACTGCACTGCGTTGATTGGGGCAGGTAGAAAGTTGTGCTCACGCAATCGTACTCCGAGTGGCAGTGTTCAGCAACTGGGGTGCGAGTACGGCAACAGCTGCTGGAACTCGTTCTTCCTTCTGCGTTTCATGCGATGACCTGCAGTCACTGTGCCCTAACGAAAGCTATTTTGCAAACAGATCAAACACGAAACATTGAAATTAATGGCAGTTTACCAATATCCCTCAAGAGAAAAGTAGAGAACAGCTATATCTTACCGGTACTCACCTATGGGGCAGAAACGTGGAGGCTAACGAAAAGGGTTCAGCTGAGCGAGCTATATACAAAGAAAAATGATAGGTGTAGGGTACCACAAGTGGGCAGAGTGGGTGAGGGAACAAACACGGGTTAATGAAATCCTCGCCGAAATCAAGAAGAAGAAATGGGCTTGGGTAGGGCATGTAATGAGAAGGCAAGGTAACCGCTGGTCCTTAGGGGTAACGGAGTGGATTCCAAGAGAATGCAAGCGTAGCAGGGGGCGGCGGAAAATTAGGTGGTTGGATGAGATTAAGAAGTTTGCGGGAATACGGTGGCCGCAACTGGCGAAGGACAGGGTTAATTGGAGAGACATGGGAGAGGACTTTGCCCTGCAGTGGGCGTAGTCAGGCTGGTGGTGATGATGATGATGATGAAATGACCGCCCTTCTTCCTTTCGGCCTCCTTGATAGAGCCGCTGCTAGGAAGGGCTGGACACGTTCGTTTGGCTGCTTGTATATCTACACCACTGCTCCTCTAGTGGTATACAGTGATCGACAATGGTGTCACACTACACAAGTGGGTATAATGGAGTACGACAGGCGGTAAGCCTCTACATCGTTCGGCCAGGTCACCTACTCGAAAATTTTTAACTGCAGAAGCCAGCGGTTGCTTCACTTTTTTTCTGCACTGTATCCGAATGCTTTCTGCGTCTACACCTGTCAACATGGTCCACGTATTTTGTTTTGTTGTAGCTGTGCCTGGAAAATATTGGTCATCAAGCAGGCGCGCCTACTTGGGCGCCATTAAAGTACCCACCTGTACAGTCCTTGGGAAACGCCTTACCGTTTTCTTTTCATTTCATTGTATAGTTTGCATCGGGTACACAAGAGAGACTTCGTAAAAGTATTCCGAGCGGTGTGCAATGTCGTAGAGTGATCCCCCGCGGAGACTGTACCTATACGTACAGATGAAGTGATCTCACGCACCTGTTGGTCATCCGAATGACGCACCACCCTTCGAACGTCTACTGAGTCAAAGCACCTAACTCGTTCGGCGGGTTCTCTACATCGCAGCGTCGGCGGCGGCCACCCAAGCGATTGGGTAAGGCTATCCGGCCAGCTCAGCCGGCACGCGACGCGGAGTCGCCAAGGCCTTGGCCGGCCACACAGCAAGGAAGGAAGGAAAGCTGTAGGCCGCGCTTAAGATGCGGAAGTGGCCGAGCGTGCATCTCCGCGTCGATGCCTTATCTCTGCCTCAGATTACCACCACGAGCAGGAGGAAGAGCTGAATTCCTTCCGGCGACCCGTTAGCCATCTTCGGCTGGTGAAAATCAGGCGCCAGTGAGGTTCTTGTTGGCTTTTGCTCGACCGATTGAAGGCAACACCACCTATAGAGTTTGTCTATTTGGTGGTATGCCAAAGAGTGGCGCAGTGGGCGATCGACATCACGCAGAAGAGGAGGACTGGGCGGGCGGCTGGCACGTGTCAGCTGAGACGAGGCGCCAGCCTAATTTGGGTATCTGACTATCTCGGAGCGATGCCTGCTTATCTAGGCTTGCTTATCGGCCAGACCGGTCGTCGGCGCGTGGCGCAGCTCGCGAAGTCGGTGTACGAACTGCCCGGATGGTCTTGAGCCAAATATGCGACGGGGTCGGGTGGAATAGCAACAGCTTGACTAGATCGAGAACGGTGCTGTGTGGAAAAAAGAAATGATGGAAATATGTTTGGTAGGAGGAAGGGTGAAACGGTGCTTTTGGAGTAGCGAATCATCGGCCCGTGTGTTGTGTATACACAGGCTGGTTTTGTAAAAACACGCTCCAAAACGTCATTCGTGCTCGGGCGGCGAACCAGTGTTGCGCACGCGTCTGGCTATCCGCCAGTCTACACATGGCCGGAGGCGTCCCTTCCATATACGCGTGGCGAAAAACCAAATAAAACAAACAAAGTGAGGGACGCGAGCGGGAGCTTCTGTGCGCTGAACGTCTGGTATGCGTGAGGGAGCATATATAAATGAGTTTGTTTATGCACGATTCTGCAGAGTGTGTAAGCAGTCTCTGGTGACGTGGTATTTGAAACACGCGCGAGAATAGGTAGCGAAAGACGAAGACGAGCAGGCTGCTCTGGTTTTCACCGATGTTTACTCGGGTCAAAGCCGTTCGGCTCACTTTGTTGTTGTCTTTATTAGGTGCTGTGGGCTTTGCTTGTCGGTTTGGTCTGCCTATAGGTTTGCTGTTCTCTCGTCTGACAGGACTTCTTCAGGGTGTTTTCTGTAAACATTGCTGCTGAACACGTCATCCTAAACTATGGCTAGAAACTCGGTTGCGGACTTAGCCACTTGCTTATTGCGTGGAAACATTAATAATACTTTAGCCAAGCCCAGCTGGTCCAATTATAGTTACTATTGGCTAAGAAGGACTGTTAGCGAAGTTCTTTCATTTTACACTCCACGCAGCTGACAATGGTGCTACATGACGTCATAGGATATTAGTAGGCGTCGAACCTTTCGTTTTTTTTCTTTGAAAATTCGGCTGACTTTTGAGGTGGTTATTTTAGAACGCAAATTTCGTTTCTTTTTTTCGGCGAATGTTATTTTCGACGATTCAACTGCTGACTTTTTTCGGTGATCAAATCTGGCAATTCTGTGTGGACAATCCATTTAGAGTCCATCTCGACGCTTTTGTCAGCATGAACAGTTTACCAGGGATTAACATGCATATGATGGTACATCGAGCTGTGCTAATTTTTTTTTATTGGTTTATTTTTGGTTTAAATGCATACGTAAACCATACGTTTACAATGCATACGTAAACTTGCGGATGGAATTGTTGTTGCCATTTAAAAAAAGTTACACTAGTTAAATGAGATAGTCGGCAGACAAAAATGCAAGTGGAAGTTTACTTCTATAAGGACTAGGCTTACATGTTATCGTTGGGTTGTCTCGCTGGGTTGAGCGAGTGGGCGGGGCATCACGTGGTCTTCTGTGTATGGCAGCGGTGGAACATGCCGTCCAATAGTCGTGGTAGCCAGAACATGGTACTTCTTCGCGGCACCCATGCACGGTTTCGTGTCAGTGTCCGACATGCACTTGATAAACCTACTTAATTAATTACGGGCTTTAAGCGGGTGATGATAGTGAACAAACAGTGCATAGCAAGAAGGCGAAGAGGAAGTGGCGCTTCCCGGTCTTCAAAGGCCTGTAAGCTAACGGAGCAATGCTTGAAATCGCAAAACTGAGCTACCTATCCAACGATACCACCGTCCTATTACGACCCTGGCTTCCCTAATTTGTTAATTTCGTATATTGAACCCGGCATACTTTTATCGCTTTTTTTTTTTCAGTTATACTGAAAGGTCCAACCCCTAATGTAAGCTTCACTGTCCTTCAACATTCCACTAAATAAGCACTCGCCGAACGTCCATTGTAACCATGCCGTCGTGGGATCCTTCCTTCGCAATGACGTAGCGAGAGCTTCGCCGTTGTCGATGCGTACGTGCATCCGTTCTCCAAAGTTATGTCCTGAATTCACTAACGAAGCTCGTTGCATGTAACCGGCTCTTCGTTAGCCAACGTTCCCACCCTACATACGCCATTAAACACGCCATTAACAAGCACCACTGATGGCTACAAAAACCGCGCGTATTTCATTTGTCGTACAGGCATAGAGTACTACAGACGACGCGAGGCGTTCATCATGCGTTACGTTATTTGCATCCAAACGCACACGTGTGCATAATATTAAATAGACAAGCGGGTAAGAACGAACCATAGGGGACGCTGTACTGACATGCAGGCCTCTTGTAAGTTGGTACAGCAAAGAAAAACCAAAACACAGTAAGCTCTACATTAACGCTAGCACGTACGTGCTGGCGCATCCACCAACCAGGCCAAACCGCGCTGTGCGCACGATTAATATTCCACCACAGCTTCCCAGGACCCTTGTGAGTCACGAGCCACGCATTCGTATGCGATGTGCAACAGCTCGCGACACTGCGTGCTTAATAACCGCGAGCTTATGCGAACGCGCGAGCGACGAACAGCGCGGACACTTATTAGGGGACCGCCCGACGTCCAACCCGCCTCTCGGTGACGTCAGTGTCCACTCGGGTGCCGGGACAAAAAGGCAGCCGACGGCGGCCTTCCCTGCGGGATGCCGCGGGAACGAGAGCGGGGGAATGCTCGATGACTCCACGGGGTGCATGCGGCTCTTGGAGCTCCCATGATGACCGGATGCATGTGCAGAGGGGGCGTCACGTGGTACAACGCCTGGTCCCAAAGGAGGGCCCTGTGGGAGCGATGGACACTGCGGCTTCCAGTTAACGATCAGCTCGGCGTTCTCATGTACAGCAGTAACGGCGCTCGCGCACGTCCGATGTAGCGTTGGGTTATTGTAAGCAGGACGCTGAGGATTAAGACGCCAGTGCGGAAGCCACAGGCGCGTGGGCAGTTCTGTGCATGGTGGGTAACGCTATGCCGCTGTCCGCCATAACGAAAACTGAACTGCACCTTCACTGTTGGAAGCACGACGTTTTGCAGCTACTATGGCTTCCTGCAACGGAAGTGCTTGACCATGTGGAAGAGCATTGCTCATCTTAAGATTTACAGCCCTGTTCCAGGAAGGATGACGCCCACCTCCGGTATGAAATGGATATGCGCCTAGTCAGTGGATAACGATACGACCTCTCTTTTCTTTCGGACTTGTTTCAGCTAGCCGAGCAGAGGCTAAATGTAGTTATGTACGTAAAAGACAGCTCATCACAAAACAGCTGAGTCGGCCGCCTAGCTCCTAAATCATGTAAGCGATCATTGGCTCATTTTGGGTGGAAAAACAGCGCGAAAGGGACGGAAGACAAAGATGAAGGAAACCGCACGGACGAGCGCTGTCTTCATCTTTGTCTTCCGTCCTTTTCGCGCTGTTTTTCCACCCAAAATGAACGTATACCAACTCGCCAAACTTTCCATTCTACGATTATTGGCTGCAAGATTCTGGACGGGTGTTGCTGTTAAGAAGCGAATTTATTTCAAATATATTCAACCATTGTGGATATGGTGTGGCATGGCAGCTCGCGGAAACCGCGCTACTTTTAATGCATATTAAAAAAAAAATATCCCTTCATTCTGCATGCCTCGTTATTGACTTTATGTTTATGCTCGCAGTATTGAATGAAAATGTGATTTCGAGGATCGAAGAATATCGCAAACACTCCATAACTACACTATTCTCAGTCATATTTTGCGAGCGTAATATGAGGCCTTGTTTCAACTTAGTGGCTGGCGTATCTGTGTTACCGTCCAGTACCACCCAGAGGTATGACATTCAAAATGTCGGCCGCTTTCGGGCCTGCTTTGTTGTAAACAGGGACACTTGCTGTCGCTTTGGCGCCAATCCCAGTATTAAACTAGTACCAAATAGTAGTAGCCACGCGTTTCTGTCATGACTGCTTGCGGCTACACCCTATACTTGTGTGTAACCACTCTCTCTCTCTCTCTCTCTCTCTCCTGGCTCCTTCTCAGTGGTAACAGATGCTCCAACGCGTATTACAGCCGGGTCGAAGCAGTCGCTTTGAGAGAGGGGGCAAGCTGTGATAAATAGAGCAATCTTGATCGGACTCACGCGAGCCCCTTTCGCAAGGAGAGCATTCACACGGGCTATATCGCGGTCCAGTGCTCCTCCGCGCAAGCGGATTGCAAATGGAGACCGATGCAGGCGCGGCCACACGTAGAATAATGGTGGAGGACCCCCACGCGGGCGCCCAATCTGCGCGCCCCCATCGCGCGGCGGCTGATCCCGCTCACACACCGCGCTACGCGCCGCTCCCGCTCTGCCTGTTCCGTGCAGCTCTGCCAGGGCGTGCTGTTTGTGTAGATAGGCTTGCCAGCTCAACAGGGTGTTGTAGCTGGACGCGGCGGCAGTCTTCTCTGCCGCAGTGCCAGCTCAAGCAAGCAGAGCCTATAGCAGCGGAGACGTACCCACATAAATGGAAGAACGTGCAGCTGGCGCGCCTTGTATGTGTATATGTATGTGTGTATGCGTATGTGTGTATGCGTGTGTGTGCGTCACACTCTTCCAATGTATGCATATGCGCGGTATTGGTCCTATCATGGCTTTCGACACCTGCTGGACCAGAATCAAGCTGGTCTGGCATGCGAGGCTCTAAACGAGAAATTCGGTAAGTATGTACGTCTCGTGGGCCCTCTTCCACCAAACAGAGACCAGGGCGACCTAGGAAAGGTGCCAGAATCTTCTATTCCTTCCGGCTGCACTGTCGGCATCTCTGTGGCATTTAAACACCACTGCACGAATTTACCGCGAGCGAGCGTAGGCACCGGGAAGTTTCGTAAAGGGCGTGCATCATGATTGACTGACTCCCCATGCGCGAGTGACTGTATGTGACGGAAGGAGAGGAGGGGGAGGGCGAGGGGTTAGCGGCATGGGGTGTGTGGTGCTTCGCGGCAGGGCTCCGCGGAGTGGCTCTGGCGGCTGCCGCTGCAGAGCGTGGCATGCGCTGACCGCCGCCCGAGTTTCCGGGTGATTAAGACGCACCCCGTACGTGGAATCCGAGGTCTTTATCTGCCGCTTCCTGAAAGGGTCGGCCGGAGTCACCTATTTTATTGTGCAAAGAACCGGAGCTTATGTTGCGATTCAGATGGAAGGAAGATACTGACTTTAGTGCTGAGTCATATAGATTTTCAGTTGAATACATATACTCAGCCCTGCTAGGGTGTACTAGTTTCGTAATTTTGTTCAGCTACTACACCTCACTTGAGGTGCGAATGAAAGGATTCAGTGTCCTCACTTGGATGCTGGTTTTTTGGTTTGGTTTATTGGTTGGTTTATTCGGGTTCAACGTCCCAAAGCGACTCAGGCTATGAGGGACGCCGTAGTGAAGGGCTCCCGCAATTTCGACCACCTGGGGTTCTTTAACGTGCACTGACATCGCACAGCACACGGACCTCTAGAATGTCGCCTCCATCAAAATTCAACCGCCGCGGCCGGAATTGAACCCGCATCTTTCGGGCCAGCAGCCGAACGCCATAACCACTGAGCTACCGCGGCGGGGTGCTGGTTTTTTGAATGACTGGGATATATATACAGTTGAACCTCTTTATAACGAAGTCGAAGTGGCCCGATGAAGACTTCGTTATAGCCGTAGCTTTGTTATAGCCCGTGTTTACCGAGCCCATATGGGGAATCATGATTCCTTCGTTATATCCATTATTTCGTTATAACGAGGTTCGTATAACGGGCCCGTCGACGCCATTTCTGCGTGCAGAAATTAAGTGTGTCCAGCACCATCGCCGGTCAATATGTGAGTGGTGGCGCAATTAGCGGTGGGAGGATCAAACGGTTTCGAATCGCTGAAAGTTCTGTTCGAGTTGAATGAGCGGGCGCCAGACACTGGCCAGCATAAGCTTTTCGGTGGCTAACGAGTGTCGCTAAAATACATACTTCATTATAGGCGTCAGATATTAGGAAGGCATCGTTCAATGCGCCGTAGTGGCAAGAAGTTGGAGAGGATAGGGGTCTTTTAGCGCAGCTCGTGCATATTAATTATGCGTCGCCTGACAGAGCGATTTAGGGACCATTTGGTGGGCTCATTTGGTGGGCTAGTAACGCGTGTAATGGCCGGGCCATTTCCTGTTGAGCTTGCTATACACTGAATGCAGCGGCGGATGCTGTAGTAAGCTGGCGAGCGATCATTTCCAGTGCAATTACTTCGTCAGCGGTGGACTAATTATCTGCAATCTCTTTTCCTTGTCCGTATGTCGAATAGGCTATGTGTATTCCTTTTCGCCTCACTGTTTTGAAACCTTATTTGTTAGTTGTTAATTTTCTTTGGACTGCTTTTCGACCCTCTGCACGCATGTTTGGCTGAAATATCTCTATCTGTCACGCACAACGAAGACGCCTTGGTCACATGTGCATACTGAGAGATAATTCGAGCATGCAATCAGACACAGCCTATTGAAATTGAGCAGTCCCAGAAATGGGCTGCGATTACAGGCGCTGCTCTGCAGTTCTGAAGTCCGTCCGCACAGCGCCTATAAAGTATTACAGTACTTTAATCTGAACACAATGAAACTTTAATGGTCAAAGCACCCTTTCATTCCAAGTGCCTCGCGGTCCAAGGAGGCTTTCGGTATTTCTCTCTTGCTGCCGTTGGTACCGACTTGACGTTTTGTACTGAAAACTATTTATATTTTCGCATCCTAGCTCAGTTGGTCGCTAGAGAGATGATGTTAGCACCTCGCAAGCGTGATATTAAGACTGAGAAAGACATCAGCGCTTAACAGTTGCTGTCGAGGCCGTCTTATAATGTAGGCGAAATAAATAAACGCAGTTTCCGTTCGCAATTAATGCAAACAGGCTTGGCCTCGCCTGCGTTGGGAATTATATAGTCGCGCGCAGGAAATGCGTGTGATTAATAACAGCCCTTATCAGACAGACCCGTGCGGGCACGCGAAACACGGGCAGCAGAAAATTTCTCCGTGTGTCATTTTAATAACGGGGCGTCCTCGCACGCCAGGGCGAAGCGGTTCATATATACACAGTGGCTCGCGAGCCGCTTTAGCCAGTTCGTTATGCTCCCCGGTCATGCGACGAGACGCTGCGCTGTGCGTGCTTTCGTTCGCTCGCTTGCCTCGTTAAGAAATGCCCCGCTGTCAGCCCGACCCGACAGCGAGCTCAGCCGGCCGGGGCAACGCACTTGCCTCTTCGGCGCGCGAGTGTCTAGTCAAAACAAACCGATGCTCGCCGAAGCGTCGGGCCGCATCCGCTATGCGTGTCCGTCAGCGCGCCAAGTTCGCGTCCGAAGTTTGTGGGAATCTGGCTTTTCGCCGTCGCCTTTGCGCGGCTGTGCCGGCCTACCGCGTCGTTTCTCCTCTTTCCCTTGCTCCCGCCTCAGGCGGTGGAGAGGCGGCTGGGTGACTAATCACTGTCATTTAGCCACAGCTCCGCCCCGGCTCCCCAAGGGCCTTTGCCATTGGCGCCTTTTGGCGGGAATCCGGGACCCGTTTTGGCGGCCGCGCATCCCGCGACCGTCCGAGCGGGGCCCAGAGAGAGAGATCCCTCCGAGACAGCGTAAGGTGCGTACGTTACTGTTTGTCCGTGCCGGCCTTTGCCGTTCGGACCAGTGCTTACTCGAGCTCGCCCGCACGTGTCCTCTGACCTGCAGCGGCTCGAGCCTGTCCAGCGGGGTCCAGCGACCTCTGACAGGCGTACCTTGCGTTGATTGCCCACTCTCTCTCGCAACCGGCCCAACGGTCGACACGAGAGAGAGATCACAGCACTGCCGCGGGGACATTCTCCTGCAGCGGCGTGCTAGCGGCGCACATTGCTCGAGTCGCTTCGTGCGCGCAGCGGAGCCTTGCTCCTCGCGCGCCCCCGGGACGGGGTGACGATTGAGTGCGTGTGTACTGCTGAAGGACGACGTGAATAAACGTCTCCTTTGTGAACTTGGAGGCCTATTTCTTTGCGGCGAATCGCTCTCCTCCCAGCGGAGGTTGAGTGCGCTGCATCGGTGTCCCAGTGGTGTGTGGTGACGGCTGATCGGGGCCCTTGGCTCGCGCGAAGCTCGAACCCGCGGTGGGTGGTGGCCTGTGTCCACGTAGGAACCCACAACTGGCGCCCAACGTGCTAAGTCATTGGCGCTTACGCCTTTGATGGCACATTAGCCGAGCAGGTCGCCTTGACGATCACGCTTGCGCACCGTGTCTACCACCCCCAGCGCGGCACTCGTCAGCTACATGTCGGCTCCCTACGGAGTTGTAGCGTCGTTTGATCCGCTGGCTGCTGTTCCTTCGAATAGCTAGACACCGTGGTTGGCCGCGGCCCCCATTGGGGTTCACAGCGAGACAACCCAAAATGTCGACCACGCGGCTCCCATTGGAGCTGTATCGGAAGCACCCTGCGGTGCATCCGCTGGTCGCATGCCTCAGCTGTGCAAGCTTTCCGCCCAGTGCGAAAGCAGTTCGTGTCACGCTGCCGCAACCGGCAGTTTCGAACAGCAGCAGCCGTGCCCCGCGAGCAGTCAATTCTGCTCTGGGAACGGCGAGGCGCTGGCCCGGTTCCCTGTGGAAACCACGCCGCTCATCGAACTAGGAGCCTTGCCTCCCTCGTTCGTGTAGCCCGCCCAAGCCTCCACTGAGGCAGGGGTGCAGTGCGCTCAGTTGGCTGATGCGGCTCCGCGAGCCTGCGGGTCGGCTGGCGCGCTGGGCTCTCCTGATACAGCATTACGACTTTTCCGTGCAGTGTCGAAAGGGGAGCACAAACGTGGTAGCTGACGCGCTATCCCGTGCCCCACTCGCCAGCGGCGCTTTGACGCCTGTAGGCGGAGGGGGCGAAACAGCGGACGAGCCGCCGGGCGGCAAGGAGGGGGAGCCCGGAAACGGGTTAACCCATTCCGCTAACCAGGCAAGCAGCGCTTCGCAAAGCGGACGAGAGGCAAAGCTCTTCGTGAGCGCCTCGGAAGTGCCGACGCGAACGGAAATTTTGGCTGCAAACCTGAGTGGGGACGAGACCATGCTCCCCTCTGGGATGACTGGAATCGTTTTCAGCCGTAAGAGCTACTGAAAGCCCAGCAAAATGACCCCTTTTGTCGCGAGGTGAGCGACGGTCTCAGGGAGACGGAGCGCCGTGACGCTACTTGTATTGTAGCGGGCGCAGGGGGGGCAGAAGCCAGCGTGTGTCGCGGCGAACCCCGGGGAGTCATATTTGCTGGACCATGACGGGCTCGTGCTGAAGTACATAGCCACCGATGACGAGTCCATCGACCCGTTCTAGGTGGTTATCCCCAAAAGTCTTAAGAGGCGCACTTTTGCGATTCTCTCATGACGAACCACTGGCCGGCCATCTGAGTGACTCCAAAGTTTTTGCAAAACTGAGTCAATCGGTGACGTGGCCCGGCATGAAGCGTGACATTATCCGCTATTGCCGTTCCTGCCATGTCTGTCAAGCGGTGAAGTCACGAGGTGGCAAGCTGCCTGGAATGATGAAACCGATTGACAGTGTGCGTCCGTGGCAGATGGCCACCTGCGATTTGATGGGGCCTTTCCCCAGGAGCAAGCAGGGGTTCATTGACCTGAAGGCCTACGCGTCACGGTCTGATGAGCTTGCGCCGGTACCCATTGGTATCAAAGGCAAGTGTAAAGGCACAACTGGTGCTGCGGAACGCAAGCGTACGGAGCACCGGTACAATCTGAGGCGACGGTCACCTGTGTGATTGATGCCGGACGGCGGACTTTTCCGCAACCGAAGGCACGCAGCCTCAGCTAGCTGGCGAGCTTTCTTGTCAGGCCCTACCCAGGTGAAGCACGGTGTGTTTTTTTTCTGTTGTTTTGGCAGCATGCTCAGTTCCAGCCTTGTGTGTTTATCAGTTTATTTATTTGTTTGCTTGAATCAGTTTCTAGCCACTTTCGTTTCCTGCTTGTACGTCTGTTTTCGACCGAGATGTACATAGGAAAACTTCAGCCCGCTCCTGCTTGCTCTTATCTTCTAGAAGGAATAGATTGGATTAGGTGTCGTTTGTACAGCGAGCCTTTTCTCATTTCCGGCCCGACTGTGGGTGGTTGGCTCGTTAAGGAGCCGTGTGTCGCGGTGCGAGTTTTGTGCGGCCCGTATGGAGGGGATCGTTGTCGCCGACGTCCGCGCACGTGCTTGTGTACATGTGTTTGTATTTGTGGCTGTGTGTGCGCGTAACCATGGGCCGAGGCGACGCCTGTGAGTTGTGCCGCTGTGCTTCTGCGTGAGCGCGAGGATGAGAAGGACCCCTCGCAGTGGCCAAGGTTACACACCAGGACGCCGCCGAACATCTGCGCCCGTTTAAGCCGGCGTGAAGGGGGTGCACTAACTCTCTTGTGCCCGAACGTGATGTCGTGTCCAAGGGCGCGAGGTCAGTGCTCTGCCGCGGCCCCGTCGTCATCAACGCACCCTACATCAACGGAAAGAAGACCGCCATCAGTCGTCGGCCCTCCCAACCCGTTCAACTTGAAGTATGCGAGCGGTGAGTCGCCGACCGGCCCATTGGGCCGCGCCATCGAACTTTGAGGCTGACATCCACCTGTAACATAGTTGTACAGTTGTATTCACATCTTCTTGTGTACCGTGTATATAATCTGCAAGCTGTTTTGATTTACTGAAGCGTATGCAAGTGTTGTTTGCCTTGTTTTTCCTTTGGCTTCTTACGTTGTTCTGGCTGGAACTGAAGGGTAGCTAGTTTTTTTTTTTTTTTGTGTGTATTCATTTCTTTATTTTGGAACTGAAGTGTAGCTTATTTTTTTTGTGTATTGATTTCTTTATTTTGGCCGCGTGCTTTGCCAATGGGTAGGAGGGCATTTAAGGAGAGGGGGATGTGGGAATCTGGCTTTTCGCCGTCGCCTTTGCGCGGCTGTGCCGGCCTACCGCGTCGTTTCTCCTCTTTCCCTTGCTCCCGCCTCAGGCGGTGGAGAGGCGGCTGGGTGACTAATCACTGTCATTTAGCCACAGCTCCGCCCCGGCTCCCCAAGGGCCTTTGCCATTGGCGCCTTTTGGCGGGAATCCGGGACCCGTTTTGGCGGCCGCGCATCCCGCGACCGTCCGAGCGGGGCCCAGAGAGAGAGATCCCTCCGAGACAGCGTAAGGTGCGTACGTTACTGTTTGTCCGTGCCGGCCTTTGCCGTTCGGACCAGTGCTTACTCGAGCTCGCCCGCACGTGTCCTCTGACCTGCAGCGGCTCGAGCCTGTCCAGCGGGGTCCAGCGACCTCTGACAGGCGTACCTTGCGTTGATTGCCCACTCTCTCTCGCAACCGGCCCAACGGTCGACACGAGAGAGAGATCACAGCACTGCCGCGGGGACATTCTCCTGCAGCGGCGTGTTAGCGGCGCGCATTACTCGAGTCGCTTCGTGCGCTCATCGGAGCCTTGCTCCTCGCGCGCCCCCGGGACGGGGTGACGATTGAGTGTGTGTGTACTGCTGAAGGACGACGTAAATAAACGTCTCCTTAGTGAACTTGGAGGCCTATTTCTTTGCGGCGAATCGCTCTCCTCCCAGCGGAGGTTGAGTGCACCGCATCGGTGTCCCAGTGTGTGTGTGGTGACGGCTGATCGGGGCCCTTGGCTCGCGCGAAGCTCGAACCCGCGGTGGGTAGTGGCCTGTGTCCACGTAGAAACCCACAAGTTTCAGCCGCAGGTTCAATCGTGGGAGACACATATACAGTCGAACCCCGTCATAACGAAACGGTTTATAACGAAACAATGGATATAACGAAGGAATGACGATTTTCATTGGAAGCTCGGTCAACACGGGTATAACGAAGCTACGGCTATAACGAAGTAATCGCCGGTCCCCTTCAACTTCGTTATAACGAGGTTCAACTTATAGGCTTTGATGCGCAAGGACTTACAAAAGTTCGCGAACCGTAGCTATGTCTTTGCACATGGAGCAGCGACCTGCACCAGCGACCTGCTCCATTGCGTGCGAAACGGACGACGACATCTCGAGTTCGCATGGCTGCAGCTGCATGGATTAAGCCTTATGCAGGAAGTCTGTGCGGAAAGCTCTGCTAACGGGGCTGAGATTAATCCGGCAAATTACCTACGCGCTTTTTCCTCTCCTTTTGTTTTTCCTTCGACAAGTATACACGAAGAAGACAATACAAAACACCAGTGAGAACAGCTAGGAGGCTGTTCTCGAATGAGTGTCCGGAGACATCTAAACAAAGAAAGAAAGAAAGAAAGAAAGAAAGAAAGAAAGAAAGAAAGAAAGAAAGAAAGAATGAAAGAAAGAAAGAAAGAAAGAAAGAAAGAAAGAAAGAAAGAAAGAAAGAAAGAAAGAAAGAAAGAAAGAAAGAAAGAAAGAAAGAAAGAAAGAAACAAAAACTGACAGAGGCCATGGAAGAGAAAGAAAAGCTGACGGTACTGCTCAACAATTCTGTGCTGGGCTGTGAAATCGGCAACTGTGGTCCTTCCATTCATGACGCATGGTCGCATCCGGCCAAAGGTAATGCATTAGGGTACACTCACGGGCGTACGCTATATTCTATATTCTCCCCAGAACATTCCTGTAGAACTATTCCTTCACCTGTGATCGCAAAATTGAGCCTACAGTTTTGTATAGTCACCATCCCGAGGCAGCTGAACATTCCCTTGCCTAATGTATACACCTTAAGGCTTTTATAGCGCGTATTCACGTTCGACATGATCCGTAGCACTGCACAGAACTAGCCGGACTGCGTGTGGGCACTCGCATTCCTTCTCGCACGCAGCCTGCCTGCGTGCGCGATCCGGCGAGCAGCGGGATAGCGCCGTAGAGCAACTCGCGTACGCGGAGGCATTCGATCAAGATCGTCGCGGGATCGGCGAGCTGTGAACAAGGGATCGCCGCTGTGTGTAACGGACGGGCCTTGTGGGATCGCTTTATAGATGACCGCTCGCAGAATAATAAGAAAGCAGCCCGAACGCACGCGCGGTGTATGTATACAGGGCACTCACATCGATCCGTGTACTGCACTGTACTATAGATGCACTGTGCCCCGCTGTGCGCCTGAAGAATTGGAGCCAGGTGAACTTCGGTCGCGGCTCAGGATTAGTTAGGCGCGTGAACGAACATGACTTATCGAAGCCTCGCGTTCGTTAAAGAAAACACGTTCCTTTCCGGATGTTCCCTGCCGCCTTATAACCGCCTATGTAGTCTTCATTGGCTGGCTTCTAGTTGCGGTTGCACTATTTCTTCCCGTCATCTTTTCAAGGATTAGCGGGCCCGAAACGGGTTGCGGTATTTTACGGCGGCTCTTGCGATTACATAATTTCATCCGCTATTGAACGCTCACGCAAATGAAAACTGGCGACGAACGTGGCAGACAAAATGGTGTGAATACGGGCTATTTATTTCAAAGACCGAGCAAACATTTCAGTCTCGTAATATTCTGAACTATAAGGAAATAATCCACTGAAATGATTATCCCAAGTTTACTGCAAAAAGTGTCACATTGCGATTTTCTAACCTGACGGTTCCAGGATTCCTAGCCACAGAAAGTTACTTAGTCAGCTCAAATTTACGTGCAGATTGAACTTTTTGGTCAAGTAACTTCTGAAGCACGGTGCAAATGAGCATGTCATGAAAAAACAACGGAGTCCGCCGATTACCGCCGGGTTTGGCATCATGCGTCCAAATATGACATTGCATCAGCGCTCCTACACTGGCTCTGGTGGTTGTTACAGTGTTAAAAGATTGGCTCTTCGTTCTAAAGTCAACCATTCTCGAACATCACCCGCTTCCCTGAAATTCAGGCTTGTGGACTTACTCAGGGTGGCTGTTACGCGGCTTGGATGAGCTATATTAGACTTCACAATTCTCGAACTTCCTCCTGTTTGCACGAGTTAGCGCTTTTAATAACGACCCCGTTGCACAACAGGTCGAATCACGCGTTACTGTTGTCGACGTCTCTAAGTTTCATTTCGTAATTCGCCTTGGTTTCTGCGAAGATAAGACGTTGTACTATGCGACTACGTCTAACTTAACGAGCCGATCTCAGTATCGCCTTGCCACGAGCGAATCGACTCGTTAAAAAGCAAGCAGCTACCGAAAGGCCAGTGCACGCGCCCTGCCCCCCTCCATTAGTCGTGAACGCGCTCGTAGAAGCATCGATCGTTATCGCACGCAGCACGGCCCTTCACCGCGTGCTAGCTGCCTATTCTCCCCGAAGGCATGCAAGCAAGCACACACAGACACATGCAAACACACACGCACACACACATACACACATACGAACGAACGAACGAACACACACCCCTCCCTACAGGGAAGGGAGCAACAAAGTTCCAGGAGGTGTATCCAAGCAAGCCTTGCTTGCTCTAGCCTCTGTCGGCGCGGGACAAAGGGGGAACAACAGAATATATCATGTCAAAAAGGCCGCCGCTACCGCTGCTACCGCTGCCACACGCCTACTGCAGCAGCGATCGAGAGATGGTTAAAAACGATCGGGGCGGCGCTTTATACTAATCGCGAGGTCGCAGTTTTTCCTGTTCAATTTTTCTTCCCTCCGTCTACGCTGCAGCGGTAGTATTTCAGGCCTGCACTAACCCTAACGCCTGCAATACGTAGAGCGCTTTCCTTCTTGTCAAGTCTGCATCTGCGATCCGGTATTCGTTCGGCGTGTGCGCCGCTTCGAAGTCTCGTACTACGTGCCAGCGCTTCCAGAAGCAACATCGCAGCAGTAGTAACGTGTAGTACACAACAACAGAGGGCGTCCGGCGGGCCAAGGTCGAAGCCGCAGGGGCGTAGTGCGCTCCGAGGAATATTACTCGCGGGGGACGTAAGAGTTAACGACGCGGCGTCGGCGAGGAGGCGGGCGGGGAGGAGGGGACGCATGCTTCATTAGGAGCGGGTTATATGAGCGACCGGGACTCATAAAAAGGGATGGACGCTGACGTACCCCTACAGCAAGGGTGCCGCGCGCACAATCCCCCTGTTGGCCCAGCCTGCTGGAATCCGGTTTCGGAAAGCGGCGCTCCTCGGCGGTATAGGACGTGTGCCAGCGGTGCCTCGAGGTGACGCTACGCACTTTTCGCCTTGCAAAAGAAGCAGTGGGAAGGCGAAACGTACGGGAAGATACGTAGAAATATAACAAAAAATGCGCCCCGGGCGAGGCGAGCGGTGGGCCGCGGGGGTTGGCCGCGCCATAAAACACGGCCTCAAGAGGCGCCGAACGGAAGTTCGCGGGTACTTACTTGCCAGCCGCGCGCTGTATCGCTTCCGCGCGCTGCGCGTATAGATTTTGCGGCGGCAGCTGGTTTGGGAGTGTGCCTGTGTGAGCTGTTCAGCAACGAACAGCTGCGAACGCGGTGGTCCTGTTCGCTGAGAACAGACGAAAATTCTCGGCTGCACGGATTTTGACCGCGTGTCTGAGATGTAGGCTATTTTCTGCTAGTGCGTCCATGTTTTCAATAAGCTCCGGAAACGTGTCGCGGTGTAATTCGCGTTGTGTGAGCCAGTTGCACACGAAGTGAGAGACGCGAAATAGCTCGACTTCTACTGACGTTCTCACGGGACGTTAGCTTAATGAAGCATTCGCAGCTACAACCACATGAGTCGCAGGCAAATAAACCGCATGCCATATACAGTATGTTATAGTCTTGTAAGGCTAATAATGCCGGTTCCTCTGTTGCACTACTACAACCTGTCACGCCACCCGCGGAAACCGGAATGCACCCAGTCTTCCCAGCAGCAAGGGAAATTAAGTTCACTCTCGCGACATCAACGTTCCGTAAACTTATGAGGCCACCTGCGCACGTCATGCTGTGCACTCGACGCTTCGATTAATTGCAGGGAGCTCGTATGCAAGCTGCTGTGTAGTATAATTCACGCAGCTGACGTCTGTGAGCTTGAAATGTACGAACTTGCTCTGCTCGGAGCAGACAGACAGGCTGCTGTCTGTATTATTATTTTTCTCGCAGCTGTCATGCGGGCTGAAAGCTCAGCGTCTTAAAGGAAATAAATAGTGCGACTGGGACAGCAAGACACATCTGACTGGTAACAGTGAGTCGTTTTGTAGCCTTATGAGCGCTTAGTTTCTGGTAGCCCGCACGCTTATGCGACAGAGCACAACGTAGAGCGTAATAGAGAGACACATCGCGGCAGTAGCCTAAATGGCAACGGCGACGCAGCGTTTGCAACCTACTCATCAATTATTTTCAAAGGTGGCCGAGGACAATGCTCTTTCTCCCACACGCACGCACGCACGCACGCACGCACGCACGCACGCACGCACGCACGCACGCACGCACGCACGCACGCACTAAGAACAGGTCTGTATGGCGTTTTATTTAGATGGGCAAATTTTCGAAACTAAGAAAAGTCAATTTTGTTGCGTGTAAAGCCTATTACATTTGAAAATTGGCACGCTGAAACTTCACGTATTGGGTAGCGTGGAGCGCAGCTCGACCATTTCACCAGTGACTCTCTGCACGAGCGCATGTGTAGGTGTTTGCGTGCGCGCTGTAGACCCATGCTTCACCAACAGCGCGTCTCGTGATTCGTAACCAGCAGCTATAAGGGGCCTGCATAAAACTCTAGCGACATCTGATGTAAGCGTACAGTCGGGGACAAAAGTTTCTGGACCACGGTATCCGCAAACGGAGCCAACAGCTCTATTATTGGCCGCTGGGTGGACCACACTTCTGGAGTTTGAAAGAACGGGATTTTGAATGTAACATCTGCAAATGCGGTCTCAGTCCGACACAACGCAGCTATAGGCTTCGTTTGTGGATGAGGCGTTCCAGTGAATTTTGTACCCGACTGTACATACAGCGCACGGTATATACAGCGCAGGTAACGCAACGCGTCGGGCACTGCGTATAGTACCGCAGGCGTTATAGTCCTACGTGTCAGCTCCGAAGTACCAGGATTGGCGTTCACCTCGCTTCCATAACTGCTTGCTTTTCAGTCGTGGAAGAGATGAACGGAACTAAAAGAGCATGTTCTCAACTGACAGATTGGCGTGTACATAAACAAGCATGCCATCAAAATATATAATAAGAAACCGTAAACGAAGGAAAAATGCGAAGCGCGTCAATGAAGTTTTCGCATCTTAAAAAAAAAAAAACAGAGCTAGAGAGAGAGCGAGAAACCCCTCCGAGTCCCTCTCACAAGCGTTGCTAAAAAGTCCACCTCTCAGCTTTCGTCCTCGGGTTAATCTAGCGTGTCTCTTCCCCGTTCCGATTGCGAGTAGGCGCTTCTGTTTTCCTATATGAAAGCGCTGTTATCGCTTCACGCACACGCATCTCTCTGGCGTGCGCTTGAGCTAACGCTTAGTGCATTAGTGTGCGTGTGTGTGTGTTTGTGACCGGACGGAGCGACCACCCGCGCGCAGAGAGGGCGATCCTCGGTCGATGCCAACACGCGCCGACTACCGACTCACGCGCCCATCCGCACACTTTATATCTACTGGCAGCCATTGGAGACGCCATTGCTCGTGACGCACGAAACGAGAAGGCATGGTTCCGATCGGAGATGGGACGCCAAATCGAATCTTATTCGCCGTACATATACCGACGGGACACAATCGGCTGGGGCATGCATTTGCCGTATCTTCCGGAAACGCTCCCCCCCCCCCCCTCCCCCCCCCCCACCCCTTTTTTTTTTCGAGCTAAGGCATGTAGTGTGCAGAGGCGTGATCGACGTTTTGTCACGGTCGCCAAATATACGCGGGAGCTCACGACACGGCCTTTCGCACGTTGGCGCCGCTAATGGCGTGTCCGTTGGAAGCCGTAGCGGAATGGGACAGCTGGCTCGATCGACACGGTTGTGTTTCGAGTTACTATCTGGCTACTGCAAGTTATTTGACGTCATTCGTTGAATAGCAATAGATACACGATGTGCACACTGAACGCGATCAATTTTTGAGCTCCAATTCCTGCTGTAGTTGCTGTGGTCAGCACTTTTGGCAAGAATATGGTAAAATTGGTAAATTGGTTTTTCAGGAGAGGAAATGGCGCAGTATCTGTCTCACATATCTCGGCGGACACCTGAACCGCGCCTTAGGGGAAGGAAGGAAGGTGGGAGTGAAAGAAGAAAGAGAGGAAGAGTATGGATTATCTAATTTTTTGTGCGACAGAAAACGACAGTTTGCGCATCGTTGTTTCCATCCGTGCACAACTCGTGTAATTCATAACCACGCGTTGTGAGCTGAACCACCTGGGCTGAACGTTTGCTTAAAATATATAATGAAAATGATTGCTTGTAACGCTGTCATGAATCTTAATTTATCCCCTGAGGATAACAGCAACAACAAAGACAAATTCTCCGTGTTGAAGTCCTTCAAAAGTAACCGACGTAGAACATAAAATTGCTTTTGGCACCTCAGCAAATCTCCTCCCGTTGTAGTATACGAACGCCTCATTTGGTAGGCAGACAGCGGAAGGCGAGGGGGAATGATAAACTCGACGGTTCACGAACACAATAGAGCCATTAGTCACGACACGTCATCCAAGGTCGTCGGGCCTTCGCCCTGGAAGTGAACGCTCGCTCCACGTCTTGGACACGAAAGGAGTTTTAAAATTCGTTTTGTACGGGCCTCTTTAACCTTTCATGAACGAGGTACGGTGCGCCAGGTGAAAATTGGGCCTTCCACTTACTCCGCGAGCAAGGCGTGGGCGGGATGCCTGATCACAGCGGCTGCTCTTTGGGCGAAGGGCTGAAACGGAAAAAGGTGGAGTGAATTATTCCGGACCTCCCAGCACGCCGTCCCCGAGAGCTCTGTATCCGGCTCGATCGTTGCCAGGTACGAAAAGGGAAAAAGAAAACAGAAAAATGAGTGCTTGCTTCCGGTTTGATTTTTATTTTGAAACAAGAAAATAGTCACAGAGACATATTTGCAAAAACGTTCCATTGTTTCTGGTTGTTGAATATTTTGGTAATCACATCGTTGGCAAGCAAGCAGCACAGACAAGCAAGCAGCATCAGAATTTGTTGTACGCTGTACCGTTTCATAAAAAAAAAGAAACGTTTTAATTAATTTTTGCTCTAGAACAATCACCTGCTGAGACGTACTTGCAAATTCATACGGCAGTTTCTGATAATTGTTTATTTAGGCAATCGTATACTGTTAACGAGCGAACAGTACAAACAAACAAGGAAGTGCCCCGCCACGGTGGCTCAGTGGTTACGGCGCTCGGCTGCTGACCCGAAAGAAGCGGGTTCGATCCCGGCCGCGGCGGCCGAATTTCGATGAAGGCGAAATTCTAGAGGCCCGTGTGCTGTGCGATGTCAGTGCACGTTAAAGAACCCCAGGTGGTCGAAATTTCCGGAGCCCTTCACTACGGCGTCTCTCATAGCCTGAGTTGCTTTGGGACGTTAAACCCCAATAAACCAATAAACCAAACAAGAAAGCACTGTGGGAAATTTATCTGGGCTAATCTGTTTCATGAAAAGAAGAAAATGTATTTAATCAAACCAAATACAGTACTCTCGTCAAGTTAACGACGTTTTATCCGTCGCCATGTCTATCGCTTCCTTTCTCTTCCCACATCATTGCTGTCGAACGACGGAAACTGCACTGACTGTGGTTCATTCGTTCAAAAGAGCTCAACAGTCATTCTAAGTTCAAAGAACGCGTCATTATAGTTTCCGTAAGCTGATTACAAGCCTTACTGGACATGCTTATAGTTTCAGTCCGAAACAAAATTTCTCGCCTTATTGTATAGAATTACAAGCGCGTTCTTTTGGTTCGCCGTGTACCTCTACAGTAATTCATAATTTTTTTTTTCTTTATAATTGAGACTCATATAGCGTCTCAATGAACCGGAAGGTCGAGTGCAGTACCTTAATGCGGTATGTGTGCGGGTGTGTGTGCGTTTGCGCATGCACAGTCGCTCCGGTGCGAGCGCAGGGTGTACGATGCCGCGCATGGCCGGATGCGCCGTCTCTGGGAAGAGCCGCGCATTCGTCGGCGGCTTCGGGGCCCCGAGACAAAAGCGTCTTCCTCCTCGCTAGAGCGACGACCCCGCGCGTAAGAGCTGGCCATACGGTGCGAAAGTAGAGTCCGGGAATAGAGTTTCGGCGGCGGCGGCGGCGGCCGGACGCGTGGAATTCGGCCCCTGCTCTGCACAGCAGTACGTGCAAGCATCCGACGCGCCTTCTTGCTTACCTTTCTATTTGGCCTCGCTTACCTTTTGTTTGTACGCCAAGCTGCCAGTCTGCTGGTGAGAGTGCGCGATCGTGCGCGCTCTCAGGCATCTAGAGTTCTTCCGAGGGAAGGGATCGGGAAAAGCGAAAAGGGGGGGTGCAGGCGCCCTGACATGCATGCAGCACAAAATCCTGCACCACGAGAAAGGGCGGTAGCATGAAAGATGAGAGTACGTGGCGCCATAATGATCTGATGATTGATTGATCGATCGATTGACTGACTGACTGACTGACTGACTGACTGACTGACTGACTGACTGACTGACTGACTGATTGATTGATTGATTGATTGATTGATTGATTGATTGATTGATTGATTGAAGTTTGAAGTTTATTTTGACAACGAAACAGTTGTCAAGGAGGTTGACAAAAAGGCAACAGCATGCCTGACTAGGCGCCAACCTCCTGCAAGATTGATTGATCTAGATCCATTCACCGGAGACAAGACGTTTACCGCTGGTTCAACCATGGTATCGTGTGTCAAACATCCGCGTGTGCTTTTTTTTCTAAAGCGATGTTTTTTTCAGTGAATTCGACGGCGCTGTTTGCCGTGATCGATGTTTGAAGAGAATGTTCGTCCGCTTTGCGAAGTTCACTGTGTTTCGTGAACGGCAAGTTGCTGGTATCCTCAGGGGCGAACGGCAGAGGAGAGGAGTACCTTTCCTAACTGCGAGAGTGGCGAAGTCCCACGCTACTATCTCCCTGCTTTACAGTCGCACGCTCGATTCCTCCTTACACGGTGGCTGCAAATCTGAGTCGCTTCTTCCTTTCCTTGCTCTCTTTACCAGAGATGTTGAAAATAACAAACCCAAAAGGGGAGGGAACTTGCTCAATGACCGGTCGAGCTAAACCTAGCACTGTCTCTGCCTTTATCTACGTGTAGTCGTTTGTGTGTGTCACGCACGTACTGGTGCAAGTAGTACGAGCGAGAGAGACAGCGAAAGGTGAGGAGTATAGCGCAAGGCTCACAGTGGCCGTGAAAGCAGCCGCTGTGTAACCGCTTGCAGGAGTGCGGTAAAGTCTCCATGTCTAAGGCCTTGCGCTCAAGAAGCGAGTTCGTTGAAGAACGATGTCGTAAGGCGCAACATTACGCATTGCACTTCACGGCACTGAAATCAACCTGTGCATAAAAATCAGGCAGTATAAAGAGAAGACCTCCATCACAAACACCAAGTTTATCTGACCTAAGGTTAATGAACTAAAGAATTCTCTCGTTCATCTTTAATCTTTTTTTTTAACGCCCGCTACGCAGCTGATGCCTCAGTTCAAACTTAAAGATGCACCTGGTATCTACAGCCACCGAAAAGCCTGTAGAACCTTGGGAAAAGAGAATGCAGTGGTCGCTTTGCATCTCAAATGGGCTGTTCGGCTGGGGCAACCGAGCAGTCCAGGAAGACACCACAGATGGTTCGGCTGGAGCAACGCAGAGGCATGTGCGCATGCGCGCGCCGGAAGATGGAAAGGGGAAGAGGAGTTATGCTGGAAGGCACGAAAATCTCCGTACAAGCTGCATGGAGAGACTCGTTTAAGGATAAGCGGGCGATCGTGACGCAAATGATGCCAGGGCAGCACGAGGCGCCGTCGGGAGCGTTTTAAACGCACAACCATCTCCCTCTATCTCACTCTAAGGTGCATAGGCTCCCGCCACCACGTAGTAGTTATGCACCCTGCCTATCCGCCCATTTCGCGCCGGCACCGAGCGAATATTCCCCGCAAGCGTCACAAACTTAACCGCATAAGCATGCACATGCGTCATCAGAATACGGGCTACGGCAGCGCCTTCGCGTGCAAGGCTCGCCATTGCAGAAGCCCGAGAGCGAGCTTTTGACGTTGCCGCCCATGTATTTCCGGGCTCAGTTTACTACATTCTCACCCGCACCCTTTGTTTCGCGCGGGTGCGTCCTGACGCCAAAGACGCCTGGCGTCTCGTACCCCGATATCTTCTTTCTGCTTCCTTTTATAGCCGCGCTTTTATCTTGAAGAGGGAGCTCTAGGTGCGACCTCTTTGCTTTGTATTAATATTTTGAGCGGCGGCGCTGTCAGTTCATTTTCTTCCCTCGCTCAGCTCTTGGCGATCCCTGTGTGTTCCTAGGCCATTTTCAAAACTTGATAAGCAACCACGGAGTGAGTATAGTGGCGTCGGAAGAGCATCCGCGCGCCGTCCAGAAACGTAGCATCAGCAGCAAAGGCGAGATTCCGCTCTGCTCTTCAAGAGGCAGGAGCGCCGTCCATATGGACGCCCCGCGCGGGCTGTAGCTGCACGGTTGCCGCTGTATCGTGGAGGCTCCCTGTAATCGCGCGGAGGGCCTCCGTCGTTATCAGAATTACTATATACGCCCAACGGCAGCAGCAGCAGCGGCGACCGACCGGGCAGTATAATGACCGCTGCCGGCCGGAGCAGCTGCTATATTGAGGGAGAGCCCGCCCGGCGCTGTCTGTGCTCTGCTATATAAAGAGAGTTGCACAGCTCGGTCTGAAGCCTGGATCCGTGGGCAGTGTGAATGTTTGCGTTTGCATCCCCTCCTCTGAATACTGCAGGGCGAAGATGGCGAAACCGAGGTCCTGCTCGCCGCCGCGTACACTTGGAGCCAAGCTTGCAGCCGCGGTGGTGAAGTCGGTCGGTGTTTGTGCGCATGCGCGTGAGGCGACGACGTCATCGTAGTAGAATGTCGTTCTTCCCACGCATGCTGCCCTCTCTCCTCCTCCTCCTCCTCCTCTTCTTCCGATGAGCCAGCGCAGCAGCGTCAGGGCGACCACACCTCGAGATTTCTTTCCTCTTCTTTTTTAAAACGGAGCGCGTTGTTGATTGATGGTGGAAAACACGCTGCAAAGGGAAGGGAGAAGAAAATAACGCGGGCTGCAGCGTAATTGCTTCGCGCCCGCAGGCAAATTGCACGGACATTTGGCAACCTCCTGTGTGTGTACGCGCGTATATGAATTACGGTGTTTATGATTGCTTGCAGTTTTTTTTTTCTCGTCCTTTTCCATCGTGCTGCTGCTCGTGCAGGTGCTACACGCATGCCCTTCCTGTGTATTTATCGGCTTTGTGGGTATTACATGTATCGCGGTTTATATGGCGTCTAGCTTCAGATTAATATCTTGTAATAAAATTGTGATTATCCCAATTATTTTTTCTTCCCAGCGTGGGCTTCTCCGATTTTTGTTGCTATTCATACCTCGCGTCGTTTGCAGCAGCGAACGCATCGGCTTTTCTTCGTTCTGGTTAGAGCCAGTTTGCTCCACGTGTGTGTTCGAATAGTTGAATAACTCGATAATGTCGCCAGGACACGCCCATGAATTGAAATGACAGAGGTCACGCTTAATTGGCTTGTACTCCGTGTAGCCTGCTTCGCTGAGAGACGCTGTGTCAGCTAGCGCACTTGTCGCCAAGTTTCAGGTACACCTTGTTCATTCGCGATTTTCACCCCCCAAAGCATCGTCATCAGCAGCTTTTAGTTATCTCCAATCAGCGTGTCTCCAATTAACCCTTTCTTGTACGTAAGCCAATCGCACAGTAACCCCACACACTTCCTAACCATTTGCCCACCTGACTCTGCCGCTCCCTGCTACGTTTACCCGCCCTTAGGAATCTGCTATGTTTGTTACCCTAAACCACTGATTATCTGTACTCTCCATCCAAATTACGGGGCATTAATGGAGACCATAACCGCCTGCGGTATACTGTATCTGACCGCACGCTTGGTCCTTACTTTATTATTCTTTATTTCGTTGTCCTTGCGTGGCTTAGTTGGCTGAGATGTTCATCTTGCACACTTGCGTTCCGTTTGTTTTTATATTGTTGTATGCGTGCGAAAGCGGTGTTTCTGACACTGTACGAGATTGCTCAGATACTCAGGCCACTCAGGCTACCAATGTATGCGGCACCGATCAGCCAGCCAGTTGTTGCTATAATGAGATGTTAAAATTCCATGACTTTGATGACGCGCTATTTCTTATGGTACTTAGCACCCAAGCGGGGCGTACTCATTTACTGACATATGCATGAGTTCACTCCGTTGATGGAGAGCAAGTATTTGGGAGCTACACTCAAACTCTTTGTCAAAAGTAAGCAGTCCACCAGTTTCGCTTCTAAGCCGCCTAGTGGGGCTATTATAGCACCTTTGAAACTCCTAAGCTCAGGAGTACCGGCCGAGGGCGAGTGCCTTTCACACTTCAGATGAAACGCTGGCGGCGATGCAAAATGGGCTTCACTGCATTGCCCAGACGCAAATCTGGAAAGCTGTTTTTGACGAAGTCTTTACATTTGTTTGTGTAACGCATCAGTCACGCAACGAAGGGTGTACTACTTTCATACCATAGTCGTACTGTTGGTTTGAGAAATATATCTCCATGCTATGACTGACCTCCCAGGCGAAGTGAGGGCGACCCCGCTACTAGGACACAATTGGATCGAAGCCCAACTGGACTGTGACCAGAGGCAACGACATACTTTGAAAGTTTTTATGGTTTTGCGGGTTTTAAAGGCCCAAAGCGACTAAGGCTATGAGGGACGCCTTAGTGAAGGACTCGGCAAATTTCGACAACCTTCGGGTTCTTTATCGTGCACTGACATCGCACAGTACACGGGCCTCTAGAATTTCGCCACCACCTAAATTCAACCGCCGTGGACGGGATCGAACCCGCGTCTTTCGGGTCAGCAGCCGAGCACCATAACCACTGAGCCACCGCGGCGGCATATCCTCGAAAGCATCCACTTATGGCAACACATGACCTTTATGACGTTGGGTCATGGTAATGATGATGACAATGACGCCTCTCATCGGGCAGCGAATGAACGAGGCCAGGAGTTTTCTCTCACGACATACTACGATGGCGACGTCGACGCCGTTTCGCGTAGAGAAAAGTCCCCTCGATACCTATCACCCCAAAAGAAAGATCGGAAGAAAGAAGACAGAAGGGAAACTACGCAAGCGGCGGGAAGAACAAAAGGAGCGTGGTGTATACGGTGTTTCCGGCCGGTCTTCCTGAGCGTATAAATAAAGCTGGCCGTCGTCGCAGGTGGGATCTCCTGAGGCCGGACGAGAAAGCCTACGCGGCGAGGAAGCACCGGCGTTCTCACAATCGGCCCTCTGAGCGTAGACGAGATGGCATACACAGTGTGCTGACCGAGTGCAAATAAGGCCTGCAAGCCATCCTCGGTTCACTGTGACGCCCTCAGGGCGGCAATGTTCGTACTGCGCTTGAAGTGTGCCCGCATATGAAGTGCTGTTGCACCGACTATTGGTCGCGTTCTGCCCAGTGTAAATTTATTTTGCGATTCGGAATACCTTACACTAATCTCCTGAAACACCTGTCTGGATTGTGTTAGCCGCGCTCATGAACGTTAATGTCTAACTGATCAGGTTTATCTAACATGTCTAATGCCTGTTTGCCTTGAATTGATTCATCTTCACCTGGCCAGGCAATTCATTCAAATTCAGCACGGTTACTATATAGAATGGGTCTGCCAAAGGAACCAGACTATCAATATTAATAACCAGCCAGCGCAGGAGGGATTGAAGGCAGCTCTGACCATCTAGGGCGGAATGAGTCAAAAAGAACTCGTCGAAAGAGTCCGGCTAGCAGCGTATACGCCGACGGGGTTCCGGAGTGAGAACTTCAATCGTCGCTACAATTTTTTAAACAGTCCCAATAAAATATCTTCACTCTCTCACAAACACCTTGGACCTGCCGCTGATTCCTTATTTCTCACTCCAGTCCTCACGAAAGTCTACACCACTAACATTTTTTGCTCTTGGATTATGACCCGAGAACTTCTGAGACTGTTGTCAGAAGCGCAACAGTCACAATGAGTTCCTCCGGAACGTTGCTCTGCATCTACAACAGCCTCCTACAAGCATGCACTCTAAATCGTAAGCATCCAGTCCAGTGCGGCCGATAGCTCGCATCTCAAAGGGGGCCCATCGCTCTTACTCGCTGCCTCGCTATGCGATGCGGCGCCGAGACAACGACCACGCGTATATTCCGCAGTGTCGTACCACGCCGCCCTCCTGGGTGGGCGACCGCCCCCACTCGTCGTCCTCAGCTGCATCTGGCGCCGAGAGCACCGGCAACAGAAAGGCTGCGCAAATTTGTTCTCGACGCGTTCGGGCGGCACTATCCCGCTATAGAGAGAGAGAAAGGGGGAAAGAAGGGCAAGAACAAGAACCGACCTTGACAGGTCGCGTGGGAAGGTGCGCGCAGGTTGTTGAATGAGGCAGCGGTGGGCTTCTCTCACTCTCACCTGTGATGAAGCGCGGGCGGTTGTTCCAGGGCGGAACATCGCGTTGACCCCTGCGCGCGTCTGCTATTCTTGTACGCACGCACATACACGATACGAGAGCCCCCCCAACACTCCTCTTCTTCCTGTAGTGTGGGCTGTGCAGACACAGCCATTCCATCTGGCGTCGGCGAGCCGGACGTTGCGCTCTTGAGAGTGTGTTTACATTTTTGCTTGCTTGTGATAGTTGTTTGCCCGTTCGGACACTTCTCGCCAGAGGAGTGGATGCGCGCGCGCACTCGCGCTATCGCCTCGCTCTGTCGGTTGCAATTAGCTGCGTAAACAGGCGCCTGTTCGGTCCAGCGCTGCCGAGTACTTCTTTTTGTGCCGTGGCTTGCATTAGTTCCATGCACGGTGGCGCAATGTTCAGCTCGACAGAGTGGTAGCCTGCCCAACTTCAATGCCTCCACGCACTCAAGTTGTGCACAGAATGGTACACAGGTGCTGTGGACGAAGACAATGGCAGTATCTGCTTCAATTGATTCTTACGTGACAGCGCAGCGCTACGTGGTCTGTGAGGCACACTGCAATGGAGGGCTCCGGATTAATTTCAGCAACTTGGGGTTCTTTAACGATCACCTAAGTCCAGGCCGCGACCGTTCTTTCATTTCAATTCCATCTAAATGCGACCGTTGTGGCTGGGGTCCGACCCACGACCAGCTTGTGGTCAACTGGCGAACTTAGCCACGGAGCCAGGAAAGCGCAGTGGAGGTCTTCGGATTAATTTCAGTAATGAACACCTAAGTCCAGGACACGGCCATTCTTGCATTTCAATTCCATCGAAATGGGACTATAGTGGCCGTGGTCCGACACACGACCAGCTTGCTATCGACTGGCGAACTTCGTAGCCACGGAGTCAGGGAAGCAGGTCAGTCTCTCGGAGTTCGCATGGCGTGTAAGTAGTTTAACTTTAAGCATATATGAATGAAAGCTGTCCGTGACGTGGTTCCTTTCGGCTGAGGTAGAGGGTAATAGGTATGGGCCAGTTCTCGCCTTAGCGTACAGCGAGTATAGTACAGTTGTAAATTTCATTCCGCAGGAGTTTCGCGCTGCGACCCTTTCTGGCTCATACCTCGTGGACATGCATGCCGAGGCGTACAGGCTACTCAGAAATAGCTCTGCACTGGACGCGACATCCTTCGTAAAGAGAGTTGGACTGCTGGGTCGGTGCGTTGCAGCGAACGCTGAAGTTCTCACCCTGAACTGTGCGCCTTTTTCAGCGTTCACGTAATGGGGGCCTGTCGTACGGATCTTGCATAGTTAGAGCACACTCCGTTAGATCAAAGCCCGTATCATGCCGCTCGGGTGGTACGCATAAACGCAGCCGCTGCCCCATTCATTCGCTCGTCTTATCGTAAAGCTTAGTTCTCACGTGACTTAAATGTTTGCAGCTTCGCATACGAGCATGTACTGACGATTGCCAAATGTGCCAGAGAGAGAGGGGGATGTACCGTATTTATAGTTCAACATTAAGCCCGACGTAGAGAAGCAAGGGTACCCCCTTTTATTGGAACCAATAAGTGTTAACGGCCTTGTGCCAGGTATCATTACAGATTTTGCTTGTGCGTTTCTTTTTTTTGGTGCACGTAAAAGGAACATCAGAACTCAGACGTAAATACTGGAGCACTTAAATTTAGCACAGGTCACCACACAGCGCTTCGTTACGTTCGCTCTCATACCAAGTGACCCGACCAACGTTTCTGCTTCAGCGCGCGCTGCATAGAAATGGCGGCCAGGCAAGAAAGAGCCTACCTGCAAACGTGTGTGCACAGTTACGTGTACGCTCAAAATGATGGGCGTGGCTCAGGGCTAAGTCCGCATCGCCAAAGGCGCACTCATGCGCGAAACGCTCCACACAGCATCGGATATCGCCTTTGCTTGCACACACGCACGCCCTGGGGGCCTCTGCTGCGCCTCCGTGTACATGCGCATATCGGAGTCTCGCCTCTCCGGCCAGCTTCCTACAGCTGGATCGTCTTGGCCCGGCTCGTTCATCTTCCGTGGCTCGCGAAGCCATCGACCGACCGGGAGGGGCAAGCCAATCCTGCTGTAGTTGCACAGATTGCTCTGTCGCCGAAATCACTTCCCGAAGAGGCCAGCAGGCGCTGTTGAGAGATTAATCTTTCGCACCCCGAGCGGGCGTCATTGCATTAAAGGTGGTCATCAGCACCTTCAGAGAGGCACGGCCCGCTCTCATTTTCGCAATCGATATTGCGATCGTTCTCTTTATCCTTGTCTGGTTACCGTGTAAGCGTGTAAGGAAGTACAGGGGACGCGCTTTCAGCCGAGGCGCTTACTCGGCTATTACAAAAGGGACGATGAGTTTCTAAGAATACAGTGAGGTTTCAATTGCAAACTTCTGCGACAAAAATCTGAAACGAGAATGCCGAACCATTCTCCTGTTCGTTTTCAGGTAGGAAGGGCAATAGGTAGAAACACCAGAAATGAGTCCACGTCACTGTACTCCGTGCAAAAATCTCTGTGCGGCACCCGTAGCAGAATGCGGCGCAAACAAAATAACAAACGAGACAAAGTTGAGAGCGACCTGCGAGAATAAATAGTTAGTATATGTAAGAACCCTTCATATTCGGGTAAATCCCGACTTCAATCGATTCTTGTAACCCGAGCCGGATTATTAAATATCTCTGTAAACATCCCCTACTGAACAATGTATATAGGTTTGTATGGGTCAGCAAAGAGGATTATGCACGTTTGATTTGGCTTTATAGGATTAACTCCACAAAGCGACGCAGGCTTTCAGGGACGCCGTAGTGGAGGGCTCCGGATAATTTCGACCACCTGGGGTTCTTAACGTGCACTGGCAACGCACAGTACACGGGCCTCTAGCATATTGCTTCTTCCAGCGAATTGCACCGCCGCGGGCGGGGCCGAACCCGCGACTTTCGTTTATACATTGCGATGTCAGCCAACGTTAATGAATCCCAGGTGGTAAAAATTGTCCGGAGCCCTCCACTGCGGCCTTCCTCAAAGCCTGAGTAGCTTTGGGACGTTAATCCTATGAAGCCAAACTAAACGTGCCATAATCCTATTAACTCACCCATTCAAACCTATAGAAATATTTCAACAGGGTGATTTCTAGTAATCGCTAAAATGCTGATTTCACCCCTATAGTTTGCGTTACGCACGCGCTCTGCAGAATATGCCGACAGCTGTAATACGTAGCGGACTTTGTACGGCAGGTATGGTTGAAAAAGCACATCTCTCAAGACATTGTATCCTTCCAAGTTTCAAATGAACTTAAGAGGCAGAGCCGTGCAATGAGCACGTTTCTCTTGAGCGTTGTTCATAGACAGTGGAAGGACACTATATGCATAGTAGGTAAAGCACCGGAAGCGAAATTCGGAGGTCGTGGGTTCGGATCCCACCGACAGCGTGTGGTTGTTTTTCTTCTGCTTTTAAACCTATTATCTTTACATAAGCCACAAAGTAATCACACCATTAATTTCCCACTGATCGATACCACAAATAAAAATAAAAAAGTACCGAAACATTCCCCTACGCTCCATGATTTCAGTGACTGCGCTTTAATTACTTCATAATTATATCCAATTACGATTTACAAAAGTAACGATACAGCCAACGGTCTCTAACGACGTAGCGTCATTCGAAAAGCCGCTTTTCAGAAGCCTTTTACAGCCTGCATGGAGCCGCAGATTTTTTTTTATATAGATAGTATACTACGCTCCCGCAGAAACAATTCACCTAACCGACAGCTTTGTTACACCAAAGGTGTACTGAACATAAGACGAGAGAAAAAAAAATTCATTGTTGCGCGAAGAATGCACCCGGACAATGTAAAGAAGGTTTTAGTGAATTTCCGGATTCACTTTTTTCGTGCAATTTCAAAGCCACAATCGCGCATCCATAGCACTTTCATGAGAGAGTTGAACCCATCGCTAGTCGCAACCGCTCGTAAGCTTCAAGCAACGTGTGCATCGGTGGAGACCGCAGAAGCGTATAATTTATGGAGCCACCAGACATGGGGGCACGACCGCATTACCGAGGCGCACACACGCATTACGAATGTGAAATACTGCGTGCACCGACAACGAAAGGCTTCCTGGAGCGAGCCACTTGATAAATGCTTCGAGAAGAGCGGCGTAGCTTTTATTTTTCTTTTGTTTTATACTAATGTATCTCCGTGAGCGCTCACAAATGATCTTTAGTGTTTCACGCCCCAAACAACGAACTGCGTAACAGCGTAGCGGAAGGATTCCGGGGATTAACTCGGGCTGCGTGAAAAAGGTCATTGAACGTTCGTTGAAAACGTCGGCACGCTCAAGCGTATACTCCGGCCACCATCACAGCCAATGGGCGGTGACGGAACAAATCTCGAACCTCGATCGGGTTCGGTAAGCATGCACAACTCGTAAGCACTGTTCTGTTTTCGATGAAGGTACACGGTTCATCCGTCGTTTGTGACTTTTTGTATAGACGCAACGAAGCGCATGCGGGTACGCATGCAACTTTGAACAAACATTGTTGGGAGCCCTTCCAGGTGTCCACGTCGCTGTGCAGGTCCGCTAGAGTTGACAATGCAGCGACCTCTCCATATACCTGCGTATAGATAGATGTACGGCATATAACTGCGGCCAGAAGTAGATGGGCGTTCCCCGGCCTGCAAGCCTTCCGCGCCTTTTTCTTTTCTTTGCTTTTTCATCCCTGTCGTACGCTCTGCGGCCGCACCCATCCTTCTCGGGCAGCCCTGATTGATCGCCTGGCCTCAGGTCACCGATGGAGTAATTCGGTGGCATCTCTGATAGCGCGGCCGTTGCTTTGCGCTGTACTAAAACAAGAGCTCGATTTTCTTTCTTTTAGTGTCTACGCTACAGCAAGGATATAAGAAGAAACAAGAAGTAAGGGGTGTAAGAATCAGAAACTGGCTTGACACATTTCATCGTTTCTTCTCTGCTGGTCACAGGAGATTGAAAATAGAGGTACTCGTGCAATCTACAGCCAGAGTTCGGCGACATATAGAGTGTCTGTGTGCCTTACAAGAAAATAGAATAAATACACTGATTAAAAAGAGGAACTTTAGAGATACATATTTTGTGCATACCTTGTAAAGGGGGACTCCTCACGTTAGTCGCCTTCCCGAAGCGAAGAGAGGATCATCACTTCTTTCTGGCGCTGGCTAAAGATGCCAACCTTCGCGCTGCTTTCCCATCTATAGAGCCCTTGTTCGAAGTAATAATTAGCGCGATATATCGATCGCGAGTTCAAAATAAATCGGTTTTGAGGTATCGACTTCTATCGTGTTGGTGCCTAGGTATTTGACGGCGTGTGCCAACAGAGTCGTGGGAAGATACTGACTGAATCTAACGCGATTTACGCGATGTGGTCTTTTACCGTCGGCTCTACGGTTCGGCGACCGTAAAAATCACCGTTTTAGAAGGAATAAAGATAACCAGGGATAACAGATGAAGATCATGACCCCACGCGGTCCACAGTACGTCGTCAGTCCTACGGCACGCACTCCTCCACCTTGCGCAGTTTTCTTTGTGGAATTCCGTGCTAAAAGAAAACAACAAAAAACAAATAGGCGGCGTGTTCAGGTTGCACAAAAGTAGCGCTTAGCGCATCGCTCGCCACTGGCGGAACGGATGTGGTGTACGCAGCGACTAATAGACTCGCATACGCAGAGCCGTAGAAGAGCGCGCAAGCGCGTCGGTCGCTGCGCTATGCAGCGGTTATGGTCCGGCAAAGAAGCACCGCGTGACGGACACGGAACGGTGGCGCTGCTCCGGCTTCGCAGTAGCGCCAGTGGCGCCGCCTGGCAGCGTCAACAGCGGTAGCAGCAGGAGAGAATGCCGGGTGTGTTGTTCGCACTCGTTTTATATGTTCGTCCAGCGCGGACGGACAGGAGCAACACAAAGAAGAGATAGTCGTTTCTTTTGTTTTTTGTCCTGTATATAGGCACCATTGCGTGAGCGAGTCTGTCCCTTTGCTCTGGCCGCTGTCTTTGTAAAAAAAAAAAAAAATGTCTCTGTGAAACCATGCAGTCAGCACTCACTCGTCTCTAGATCGCTAACGAAAGGAGTCAAGTCTGCCGTAACAGAATTTAGAAAGAAGGAAAGAAAGAAAGAAAGAAAGAAAGAAAGAAAGAAAGAAAGAAAGAAAGAAAGAAAGAAAGAAAGAAAGAAAGAAAGAAAGAAAGAAAGAAAGAAAGAAAGAAAGAGAAGTTGATGGCTAGATTTGCACGCATGAAGAGCGGGCACTTTACACTGTGCTGATTACGGGAGCCGGTGAACGCAGTGTTTCCCACCACTACGCGGCGCGCCGCCAAGATTGCGTGCAGGAGGAGTGGCGCCGTCGGGCAACCCTGTCATTCGACACGCGTTCTCGTACATTGAGAGCGCAAACAACAGGCGGCCGCGGCAGAGTAGCGACCGGCGGCAGCGCTAAGCATCGCATAGGAGCTAGATGTCTCTCTCATGCATAATAGTGAGTCGCGCTCTTTGCGGAGTGACCGTGCACGCCACACAGTGGGATACGCGACGTGTTCGGAGGAGAGTGCGACCACACGTACACCATTTCCGTTCCAGGCAACTTGGCTCCGCATCCCGTCTCGGTCGATCGGCTCCGTGCTCGCACTAAACGCTCGCGCAGTATTCGCGACGGTCACTGGATAACGCGCTGGTTCTAGTTGTCGCCGGTAACTTGAGAATGCGTTCTGTGTGTCAAGGCCCCGGTCTCGCTGCAGGAACGCAAACAAGACGATCATGTTTCCAAGAGGGTCCCAAGACTGCGCCCGAGCTTCGTGCGATCAGATGTCTTAGAGTGGACATGCACGACCGGATGGGAGAAAGAGAGGTTGACCGGAAGGCTGCTCCGGTTTTCTGCCACTATAGGAAGAGAGAAGAAGGATGCGAGAAAGGGAAAGAGGGAGGAGAGAGAGAGGGTGACGTGAGTAGCAAGGACATCAGGCAAAGATATGCGCTCTGAATGAAAGGCGCGTTACACTGTAATGACAAATTCAAAGCGAAAATTGTATTCATGTCATATCCCCCAAACGTGCCACATCTTGAAAAGTAATGACAGTGAAAACACAATTTTCCATACGGAATTAATTCGTTTGCAGTTATTTGGATCATATAGTGATACCGCATCCACTGTTTTTATAGCCCCAGACGAGAATGCACAGGATTGGAGCTTGAGTGAAAAATCTACTATGAAAATACACTTAGCATCCAATCCAACAGATGTTCGACATCTCGTTAACAAAAGGCAGCGAACGCACGGCTGTTAGTGAAAACATGGTTGCCTGCGGAACCATGTAACGAGGATCTCACCAAGTTTATTTTCCTCCTTTTTTTTTTGGAAGAAACGACCGGCGGAAGTCTCCTTTATGCGATAGATACTTTGGTAACAGCTATGCGCTGACACATGCCACATTTTTATACAGTAGATGGCACTGAACATCTGTGCTTTGCGATGACCGCGACGAGACGCTTCTCATCGGTTGACTGTCACTGTGTAGCTGTCACTGTCACTGTGTCACTGTCACATTTTACCAACATGCGGCCAATAGTACGAAGCTTATCCGCGGTGTCATGGGGCGAAGTCGTGCCCATTGCTGTCCGTAAATGTGACCCTATTTCCTCCGAGCAGATAATAAAAGAAAAGTTTCAGTGCTAGGCATACCTTTGAACTTTATAGCCTATGTTTATGATGGAAGAAAGAAAAATCCAATAAGACAACACAGCGCAGCCCTATGGTCACGGTGCCTTAAAAGCCGTAGAAGTTTGCTCCTGTTTATTTACATGGTTTTTATTATTTTATTTTTCCTTTCGGCACTGGGTCAAACGGCCGCGTTGCGCTCAAAGGAGGCGTAGGCAAACAGCCGCTTCCTTGTGTGCCCTCCGACTTTAAGACGAGGCTCCCCGGCAGGATCATGTCGGCGTTCCCCTGAAAGCTTTCGCTGACCTCAAGAGCTTTCTTGGGTCTTCGCGGTGGATCTCTAAAGCTGGCTTGGCCCTTCGCAAAATATTTGCCTTTCCTGAGACGACGGAGATATGGAGGCCAGGGCACAAGCTAGGGAACAAAAGCTAACACAAAGAAAAAAAAATCAAGAGAAATACCAACACACTTTTTCAGTTTTTTTTTTTTTTTGTCAACTATGGTGCATTAACCGAAGCTTTCTGCAAAAATATTTTATCGCCCCGGAGAGCTCGACGCATGTGGTTGGGCCTTCAGTGTAGGGGCAAGTGGCCTGTTCGAAAGACTCGGAACAACCCATCGAAAGTGACGTAATATACGCGAATCTAATAAATCTCGCTCCGCACAGGTCACTGATGAGGACCGAACGTAATACCAATAATCACGTGTTTCGGTCTTGGCTGCAATGAGTGTGTACTGGATTATATTCTCTAGGCCTCCAGGATCCGTTAGTTTGACCGAGAGGCCTTTTTATATCTCTCTCCTGCGAATCTGGACATGCAGAGTGAGTACTTTTGAACGAATATTCCCGTTGAGCCGAAACAAAACCCATCTCTGAGACTCCGGCTCTCCAAGCTCGAGCAAAACGAAAAAAACTAAAGGAAACATAAACGCACAGTCCTGCAACGGGAGATCTAGCGGTGAACGCGAGAGAAAAAAACGCTTTAAAGCAATCGAGTGTGTGCTCGTGAAAGTGACACTAGCAGCCACGCGACCGTCGGAGCTGAAATTCGATATTCAGGACGCACCGCCTGCCTCAGCGCCTATCTCAGCATCCCGCGCAATCTCTGCTTCGCGGCAGAGCTGCACGCAACCTCAAGGCAACTCTCGCACATAACGCCGGATGCCGCCTTGTAGCCTGGTCTCCTATGTACGCTCTTTTAGCGGGCCCGTTCAACGTTTATTAAACCAGCGTCTGCGATGCCACCCATGTAGACGCTGCTTTGTGGCAGTCAACTCTCCCAGCGGCGTGAAATTAATGTATGAAAAGGAAGGGCGCCATCGATCGAGAGGGTTGGGGGTCCGGCGACGGCCATTCATCGGCGACTTGACGACGCCGTCGAGGCCGCTTGGATCCGTGCCAACTTTTTTCACCACCGCCGGTTCGACTCTAAGAGCGGGAGGAACGCAGAGGCGCCACGCCAGAGGGGCGCTGCTGCTCCCCGGCCTGCATTCTGTCGCTTTCGCAGCCCAAGTGGATGACGAGAAAAGACCGAGAGCGTCCTTCGTTCTTTACCCTCCTATATGGGGCAGGCAGTACGGCGGAGAAGGCCGTTGCTTTACACTGGATGTGTTACGCACGCAGCTACGATGCCCGCAGGAAGCTAGAATGACGTCTACGATATGCACTGCCATGACCGTTAATAGAGGCGGTGCCGAGGCAGTGACGTGCGGCGAGTGTGTGTTTCAATGGGGGTGCAGAGCGGGGATTTTATCAGGGATTATTATTTTCAAGGTCCGTTAGGAAAGATTTGGAGCACGAGGAAAGTCAGTCGTTCAAATGCAGTGGAACGGGCTTTGTTACCGGTAACGAGATACTCGACGATGCATCGAAGGTTGCTGGGAGCTGTACTGGTATAGTTGGTAGAGATATAGGTCGGTGAGGACTGTGCTCAGTAAAACACTGCGGGCGACTCATTACTGCGTCCATCCCACACCTTGTAGCTTGTTGTGACGGGAAGCTACGCGCTCTCCGTTATTCTTCGATGCTCGTGTTTGCGGCCTATAAGCAGGTTATAGGTATATGCAATGTTTGAAGACACTTATGCTAAGTGGACGACGAGAAAAGGCGATAAAAAGAGATTACGGCTATTCAGAGATTACGAATTATTCAGAAGACAAGTCTTTCCGCACAGCTTCCGCCCTCACCGTTCGACACGTTCCTGCGTGGCACTTGCGGTAATACAGGACGTACTACGTCCGCCGCTATGGAAGAGGGTGGCGCTGGTGAGCACATCACGCAACATAGAACCTCGCATAACGAATCCAAACATAGATAAGTGGGCGCCACTGCTGGCAAGCTCAGACCTAAGGGACAGGTCCTCCAGGTGGGCTTTCGGAAGCCGGCAGAGCCCTGAAATAGGGGCCCCGACAATCGATAAGGCTCACACGAGGCCAGCTAAATAAGTAATACATAACTAAATTTATTCACTCACTCACTGGGTATAAAAGGGAAAAGGAGATAATAGAGGTGGGTTAAGAACGAATTCCAAGATAAGGACCTGCATACAGTAGTCATAGATGCGATCAAGAGGCTGCAATTCTCCCGGACTGTTTGCATCTTGACAACAACTGCTGCGTCAAAATGCTAATGCAAACCGAGAAGCGCGCTACGTACGAAACCTAAAATCATCATCATCATCATCATCATCAGCCTGACTACACCCACTGCAGGGCAAAGGCCTCTCCCATGTCTCTCCAATTAACCCTGTCCTTTGTCAGTTGCCGCCACTGTATCCCCGCAAACTTCTTAATCTCATCCGCCCGCCTAACTTTCTGCCGTCCCCTGCTACGTTTGCTTTCTCTTGGAATCCACTCCGTTACCCTTAAGGACCAGCGGTTATCTTGCCTTCGCATTACATGCCCTGCCCAAGCCCATTTCTTCCTCTTGATTTCAACTAAGATGTCATTAACCCGCGTTTGTTCCCTCACCCACTCCGCCCGCTTTCGATCTCTTAACGTTACACCTATCATTTTCCTTTCCATAGCTCGCTGCGTTGTTCTTAACTTAAGCTGAACCCTCTTTGTTAGCCTCCACGTTTCTGCCCCATAGGTGAGTACCGCGCTGTTGTATACTTTTCTCTTCAGGGATATTGGTAAGCTACCATTCATGATCTGAGAGAACCTGCCATATGCGCTCCACCCCATTCTTATTCTTCTAGTTATTTCCCTCTCATGATCCGGATCTGCGGTCACTACCTAAAATCAGTACGGCGCAATCCTGTCAAACTTCGTATTAGACTTAAAAGAACATTGGCCCCAAAACCGCTTTAGACTAAGCCAAGAAGCAAACACGGCTTCGTGGCCGCGTGGTGAACCCGCCCTGTAATCCGACTTTACGCGCAGCCAACACGGAGGAAATGACGCCATGCATACTTCGGACGAGAAACAGGATGTTTCGTGCGTAGAGTCAGCACGACTGTTCCGTGAATGCACTGACAAGTTTATGTTCGCGCGGCTGAGCGCTGGGGATCCTCGCACTGAGCGAGCATTGGCTGGAAAACAGAAAAAGGAATAAATAGAAGAAAGAGAATAAAATGAATTTTATAGAAACGGAGGAGGAAATGGAAGTTTTCACCGTTTACGGCGCGCCAGCGGCGGCCTATCGCTGGCCGCGCCGGGCGTTGCGTCAGGCCCTTTTTTCCTGGGAGGAAAGAAACTTCTTGGGAGACGGACGTAACTCAAGGCGCGAGCGGCGTGTCGGGCAGGCAGACAGGCGTGACCGTTGGGCGATTCAAGGCCGCGTGGATATATGACGCGCCTCCGACTGTTTGTGGCGCTCTGTATAGTGTGTCGCGGCCCGTGGGGCATCCCGGAAGCCTCGCGTTGCGACAAGTGGTCCGCGGCATCCTGAGTCTCCGCGTTGCACGAGCCCTTCTTCTTCGTTTCGCGCTGACAGCGGTGATCTTGACTCCACATCCGACACGGGAGCACACGCGTTCGCTGTTTGCTCGTGACCTTGTATAGACTGGCAGGAAGCCCTGAATAGGTGCGTCGCAAGCAGAGGGAACTGAGCGAGAAACGGCCGCATCGCGTTTCACAGCGAAAGCTGTTATAGCTTTGGTTTTTTCAGACTTTATTTCAGCATCAGACGAAACACAGTCTGATGCAGGGACAGAAGCTAAAGGCTAATGGTGCCTGACGAGGCCTCTGACCCTACACAGATCACAGCGGTACAGATACAACAAGCATCTTAGAACCAAAATAATAAATCGTGCCTCCCAGCGGCAGTCACAAAAGATATAACCCTCCAATCTATCGCAAAATTTGCAGCGTTGGCCGTAAGACCTTAATTACTTCGTGATTTAATTTAACTTCGGAACAATGAAATTAAAGCTAATTTATTTCAATTCACTTGCCACCTGCCATGGTGGGAAGATGGTAAAGTGGAAAGAGAAAGAGAGAGCCAGGAATGCGCAACAGCTATTACAGCTTTCGCTGATTCAAGCGATAAGCATTGCTCTAGATTTTTTTTTTTTTGACAGCGCGTGTAAAGCTCGCGCATTGCAAAAATATACAGGCCAGGCTGAAGCCAGGCTGGTTGGTCTGCAGTCATCTTTGGAATACAGTGACGCAGAGGACAACAGAGACGAGAGACAACACGAACATTGCCAGCACTAAGGTCCCAGCAAAGATTCGCGGACGAAAAGAGCCTTTCTCACCACACCATGATATAACCACGTGCCTATGAGTACAGTGCTCGGAAGTTTCTCATCAGAAGCGCTGAACCCATTTTCGTTGTAAGGCATATGGGACCGCCAGCATTTACTTGAGAGGGACACACGGCCAGGTGGTCGTTGCAGCGGACCGCATCAGTTGCCAATGCCTACAGCGGAACTACTAAATGCATTCTGAAAACCAGCCGGTTTTCGTTTTCGTGTTAAAATGATTCGGGTGGTCAGCGCGCAGGAAACCATCGACATTACACTTTCAGCAACAAGGACGAAAAATAAAGTTCAATTGTCCTCGCATGAAAAGCCGACAGCTCTGAAAGTGCAAAACCGCGATGTTCGATCTAAAGCATGATACAGACTGATTTCGGGCGTATATATATTCAGGGAAACCAAAAGGTATATATTTTCTGCCGATCTGCTTTAAATTTCGCCTTGGTGTATGAACTGGCACCCGAACTTCGACCGCTCACCTATGGGGCTCCCACAGTCACGCTTTTCATACAATAACAGCTGCCCATGGCTTCCAGCACCGCCCAGTAAATCTTGACTTCACCTCCCTCGTCGCCTAAAAGCCCCTCAAAGCTTCTTCCTTCCTGTCCCTGCGGGAAGACAGGGGCGTCGGCCTGCCCGGCCCTGGGTTCGAAAGCTTGAGCACCGGGCGTCGACTTTGAGCAGAGGGGCGCGGGAGACAAGAGGCGCTTAAGACCCAGCAGAGGGCCCCTGGCTCACTGAAGCTGTCGTAGCGCGTGCCTGCTGCGGCGGGCCGTTTTTCTCGTTTCCTCGAAATAGCACGCGCTTGAACGCTGTCTCGCACCCTGCAGTCACCTCCATCATCCTGCGCTTTGGTGGAGGATAAAGCCTGTGCGGCTGATCGCGAAGTTTTGGTGCATATTCAGGGTTCATGACTGCTGGGCCCTTACCCCACTGTACCGGGGTACGAGTGATGCAGCATGGTATGACCGTCGTCTGCTGCACAGGAGATTTTGAAACACGCTGGAGAACTCCGGAGTGCTTGAGTTTAGATTTTAGGCCTTATTTCCGGTTCGTCGCGATTGAAATAAGAACCGCCATTAGCTCTCCGACGCGACGTGAATAGAACAAAAAATGCCCCAATTAAGTTGCCGCAATCAGAGCTGTTAGGAAATAGCTATCTTCGGATATGTGTCTGTATATCAGCAGGCCGTGTAAATTGAATGCAAGCGATTTAAATTAATGCTTCGAGACGCAAGGGCTTCCCCGTCTTTCACCAAGTACCTTTATTTCCTCAGTGTACAGCGTCATATAGACCGTCTCCGACGGCTACCGCAGTTGTAGCTCACCACCTCTCAAAAATGAGGAGTTAATTGCCGCGGTAAAATCAACACACGAGCTCTAGTTCGCTCCAGTACATTACTCCCAGCGCATTCAACTCACGCGCACGGGCAGGATGCATGGTTATCCGTGTAATAACCTCGAACACGCTCGACAGCCCAAAATTCAATCGAATAACGTCCAATTTCGTCACGCACCAGCACAACCATGCGGCAGCCCCCGGTGGCGTCAGCGAAGACGGGAATAACCCTCCTTCCCAGTGCGACCTGCAGCGCGTCCTCTCTGCATGGCAAACTTCGCCGATGCACCACACTGACTGCAAAGAATGAACTTAAGCGTACTGTATACCGCACCGAATGCGATGCAGAAACGTGCGCGCGCTATCATCGTCGAAGCGCTGCCTCGGCACGAAGTCAGCGAAGAAATGCGGAAGGCGAAAAAAAATAATAGAAAGCAAACAGCGTTGGGTGCTGCGAGGTGGCTCTGCGTGAACCCGTCTCGCCTCCATTGCTCATGCACGCGCGCGGAATGCGCAGGGACAAGACAGGAACACGAAGCGTATCTCGCGGCTCGGCCGCAGAGACCACCCGTGCGACCCCGTAGGCAATGGAGCGACGCGGCGGCCGCGGAAAATCGGATTGAGCGGCGCACGCCACCGATATATGCCGCAAGCGTGTATTAAACGCGGGGCGCATCGACCGTGCTTGTGGGTGCACCGTGAAAGTCATATGTGGCGTGTGATTTATCATGATTTCGCGCACCACTGCCGAAGCCGCAGCGGTATAGAGCGGGGATGGACGGTACACGGGCGTTGACGCCGTGTTCCGGCATATATATAGAAGAGCTACGCTGTAGCATATATACTGCCCGCGAAACGAGCTATCTGTTATGTTTACCTTTAAAATTTTAGTTCAGCGCTTTGTTTGTCTCGTCTTCGCCTTTCGCTCCGAGTTGTGCCCTGCATTTTTGCCTTTGCAACGAAGTGAGCACCCTTTCAAGGAACGGATGCCGCAGGCCCCCGGTGAGGAATGATTGTGAATCCTAAATCGTGCATCGGTTGAACGTCCCGCAGCGATCCATGGGCCATATTGGGGATGCCGTAGTGGAGGACTCTGGATTAATTTAGACCACCTGGGGTTCTTAACGTCGCTGGCATCGCGCAGCGCACTGCGCACAGAGGTTTTTGTGTTTCGCCTCCATAGAAATACGGCCACCGCGGCTGGGATCGGACCTACGACTTGCACTCTAAACACAAATAAGCCAATATGGGAGTCTGCCGAAGTCTCGGGGTAGGTTTCAGTCTCTAAATAAATATACAGAATGCTTATTATTGCCAGCGGAGGCATATTCCGCCGCAAAGCGTAGTAACTTGACGCAGTTAGCAAATGGAAGGAAGCTTTTAACAATATATAGCCCATGTATTGACGTAACAAATGTGGCCTTGTTTGCTTCTATATTTCCGACTATTATTAATTTTTCTTTTCGTTTTTTTTTTACAGTGGTAGCTTATGAAAAAGTTCTTCCGAGATAAGCGCTGTCGCTGTCGCATAAATAATCTACAGGGTAGTGAGAATGTTATTTAAGCTTACCTGCGCAATGTATACCGGGGAATGCATTGTGCTAGAAAGGACTAAAAGGGGTGTAGGAGGTTAGCCCTTCGATGGCGTACCATCTGCGTTATTGGCGCAACCATTAGTCTCGAAAAGACCCACCATTGCACTCCATCAGGGACTAACTGCAAAGTGATCATCAGCTGTAGTTAGTTACTCACCGGACTAGCAGCTGCAGTTAGTCGCATTGTCTCGTGGGTGCGTGAGCACCAAGTTTTGAGGTTCGCATGATAGAACGTTGGGGGTTCATACTTGGCAGCGCGAAAAAACAGGACCAAAGTGAACGAGGAGACACAACACAGGTGCAGATACAGGCACAACACTGCACCTGGGTTGTGTCTCCTCGTTCGCTTTGGTGCCAAGTATAAATCATCACCAACTACACCAATTTTCTGTTCTTATTAACGTTGGGGGGGGGGGGGGGGGGGAGAGATGCATTACTGGTACTTCTCTCAGGCCATATAAATGAATAGGGGGTTGGGGGCACGGGGAGTTTTGGAGTCTTTTCTTTCTCGGTTTATTTTGTTGCGTACGACTCATCGCCTTCGATTCGTGCGGCTTTCTCAGAACGCCCTTCACATGTGTAGTGGACGCCCGTGTACTTTCCCATATGTAAGGCTGCAACGATGTACAGCACCCAACTGCCAACACTGTGAGGACACTCTCATACAGGGGCACGCGTGGAGTCCCGGGCCGAGCGGCCGCCGCCTCGATTAACACCCCGCGGGGGGTCCCGGCGCCGCCACTTCATCCCTGCAGTCTACTCCGTGCGCGCCCCTTTCGAGGAGCGGTCACCTCCCGTCGACTGAATGCCGCGGCTGGACACCCAACGGGGGTCAATATCGCTTCTTTTATTTTGCTTCTCTTTGTTTTCCTGTCCATCGGCACTACAAGAGCCTCCATGTGCATAGGTCGGTGATCTAAGGGGTCTTCTCCTTGGGCGCAACTCGGGAAGAGAGAGCGAGTGAGAAAGTGGACAGCCATTTGCAGCATTCAGCGGCAAAGTTGCGCTGTCTGCGAGAGAAGGGCGACCAGAAATAGGGAACAGAAACAAAAACAAAATACGTAGATACAAAAGAATAACGAAGGGGAAGATAAACGTGTTGAAAGATTCGGAGAAGCGTGGCGAAGGACGAGGGGGGCTCTGTAGCCGCCTCTTCTCCGAATTCCGGCGCAGGGTGGATCACCCGAGGTCGGCCTGCGTTGGGAGACTCCGTCGGGTGAATGCCGTGAGGAAGGAATAACCAAGTCGCGCTGTGGAGGCGCCGGCTAAACGTGAGCCTGTGTGTTTGTCAGTCGACCAAAGGAGTGCCGCTTACTTAGCTTTGTGAGTTGGTACTTTTCGTGATTACCATGAGTCCCCCTTGCTTGAATGCGGTATACGTACAATCGTACGCACGCTTGTCTAAAGCGCTAGCCGGTGTACTTTGGTGACGTGTGTTGCTGCCTGCTATGCTCGATATAGCTTTCCGAGATATCAGAAGGGCATCACGATCGGTACGAAAATGAACGCGCGATAATGCGAATCCTACAGGCCAGTCGTAAATGACCCCAGCGCACTTTGCAGAGCTCTGTTCGTGTGATCTGGACAAGTGTTTGGAGTCCTGTGTGGGATAGCACATACATTTGTGCGTATACCTATACTATAGAGGACGTGTTTGCATGCATATGTACATGTATATATGTATGCATAGCGACCGATGTGTACAGGGTTATCACCGATTTTTAAAAATTACGCATTGCTAGGTACGGGAAATCCACCTCTGCACATGTTACGCGGCCAGAGGGACGCAAAGCGAGATGATAAGCTTCACAGTCAGGCACCTATTAACTAAAATATATTAACGAACTGTTTAGCCACTGCGGCTATAGCGTCAATGTTTATATTGCAAACAAAGGCGCTTGCACTTCTAGACAGTTCTATTCGGTATAGAATTCTCTATCGCACGCTTGTTTGGAGTTAGTCGCCCCAAAGTTTGCACTGATTTCGCGTAATTATGCATGCAGTATGGTGGCAGTCGGCGCGAAACTCCTTTCTAGCGTGACGCAGCTGTTGTGTCGGGTGTTGCTTCCATTGCGGCATCCGAAAACGAAAGGGAAACTGTTATCAGGTTCACCGGTCGCTCTATGCTATTGGTAGACTAACAGCCTTGTCACGCCAGGAGCAGTTTCGCGCCTTTGAGTTTCCTACGTAAACATGCCCGCTTACTGTAGTCACTCAAAAGTAAATTGATTTTCCTTAATTATATGCCTGACGGTGACATTTATCATCTCATTTCGTGCCCCTTGGCCGAAAAACGTATGTGCAGACGCGGTTTTCACGTATATACCTCCCTGCGCCTAATTGGAAGAAATGAGTAACGCTTAATATTGATCACCCTGTATGTTTTAGTACATGCGCTGGCTTGCTAAGCCAGTAAGACCAAGAACGACTTTACAGGGCGATAGTTATATAAGACACATCCTATGTCAAAAGTGTCCGGTCCACAGTGTTCGTTTTTGAGTCGTGTAACAAGGCAGTTACGGCAACCCTGCAGCTGGAACTCCCTCGATAGTGACCGGCACACCTCTCGTTCTCACCGCTACGCAGCTCTTCTGGAGTTTCACGGCTGTCGTAAGTAGCAGCTCTCAACACGGGCGCAACTGTGCGAACCCTGTGGATAGGAAACTTTCGACAAAGGCTGTGCTTTCTTCGTGACGCTTATGAGGGGAGCGGGCACAAAGCCATTTTTTTCGTTTTGTTACTTTGCGCCACAACAACAAAACAATGGTTTAAATAAGACGCGCAGAAGGGATATACGATTGAAAGCATACCGCACTCGCTCCAACTCTGATGCTCGCCGACTGACGCAGTAAGTAAAACAAAATAGGTTTGGTTTGGTTTGGTTTATTGGGGTTTAACGTCCCGAAGCGACTCAGGCTATGAGGGACGCCGTAGTGAAGGGCTCCGGAAATTTCGACCACCTGGGGTTCTTTAACGTGCACTGACATCGCACAGTACACTGGCCTCTAGAATTTCGCCTTCATCGAAATTCAGCCACCGCGGCCGGGATCGAACCCTTGTCTTTCGGGTCAGCAGCCGAGCACCATAACCACTGAGCCACCGCGGCGGGTGTAAAACGCAATAGAAAAGAATGAAAAACAATATAGAGAAATGAGCGCGTTCGCTTACAAACAAACAATAAAACAATCCGCTCAATCTTCTTCTTTTGGTGATGTTGTGGCTCTGCTGGTCTTCTGCAGCCTCCCCGTGATCGAGCTATAGCGTTGCTCCCAGAATTGGTGCTCCGTTCTCGGGAACAGTTGTTTTCACGCAATGAGCAACACGGCAGGTCCGCGGCGATGAGGTCGCACCTTGAAAGCCGCCTGCGTGCTGCTAGCCCCAGCGTCCATGCTCGATCTAATGCCACGACTCCTAATTGCCACGCGAGCCCAAGGCGGAAACTCGTTTTCCTAATAGCACTCAGCGCTAGACGAGGAAAACGCCATCTATCGGGGGTCATCAGCGCTCGCCTCTCCCTTCCGTCGTTGCGCAATTGGTAGCGCGCCTTTCAGTAATTGCGTTCGGAGGAGGAGCCTTCGCAGGAGTATAGACTTGGGCTAGGGCGCACTGGTAGTATTTTCGACGTTGTCGGCGTTCCGTTCACATGAACCGTGAGCAGCACCTCTTTGTGAGCATACAGCCGTAGCGTTGCCGTCAATGCGACCCGGTGGGGATTTTGTTGCACTGTGTCTCTTAGCAAGCTATCGAGTTTCACCTCGAAGGACGCGCCACAGCAGACGTTTTTGGGCATAAATTTTTGTGATTCTTTGTGAAAAAGGTAGCCTGTTTTGGTTCAGCGTTTATCTGCCAGCGTACTAGGAATGACATGCGTCTGTTTTGTGTTACAGTCGAACCTCGTTATAACGAAGCGGTTTATGGCGAAATAATGGATATAACGAAGTAATGACGATTCCCCTTGGAAGCTCGGGGAACATTAGCTATAACGAAGCTACGGCTATAACGAAGTAATCGGCGGGCCTCTTCAACTTTGTTATAACGAGGTTCAACTGTATTTGTCTGTATAAGGTGTTATGTTTCTGTCGGTTAAATGGTTAGTTTGTGCCACCGTCCTTGTACCGGCGGTGTTTCTGTAACCCATACTGTCGTTTTGTTGTTGTTATTGTTGGTAGCGCTAATAAAAATAATGATTTCTGTTGCGAACGAGAGGGCGGCCCACAGCGTAGGACCTAATACGAAATGTTCTTTTGCTATCATCCTGTATCGGGAGGATAATTCACTACAGTAGTGGAACGTAAAAACTAGGCTAAATCCGAGCTATACTGGCGCCAGTGCTTTAGCGAAGGGCGCAATCCGCTCACGAAGCGTCGCAGCACCACGTTCCCACACCGGCGGAAACGGACCCCAGGAATGACTAGACATACGCGTCACCGCGATGCCTCGTCGCAAGCCTCCGCGGGAACACAGAAAGATAACAGCTAGAAACAAAAAAAAAAGAAAAAAGAAACAGCCACGAAGCTCGGTAAGGAGAACACGGGGGGTGCAACGACGGCGGTGCTGTATAGTTCGCACCTCCAGCATACAATTCGCTCGGCAGGCTGCTGCAGCGCGCCTCGAGACGGTTTTAGTCAACGCCGCCGGGCTAGCTATCTCTATCGCGCCGTAGCCGTGTCGCTGTTTTGCTAGCGGCGGCGGCAGCAGCGGCCGCGTCTCGTAGTAGTCTGGCGATCGTCGCGCGAGAGAAGCCCAAGGTTAATTCCCGACGAGCGTGTGCGTAGCGTGGCGCGCCTCGCTCCTGCAGTCGCCGGGCGAATGGCTTCTTCGGCGGAGGCCGGGAACGTGTTTGGCGGCGGCGGCCGGAACGCCGCCGCTGACAGGTCGGACGACCGCTCTAACGGCGCGCCGCACGGCCTCTCCCCTGCTGCTCCCGCAGGCTACTACTACTACGACCCCCGAGGGAGGCGACCCATCGGAGCCATGACCTACAGGCGAGGAGCCAAGGACAGGGATGGCTGCTGCAGCGTCGGGTTCCTCAAGTGTCTGCTGCACACGTTCAACTTCATCTTCCTGGTGAGTGGGCACCGGCCATCGTCGAACACTGTTCACACTTATGTCGCGTCACGCGCGCGAGCACGGGCTCCCACAATGTATACGGTCTACTTCGATGGCCGCATGGGAAGGGATCTGGACTGACAGCTCTTAAAGTTAAGGGAGAGTTCTCATTAATGTCTACCCTAACGCAGTCACATGGCTGCAACGAAAAGCTAGCTGTTATACAGATTTCTAAGTGCCCGTAGTCGAGGGAAAAAAATGCTGGTCCGGGCCTCTATAGTTCGGGTGATCACAATTTTTCATATGAAATTTATATGAACCTTGGGAGTTTGCGCTAAACTACGCTGGACTTACGAAGTCTTTTGCTGCTGTGGAACTGATATTTGGATGATTTAAGGTTCATGTTGAACAAAACTATATAAATTAATTCGGAGCCCTCCACTATGGCGTCCCGCGTAGCCCATGTGTCGGCGCAGGGCGTTAAATTTCACATACGGTACCATACCGTGGCGTACCGTAGCGTACCATACTATACCATACCATACCATACCATACCATACCATACCATACGGTAGCATACGATACCATACCATACCACACCATAATATACCATACCATACCACACCATACCATACCACACCATGCCATACCATACTATACAATACCACACCATACCATACCATACCATACCATACCATACCATACCATACCATACCATACCATACCATACCATACCATACCAGGACAGCAGCTTGGGCATGTTGGTTATTCATTTGTGACGGAACAGCGCAAAACACCGGGACAAGAGACAAGCGCTGACTTACAACTGGTTTTTATTTCGAAGAAACACTGCTTCTTATACCTTCTTCCCCCTCAAAAAAACACAACAAATGCGTCACAACCATATCGTTCAAGCGTCCAAAAAAAACATAAGATAAATAATCACAGAGATTTATAATCACATTTTTAACATTTCAAATTCTTTCTTAGTCAAAGCAACAGACGGCGTGCTGACACAATCGTCGCGCAGACTCGCTATCGAAGCTGCCTCGATTATTTCCCTGACTAACTGGTCTTTGTGATTAGCCAAAGCTTTGTCTCTTGTCCCGGTGTTTTGCGCTGTTCCGTCACATACCATACCACACCATAATATACCATACCATACCACACCATACCATACCACACCATGCCATACCATACTATACAATACCACACCATACCATACCATACCACATCACACCACACCACACCACACCACACCACACCACACCACACCACACCACACCACACCACACCACACCACACCATACCATACCATACCATACCATACCATACCACACCATACCCCACCATACCATACCACACCATACCATACCACACCATACCATACCATACCATACCATACCATACCATCATTTTCACGTACGTGTCATTGTCCCCTAAGCGTAAGTCTTTTGCCTATGAAATGATCGATGCCATCAACTGTGATTTCCGGCGAAGTTTTAAGAGGCCGCGAGTGTACTAGACCGTCGGAAATCTGCACTTGTAATTTCGTATTGCACTGGGTTGTAACTTTTGTAACTTAGGGTAATTGGGTTGCACTTGAACGGTATACTACTATAGGGACCTGAAAAGACCGCAGTTGACATTCAAAATCTGTCCTGTCCAGAGCCTACAGAGACTATATACCATATGCCGACTGTTTATATGCGCTGTATGCATTTACTGGCGTCATTGGTTGGCTTTTCGTCTTCCGCTGCTTCCCACGCGTTGTAGATTTTCGCTCAGATAAGTAGCGACAAGCGATGCCAATGCGTATCTGTACCGACAGAAAGCGCCTCTGCCGATACAGATATGACTTCTGTTCAATGCGCTGCCTCGTGATGGCATATGGCCACGTGACAGCTACTGCGATCTCACGTAAAGCTCACGATAACTTGGTGATTTGAGATAAAGCTAGCGAAAAGCTCATTGGCGACTTCCTAAACCAAGTCTTTACCTTTACAAAAATTTATTTGCAGTCTATAGACAATCAATAGATTTAAGCCATACAGTTTTAGTACCCCTTTGTCTACATACTGTGAATAGACAAAAGGAAATATTCATAGAAACGAAATAATGGAGCCTATAAGAGGTCTACAGGCCGTCTATAGACCATTTTATAAGGGTACGTAGTACTTGACTCGCAATGGCACGGCACAAATCATTGAGTTTCCCGCACTGTTTACGATGTCCCAGCATACGTCATGCCGTTAACATCGTGATATGAATGTGAATTAGGACGCTATGGAAGCTTTTATGCAGCTTTCGACTTCAGGTCCGCGATAACCGCAGTCTAGTTCTCTATGATGAGGATGCCCCCTCGTGTCTTGTTTTGCGATACAGGCTGAACAAATAGTAGATTTGACAACGCCCCCCCCCCCCCCCCCACCCCCCTCCGCAAAAAAAAAAGTTATGATTTCTAATGATGCTCAGACGATCACAAGCCGAGCCACTTGGTGCTGAAGTTGTGTGAACGTTGAGCGTGATACGCAGACCTTCGTGGATCGGTCACGGGTGTATTCAGAAACGAGGGCGTATGCTGGCTACTCTGCAGTGCTACATTCGGTGCAGTGCTTATATTCGCCGTTTCGTTCTACAGTGTCATGACAGGCCGTCTGTTGTCAGAAAAAGGCTCGAAAGTAGAATGAATAGAACTCAGCACGCAAAAGAAAAAAAGCACTCGACGAATTAAAGCAGGACGCGCATTTTTGCATCTGTAATGAGCTTAATCTAATGTATCACTCGCGGCCATGGGAGCACGCGTAGGGGCGTCGCAGAGTGTAACCTTGGTTGCCGGCATGCGAAGGACACTGCAGCATGGAAAAGCTGTCGCCGGGACTCATCTGAGAAAGGAGCTCTCTGTGTCGCAAGAGGTTAAAGAGTGGGGTGGGGTTATAAGGGGAGAAAAGAGGGGGCAGATGATGCCGAGCGCTCCGCCGCAACATTTGGAAACTCACTCTAATGAGGAAAGCGACGCTGTCCTCGCACCGAAAAAAAAAAAAATTAAGCGAAGAACACCAGAACGACGTTTCCAAACGCATGCAGATGCGCCTTATACATGCGCACACAGCCACGCACTTTGGGCCCTTCCCGCGCTGGGGCGCATAATTGAGCCGTTTCGAGGCCAACTCGTCGCGTTGGGCCGGAGTCAGTCAAGCGGAGTTCATTCGCGCGCGCTTCTCTCGACAAACAGCAGGGGCCCAACGGGGCAGGCGTCGTTCAGCCGTTTCTCAGAGCCAGCTAGGGGGGGGGGGGGGGGGGGGGGGGGCGAGAACGTAACAACAGCGGAGGCGTCTTTCTGCCTGATTGAAAATGGGACTGCGAAGACACCTGCGGCAGGAGCGGCAACCTGCAAGGCAGGGCGCGAGAGGCACCGCGGCACAGTAGACTCGCGGAGAGCCCCCGAGGCGGCGTCGGCGTTCGTCAAGCGAGTGACAGCCGACGCTGAGCCAACGCCGTGTTATTGCTGCGGAGGTCCTCGTATATATAATGCAGGCAGTTGGAAGGGGCCTGTAGCCGATGTGAGTGGGACTGAAGAAACCCCCTTCGGGCCAGCCATGCCTCCTCGCCGACAGACCACGCGACGCCTACTCCTCCACATATCCCCTTCTTTTCCTCGGGCCCCCCAACCAAAGACAAAAGCCATCAGGTGCCTTCCGAAATAACCCAGCAGAGAGAGACACACACACTCACGCTGTATAAGGCGGGCAGGTGATTATTCACGCATTGCAACGGCGGATGCTCGGAGACTCCGCAAAGCGCGCGGGTCAATGGACCCGAACGGCGTTGTGTATACCACACGCTGACATGTTCTGCGTGGCTTCGTCTTTCATTTTCCCCCTCACCGCGCCGTTGTCCCTTCGTGAAGCTTGCTGTCTTTCCTTGTTTTGTCGTCTAAGCTTTCTCCGCATACGCGCTTATCACATCCCTCTTCGTCTGTCTCTTATTTTCACCTAAAGGAGCGAACTAGTCAAGCGCGATGCATCTGAGGCCGTATACACGGAGTGCTCCACCGGCATAACGCGTAGTGTTCAAATCTCGCCACAGCTCATTCAACTCTGTTCGGGCCAGGCAGGGATTGGAACGGCTTGCATGTGTACACGTCAGCCAGCAGGCTCTGAGCGAAACGAGGCACCTGTAAACGTGCGTTGTGTATACTGCTTGGGTGCATCCGGTCGATGCTGTCAACGCCGCATCATCTCGTTCTCACGTCTACGCAGCTGCGGACGCGTTGTAGTACACAGGCCGCGCCATCATCTGACGCGTTCGCTGAACACTTGCGTACTGGTTGTCGATAGGCCCGTCGCTTGGGGCGCAGTCATTCGTCGCTGCAACTGCCGTAACAGTGTGACGTTTATTGGGGCACGGAACCTGCGGAACAGTCACTCGCTCGAGCAGCTTCGCGGGGAAGGGAGACGTTTCGACCGGTTTGTGAGCATCGTGGCAGCCCTGACGCCGGTGGACGGACGCTCCTTGGCGCATTCAGTCATTCGTCCACTGAATCGAGCTAGAAACGAGCGTGTGTAAGGCTGTGCGTGACGTCCGTCTTACGATACGATGCGTCTCCTCTTTCGCTAGCTTATTCAGCGCTTGCAGTGAGCGTTGGGTTGCCGCATATCCCTTTTCCTGCGTCGGTTTCTTGCACCGGCAGTGACGCTTTTGCCGGATGACGAGCCGTTAATGCGATATGTGGTTGCTTCGGTTCTCGCTTCGGAAGCGGTTTCCGGCTTGCGAGAATATTCTGGTGATTGCGGCTTTCCGAGAAAGCAGCGAAATGGCTCACACGAATGTATGCAAATTCCCCCTCCAGTTTCATAAACTGTACAGGTATACGCATCCTGAAACTTTGACTGTTTCACGGAGTGTTTTCGCAGGTAAACTGAATTTCGCCCCTTAAGCAAGCGAAACATGAAGCTGAATTCTCTCCGATTGCTTTCTGGGGTTCGCACCCAGCGCGCTTCGTAGTAGCGCGACAGGGGAGGGCGCACCAAGAAAAAAAAAAAGAAACAATTGCGACTAGACGCTGGGCGCAAATGCGGAAGAAATGCATTACCACCAGGGGGCTGAATTATGGGTGACTTTTGAAAGGGGTGGACGGAAGGGGAGGTGCGGCTCTGTGTGCGCCATGCGTTTATTGAACTTTCTTCGTCAAAAACAAAACAAAAAAAATGGAGGGCCAATGCGGATTTTTCATGGAAAATTTCTCGCTTGGAGTCGGGGAACCATCGCACCGCCCCTTCAGTCCGCCCCTGCATTTCATAGAGTAACCTTTATTCAATGCTTTTTCCTCTTGTTCGTTTTCCGGTATCTCGACTCTTAAATAACATAGGTAACCTGAGGTTTTCCCCTCCCTTGTTCATTTTGTTATCGCCAAGGACCATCTACCACACCCTCTCTCTACCATAGGTAACCATGATAATATTGATTGCTGATCCTCCTGTACATTAGGCTATTCATGCAATGCACACTTTAAAGGACATGAGCGCTCTGCATTTGTTATTCAGGTGAGCTTAGACCCGTATTGTTATCTAGGAGGCCGGAATTATTTCTGACACTTTTTCTATTTTTGGTTTGGTTTGGTTTATTGGGGTTTAACGTCCCAAAGCGACGCAGGCTATGAGGGACGCCGTAGTGAAGGGCTCCGATAATTTCGACCACCTGGGGGCTGTTTAACCTGTACTATCGCACAGTACGCGGGCTTCTATTTCTTTGCTTTCTCTGAGGCATAGTACTAATTTAGTGTACGCGAAGTATACCGGCGCAGGAGCCGTCGTAAACACAAGTGATGATGCACCACCGCATATCGTGTCCGAGGGTGTTGGATGCGAGATATAGGCTGCAGCGAAAGAAATATGCCAGCCTTGAGCAACGCAGTACGAGACGCGCTCGAAGGAATCCGCCGGGGAGCGAGCGGCGGGTCGCACATGCCCCGGGGGGGTTTCAAATTTCTCGCAACTCGCGTTGTGCGAGCGCCATTCCTTTCCCCGCCCCGTGACCCCGATTCGACCTCCGCCATGGCACGCCCGCTTAATGGCAAGAAAAAATAAAATAAAATAAAAATAGAAATAATCAGCGAAGGAATTAACGCGGCGTCGTCGAAACGAACTGCGCAAAGGCAGCCAACAGCGGCGCTCCTTCTGCGATGAGAACAAGAAAAACGCAACAATAGAGAGAGCATTAAAAAAAAGTTAGGGTACAGAAACGAGAGAGGAATTAATTCAACAATGATTTTGGGGAAAGGGAAAGAGGGGTCGACTTTTTCTTTCCCTCCCTCTTCTTGGCTCGGATCGCTTTGTTTTGATTCCTGAGGCCCCTCTCATCCTCGGAGCGAAGTCTTCCTTCGGGATGCCTGCGGCTCGGCAGCTTCAAGGACGTCTGGCTGTACGCGTAGTATACGCTCAGTCGGCCGCGCCGCGCACGTTCGCAAGAGGGCACCACAGTCCTCTCTGGGAGATATTTCTGCCCGCTTCTGGTATAAGCAAACATATCGCGTGGCCTCGGTTGTTGTTATAAGCCGCCGGAGATTTCGCCATGCAGTACGAGCGAGAAAACGGGGTCACTTTGTTAAAACAGGCCATGTGTCTACGGCCTTCGCGCAGCCTTATTTTTTTTTTTTCTTCTGTGGTCTTCTTTCGTCAAGCAAGCATCGGAGTTGCCATGCTGCGTGTGACAGCGGGGATAAGTCATGGGGCCAGTTTGGCTGAAACGGTCTGAACAGAGAAGCGCGTACAGTTGCGTTTGTTATAACCAGCAAAACACAGGTGTAGCCATGGAGCTTGCTCCAGGAAGCTACATGCGAGCCTGCCAAAGTATTAAGTCATGCATTTTTCCACCGGTCGAAAAATTTCAAATCCCTGCAGTGTCGCCGTATGATTGGTCGTGTGTATAACGACGCATTCATCACCATCGTCACCAGCTTGACTACGTCCACTGCAGGATAAAGGCCTCTCCCATATCTGTTCAATTGTCCTGCGGCAGCTACGGCCACCTATCCCCCCCAGACTTCGCCCGCATGACTTTCTGCCGCCCCCTGCTATGTTTGCCTTAACTTGGAATCCACTCCGTTATCCCTAACGACCATCGGTTATCTTGCTTTCGCATTACATGACCTGCTCATATCCGGTTCTTCCTCTTGATTTCGGCTAAGATGTCAGTCGCTTGAGTTTGTTTTCTAATCCAGTCTGCTCTCTTTACGTCTCTTAACGTTATACACCTGTCATTTCCCTTCACATTCACGCATGCACCCATGCTTCGCACACATGAAACGACTGCAAAAGGATGTACTGTCGCTTCCGGCGCGTTGGAGATCATGAGCACCATCGTATGCATATTATTTCTATAGCCGAGAGGTCAGTCGTGTTCACTAGAGAGATTCGCGTGGTGCAAGGACCTGTTTAACCCAAATATCCGCGATATCTTTTTTTGTTTATATCACGTCATCTTGATTCGCAGTGCATGTTTTGCACATGTTGCCTCTCGGCTTCTTGCGATATAACGATCGCAGCACCCGCACTTTGCTACATGTTCCTTTGTCAGTGGATGACTCTCGCTAGCTTTTACTGCTCGTCGAACCTGACTTCATTTTTTTTTGCTCCGCCTTAATTGGCGTCACTCTACTGTCTATTGGCCCTGTCCAAGTTTGTTGCCTCTGCACTATAGTTTAATCATCGTTGTTGCCATATACTCATTGTCGCCAACGTCCACAGTCGCAGCGAGTTCGGATGTTAAAGGTTAAGAGTTCGTATCCCGCTTTAGGCGAAAATCCAAGCGCAAGCTAAACAGAACCACAGCCAACTTTCATGTATTGTGGCCACAAAACACAGTAAAGGTCGGTAAAAAAAAAAAGCGCAGGATTACCGTAGTAAACGAATGCAAGGAAATACACTAACTGAAATTATACACCCGCCGAAAAGCATGCATAAGGCAACGAGCTTCCACTCACCTTCTCTTGACCATGTTCTTAATGCAGGAACGCATTATACGCGTATACATTGTCATTTTCGCATGTCTGAACACTTGTTCCTCAGTCCGTGGACGCGGCCACCTCTCTTGGATAAAATCAAAGGTGGAATGGATAACAGTGAACAACAGTTAGGTCTTTTCTAAGTTTTTAAGTGCACACCGTATATGTATGGACACATGTGATGCATACACTGCGTATACAGCCGAACTTCCTTAAAACTAAACTGCTTATAACGAAATAATGGATATAACGAAGGAATTACGATTCCCCTTGGAAACTCGGTCAACACGGGCTATAACGAAGTAATCGCCGGGCCCCTTCAACTTCGTTATAACGAGGTCAAACTTTACATAACCGCGTAAGGAGGATAGGTTATTTATGTTATGCGAGTGAGCTTGCAAGAAGAGGAATATGAAGAGAAAGTAGTGTGCAAGAATCAGAGCAGCGGTAGCCTGACGCACCGATGGTTTTCTGGCCGATTACACGGGAAGAAGGTACACGATGAAATCCACGTGGGCTTGGAAAAGAAACGTAAAAGAGGAGGAAATGACAAAGGAAGGGAAGGTAGAATGGATAGAATCGCATACAGTGGGTAACTCGCGATAAAGAGAGACTTTCGACGTATATATAGCCATCATCTCAGTGCATTGGATTCATTGCTGCAGTGGACTCCAGACCGGCTTTAGCGCAACAGCAAATTTTTTTTTTCGGCATGATGCTCACAGACATACCCAATGGACGGGACCTCAACTCTCCTGCACCTGCGTTGTTCGAAATTAAGCAGGAAAGGGTTTGAGCGCAGTTGCGTGAACGTCAGCTGGCAGGTCGTGTTCAAAACGTATACGCAGAACGCACGCAATGTTGATTCAAGCCGCGCCGCTGCTGTCTATTACCGCAGGCGCCAGTCGGAGAGCTGCATTTTTTTTTTTCGTTAACCTGCCCGCACAAGGCTGCCCAGAGCTTCATTATAGACGCACAAATGATCGTGCGCTCTCAGCCCGTTTGGTGTTGTATAGCGGTTCTCGGATCCAGCATTGCATCAACATCAATCGCGCATCACATGCATACGTTCATGCGTGTTCTTTCAGCCCCTGCGGCCGGTGCACGGGCGGTCTTGGTCGGGTCGGGCCGTTTAAGCGTGTAATTAAGAGCGCCTCGCGTTTCGCCGCACTAAATGCTATGCAGACCTCGGCTCCAAGGTCGGGGCGCACGGGAATGCGATCGTCCGAATATCATTGACCCTAATCGCGGCCATCTAATTACTTCGAACAACGACGTGAGCGGTCTTAATTAGTGCGCACCGACTGATCTTATCATTCTGCAGCGCAGCGCTTCGACTGGGCAATTAAAGCACCGCTTATCCGCCCCTTTTATATGCAGGAAGAAGGAATCGGGACCCAAGTGAGAACATCACGAACTTGACCGCGGGTTATCCTTGCGTTCGTTTCTCTAGGCAGAGGCTTAACGTGGGCGGTAAATCATCCCAGTTTGTCTGGGTTCAATTTAGGTCCGCTGGTAAGTGCGTACACGTATACATACCTGCGGGGCTCTCGGAAAGTTCCCAGGCCAGTTTGCGTACGACCGAAGCAGTCGCCGAGAAGTGCCCTGGGGCTCCCACTGATCATCCGAAACGCTTTGCACTCCAAGAACATAGCTGCGGATGCTACCAATTAGAGCTGCTAGCGGCCACTAGCTATGCTTGTCTGTTTGTTTATTGGGGTTTAACGTTTGGTTTATTGGGGTTTAACGTCCCAAAGTAACTCAGGCTATGAGGGACGCCGCGTAGTGAAGGGCTCCGGAAATTTCGACCACCTGGGGTTCTTTAACGTGCACTGACATCGCACAGCACACGGGCCTCTAGAATTTCGCCTCCATCGAAATGCGACCGCCGAGGTAGGGATCGAACCCGCGTCTTTCAGGCCAGCAGCCGAGCGCCGTAACCACTGAGCCACCGCGGCGGAGCCACTAGCTTTATGCATTGGGAATGAACCCATCGAGAAGAATAAAGACGCACTTTGGAGCTTGGAATGTATATACGCGCTGACGGTCCTGTATATCTGATGCTCCGGCATGTTCTGTAAGTCGATATAGCTCATCGCACATGTCAATACAAGCAGTGCATTTCACTCTGACAAGCAGCTGCAGTTGTTCGATATAAAGCGCAATTCGCTGTATTAGAGAGTTCACCGTAAACGGGCTCCACTGGATCCGTGCGCAAATGGGCACTTTGTGAGCTCGTCGGTAATACGTGTATAATCATTTCGATGAGCAGGTAACTGCAATTCCTCGTAAGGCGGGTAAAACGAGTCGAAGGAAGAAGCGGGGAGACAAACTATTCAAAGTCTCGGATATTATTTTTCGCAACGCTGTTTCTGTCGTCACTCCAACCTCACGTCTCCGCACAGCGTGATGCCCATGATTTTAAACAGTACTTCTTTCCTAAGGTAGAGTAACAGCTTCTTGTGAAAGCGGAGCTGCGGCAGGTCAGTTGGAATGCGCGCGGGAATTCCGGACTCACGTCATGGAAAACCGGCGAAAGAACGAATGCCTCAATGAACACGACTCATTAGCAAAGTCCTCTCGCCCGCAGGCTCTATATGCGCTGCTTTAGATGCCACAATTTCCTTTCAAGGAATTTGTTGCTTTACAAAGCCGGTCTCGGCGCGACTGAAGGCAACCTGGTGGAGCTGTGATTCACATCTGTTCAGCTCAGCGGACAGTCATTACATGAAAAGGTAATCACGTCCGACACTTCGGCATTCTGGAGCTTTGACACCTAATTTTTATGGCATGTGTAATTTTTTACAATGATGCGAAAGACGCTATGCTTGAATCACCATGTGGTATTCGCCCACGCCCACTAAATAATTTATAATCGAATTTTTCTGTCATGCTGTTTCGTTTTCAACAATTGAACTATGGATGTGACGTAAAAGTGTGACGTGAGACATGGAAAAACGTCGATATAAGAGCTCCTTCATCGCTTTCATTCACTACAGTGCTGAAGCCAGCATTTCTCAACAGTCGGAATGACAAAGAATGTAGAAGCAGCGCATATATGGCAGTTTTTCCATGCCTCACGTCACCTCTAACCACACTTTGACGCCACAGTCATCGATCGACTGTTGAAACCGAAACAGCACGAGAGAGAAATGAAATAATTTTTTTCAGCGGCCGTAGGAGAATAGCACATGATGATTAATGAATAATAATGCCTTACGCATCATTACAAACAAGAAAACACGCACCCAAGATTAGGTTTCTTTATTCCCTTCAGAGGGACTACGGAAATTATGTCGGCCATAAGACGCTGAAGAGAAGGCTGAGCTTAGCCGTAGCTACCAGATGCCTCGCCCTTCAATCTCAAGCAATTACTGTGGTTGAGACTACCTGGCTTCGTCTTTTATATATAACAACACCTACCACAATTTCTAGGCGCTCTACACCAATTTAGGCAATTCCACATGACTTTTACACCCACTTGACATACCATAATCATGCACATACTCACTACTCTTAGGCCCTATACACCTGGTGTTGATTTTAACGTGTGCACATATTTTAACCTGAGCCGACCAAGAACCTTGTGTTTAGCGCTCTTTGGCCATCTTCATCAACCATCATCATCATTATCGGCCATTAGTCGGGGAGCTACCACGCATCTCAGTGCAGATAGGGTAAAATAATGAGGCGTACACATTGTTCCAGAACGGACGCGTTTTCTGCTACCAGGGTCTTCCATATCGGAGAAAACATCATGTGGGGTTATTGATCAACAAAAGCATAGATGCAACGTAAGATGCCTTCAGCATTAACGGAAGATGGCAGTCATGGCAGTCAAACTCAATAAGAGGTGAAAAATTGAAAACAGTGCAGGCCTGTGTGCACCAGCATCCGTTATTATGACGGGGTTGTCAAAATATTTTAAGACGTCGACACGGCACTGACTAAAGTAAGAACACAGTACGCGGTTTATGGGCGACTTCAGTGCGAAGGCAGGGGAGGAGCAAACATGGAGGTGGTTGCGTAGCTTTCGAAACGAACCGGCCTTGGTTCTTATAGGTACCATACCCGACCACATGTATGCATGAGCATCGTATACAGGAGGCGGTGGCGTGAGCGTACAGTTGCAGGGGTGTACGCGGCAATCGTGGGAAGCTCCTGGTGAAGCTCTCCTAAACTTGGGACATCAGCGTGAGCGCAGCTATTTTGGAAGCCATCTCGCGCCAAAGAGACGCCCACTGAGATGCGCAGCGCCGCTTACACAAACGTACAAGAGCTATAGAGAACCTTCTGAAAAATGAGCGAAAAAAGACCGCATCATTGAAGAAAAAAGATGGAAAAGAAAAAACGGAGGCGCACCGCCGCGGCTTCCAAGATAAACAGCTGAGCTGCGGGGTCCCGGGAGGGAGGGTGGGGGGCCACCAGCGTCTCCAAAAATAAAACGAGCCGAGGCCTTCTTCGCGCGCCCACCGCTGACACCCTCCTGCTATGCTGTACCGTATACCGCCCCCGCGCGCCCAGAGTATGTACCTTCTAGCCTCTGTACCGCGAGTATAACAGCACAGCTTGCCTCGGGGGCGGATATGACGAACGCGAGTAGCGCATTTCACTCGTCGACGACATGAAACGCCGCCGCCGCCAGCGTACACGCAAAGCATGCGTACTCGCTACGCTCTGTGTTGCGTCCCGTGCGCTCGAATCCCATGTACTACGTACGCCAACGCTGCCAATCTTAGGATGTTTCCTTCGGTGTGTTAGATGGTGTCGACACAAGGCGCCCGTCGTCTCGTGAGTTGAAACCATCTGCTCGTGTCTGAGGACCCCGGGCCGTCCCAATGCGGAAGGAGTGGAGCAAGGCGACGCAAGCTGTGTAGCTGGGAGAGGGGATCACGCGTGAAAGAGAGCTTTGGCGTAAATATTGGTGCAGCGCTAGCCGGAAATAGCAGCAGCAGCAGCAGGTGCGGCTTGAGACATATCCGGTACAGGACTGTTCCGAGGCAAACGAGAGACCGATTCGTTTTAGCGAAGGTGTGAATGAAGAAAAAAAAAATTACATACTTGGCATTACGCAAGCAGCCGTTTTACAGAGTCCGTTGTTGTCGTTGTCCGCATGAAAGGACACGTCACAAGACAGGGTCACGTCAACCGCTGTCGCCGGTCACGTGCCCAGAGACCCGGCGAGTCGCCATAATACGGTCATGTGACCTGGTCATTAAATCCCTTAAAGTAACATGTGACTACGACTTTCTAACGTATATGCCCTCAATGACCCCATTACACAAGTTACACGTGACTGTGGCCCCTTGAGTATATACGTCCACAATATGAGCCCCCTTACACAACATGACCCTCCTTACAGTCGAAGCTAAAACATTACGTGAACACCTATTCATATTTTTTTGGACCTTGTCCTGTAACCGCACCGATGGCTGAGCTAGGCCTGATGGTGGAGACGGCGTACGTACAGGTAGCAGCAAGGTAGCAGGGATAGCGGTAGCGGCAGAAGGAAAAGCGAGGCGCCTGCGCAGCGGCACCCGCTATTCCCCTATGCCCCAAACCGATAGGGTCACCCTATTCTAAATGTCCCGAATAAGGGATAACACGCGTGTATCAGTACGTGAACAGCCAGGCATGTTGAAAACACACACACAGGAAAGCAAGGCCGAGCCGACTACTAGGAAAGCAGGGCAGATGAATCGCTGGTGTCTCCTCAACCAGAAAAGGAGAGCCGCTTGACCACTTACAAGGTATACGAAGAGGGGAAACCAAACAGGCGATCGCAAATCCTATAAGCGGCGGCTTACAGACTTCCCACAGCACAATAAGTACTTTATGGGCGAACGATTCTTTCGGACCTCCTCAAAAGTGGTTGTCTGGTGGCGGTGATCCTCGATCAGCGACAAAAAAAAAAGAATATGAAGAAAACTATAATTTGCGTTTATTCGTATAGAATACAGGAATGAAGCGGCCGACGTTCCCACCGGAGAGGCCGATGCCCATGGCGGAGGTTGTAACCTGGAATTTCCGAGCCCGACCATTCAGACACGCACGGAGCAATGTGAGCAGCTATGTCCAGGCCTCGGCTGGTCAAGAGCTCACCACCAGAAAAAAAGGGAAGGGCACAGTGTTAGTGGGCTACAGAGGGCCCGGTGGGGGTCGCAGGACACGATAAAGGACGCCGCTTCGCGGCTTATAATTCATGCGCACGTCCCTCGCTACGCAACCCACGCTTTTCTAGACCCGCTGACCGCCGCCCCATTGTGCCTGTGCGGCGGTCCGGCGCTGTGGGAAAATCAACGCCATCTCGGCGTTGAAAAGGCGGAGGGGCCCCCCGCTTTCCAAAAAGGGGCAGCCTCCTGTTGTTGTCGGGGGTCATCGGAGGCGCCGCCTCTGTTCTGCGCCGAGCCGGCCCGAGGGGTCAAGCGACGCTCGTGGATGGGCGAGCTGTTGCTGGTCGGGGGCGCCTTTTGAACGCCTGGGGGCGGGACCGCAGTGACGACGACGGACGGATGGAGCGGCCAAACAGAGGTGTCGGGTTACTTCTACTATCCAAAAGTAGTTCCTTTGCGTTTGCCGCGGATAGATGTGCAGGGAGTATGTTCCAGGATGTCTGTGGCAAGTGGCATATTTCGGTGCGCAGTGCGCACAGGTCTGAGGCCCATGTAGGTCGTGCTGCAATGGTCTTGAGCGAGTCTTCGAAGACGCGCCCTACGACTCCTGGATGACATGGCAAAGAACGCGCTGACGCCATTTTAGGCGTTAGCAGTTGTGCTTTAAGAGCGGTTAGTAGCTAGATGTAGGCACATTTTCGTGTCTGACATAATTTGGTGCCGCCGTCGTCGCCCAGGGAGATGACATTGCAAATACTAAGGCTGCAGATGAAGGGCGGTTACAAGATTAAAACGCAGGGGACACTTAATTACATTACGTGTTGATAATGCGTTAGTATTAAAGTCTGCTAAAGCCTGCTTCTCCTCCTGTCATGGCTGCTCGCCGCATCCGCTTCCGTGGTCCGCTCGTGGGAATTTGCCACTACAGTAAACACACTCGGCGTTGATTCTGGCTCCATGCCGAATACGCACAGTTGTCTGTACATGTCTGCACACAAACAAATACAGCTGCCAACTCACGGCGAGCCACGGCGAGCGTGCCACCGCCATAGAGCAAATATACCAACGCCACCGTGCTCGACAATGTCACATGGTCTCATGACGTCACGCACCCCGTCGACCAATTAGCGTATTTTATGAAAGAAAACGCTGCCGGAGCCAGGATTTTTCTACGATGAGGCTTTTATTGCCGTCGCATTAATAACATCGTGGCGGATCTGTCGCAGTCTCATAAAGCGAAACGCAGAAAAGAGTAGGCATAGCTCGCCGCTCTAAATGCCGACATCGTGACCGGCAGCACGACATTCCCGCCCACAGATATGTACCCTCTCTGCAAAAGCAGGGTAACTTTGCCTAACGCGTGGTACAGAAGGGCCTTCAAGGCTACCAGGCGGATGACGCTCGCCACACTGGGACATGCCTTCAATATGCTGGAGGCGTGGACACGACCAGCGGAAGACTCGGACCAATGGTACTACGTGCTCTCCCCGATTTTGCGTGCACGTCCGGGGGGTCATGTTTTTTAAAGAGGACCACTAGGTCACACTATCTTGAGGCTACACAAGTCATAGGGTAAGCCTTGGGGCCCATTACTCAGCAAATAAACACATATTAACTACTGCTACTACCTTTTTCTTCATTTAGCCGCCGCGGTGGCTCAGTGGTTATGGCGCTGGGCTGCTGACCGGAAGGACGCAGGTTCGATCCCGGCCGCGGCGGACCCATGTAGTGTGCACTGCCAGTGCATGTTAAAGAACCCCAGGGGGTCGTAATTAACCGGAGCTCTCTACCATCCCTCATAGGCTGAGTCGCTTAGGGACGTAAAGCCCCATAAATACAGATCTTTTTTCTTCCATGAGTTTACCTCTTCCCGTTACCTCCCTTTTCGCGTAACACAGGCGACGCGCTCACGTTAGCCAAGCACGCGTCATTGACCTGACACTTGACTATCAGCCGCACCAAAGCACGGTCGCAAACGTGCTCTCGTTCCCTGTTGTACAAGGAAACTGACCAAGTGGCGCACAAAAGTCGTCACGAAGGATGGAAAGCGGTTGAGCCAAGCAAAGGAGTGAACCGAGAACAGTGTTTAAAGGGCCCTTTTCACTGTGAATCAGCATGGCTCTCGATGAGTGCAACATTTTTGAACCACAAGCGTATACCTGGTAGGCGCACAGGTTCTTCTGAAAACCTGTCCTCCGAACCTCGGGCAAAACGATTTACCTGGACGCCCGACAAGCACCCGAAGAGACTTGGCACACAATAAAAGAAGGGAGCATGGATGGCTACGAGGTCGCTCTGTCAACAAAAAATTGGCGCCAATCAATAGGCGCGCCAGTCGTTATCGGCAGGAGCGACAGGCTCGACAAGAACGAAGCGCGCCCGGCTGCATGGCGTCGTCGTCGTCCCGGTTAAAAAGTGTAGCCAGCCTTCACGTGTGATGGCCCACACGCGCTCTCGTGGGATGCATGTTTCGCGATGGAATCGAGACTCAGCGTCGGGCCTAAAAGGACTTCGCGATCTGTCGCCTCGCTAATCGGCGCTACAGGGACGAGCGAGGAATGTAGTACCTTTTATAAGCCTTCCGTAGTATCTGTATGCAGTGCTCATCCGGTTTTTCCGACGGACGCAGCGGCGATTGTGTCTGATGTCCCCTTGCTGGACGGACAGGTCTTTGGCGCCTCTGGACACGCCAACGCATGTCGCAAGTTCGTGCATCCGAACCACGCTCGACGTTTTACCGCCAGCGCACGTCCCCGGAGACGGGTGCGACTGCTTTTATCGCTCACTGTGCTCTTTGATGCTAGCAGAACAGTCGCGACGATGCTACATGCTTCTTCTTCTGCAGCCGTGACGAAAAGAGTGAGAGAGGAAAAGAAATGGCTGCGTGTCAAAGAGAACGAAGACTACAGAGCCGTTGTCTGAGTGCGCGATCAGTAAACGTGAGGAGGGTAGAAAGGAAAAGGTGCTACGGACAAAGTAACCGGTTGGTGCGAGGCGTGGACTAACTATACAGTATAGATGTGCGTTGACTAGATCGCCTGGAGGGTCGTAAAACTGTGTTCGATTTATGCGAATTTCGATCTACCTGAAATTTATTTTTACTTTCTGCCACGATCGTGCAATCAGATGTGAACGCTTACACAGGACAGTTTCGAGAATTTTTGTTGTTGTTGTTGCAGGAGATTAATCGTTACCAGATCTGTGGGTGGAAAACCTACGAGACATGCTCGTTCGATGCATTACCTATACGTGCCCACGTGTTAAAAAAAAAAAAAACACTACCACCAAATTTCGCTGTGCCCTGGGGCGAGACAGTGATGGGTATACCGCATTCCCCCACGGGAGTGCCCACAGCCATGGCATACGATTTAACATGACAGCCATGACAACCGTTGCAAAAGGACTAACAGCTTAATGACATCATCACTTCCGGGCCACATTGGCTTCGATGGTAACATTCTCAGTGGTGAGTTAGCGAAGAACGCGTGTTTTACGGCGAAGTATGCTATACGGCAATCGTTGCATGAAATTTCATCGTGTGTGCGGACAACGAACTGGAAGTTAGAGCAAAAAGAACGCACTCTCTATATAATTTTTTTTTTTTTTTTTTGCGTTGGGAAAAGGGCATGCATAGAAAAAAATCAGCTTCGGACTCAGCAACAACTGTTAAGCAGCAGTCGGAGGCAGCATCACTGGGCTACTAAAGAAGCGCTACAATTTAGTTCTGCTTTTACGGAGTAGTTATGATGCTCCAAAGGCGAATCCCCCATTGTTCTATTTATTCGTGGGCTCACGAAAGTCTTCCGTGAAGACTTCCTCGCGAGAACGTATCAGAAAGCAACTGTTACTCGTCGTTTTTATTGACGTGATGATGTGAGCAACGTGTCACCAACGATGTTACGTAAGTTCAATTTCCGCATTCGCCATACAAGTAGCGGCAAATAACACCAGCTCCGATAGGCCTCCTCTCTCATAAGAAATAGGCCACTGATGCTAAAGATCTCCCAAAAATCTCACACTTTAGGTGTTCTTTTGCACATTAGTAAGCGTGAAGAGCTAGTTTGTGTAGACGTACTATATAAAATTAGAAAGGTGGCTTAGCAACTCCAAGCTTTGTGCTGTCAGGACTCAGGATGACGAGTCAATAAGCGGAGTGTGGCAAACTTCCTTCAGCGACAGCAGCGGAGATCGTCACATTGATTCCACAGGGTCTGTTGGCGTACGGACGAAGTCTGTCTTGGTGCGCGCAAAGCTGTAGCTATCCTGCTTGTAGTACTTGTGTTCCGCGTCGGAAGTGACTTAACCTCCGGTCTCATGCGGCGTAAGCACCGCGAAGGTCACCACAAAGGTGGCGCTGTTTCGCTGAACTCCTCCTGAAGCGAGTCGTGATGGAATGCTCGCGCGTATCAGTTTCCTGCAAGGCTTGTGCTCAAAAGAATAAGTTGAACCTAGTTTTCAATTCTCAAGCAAAATAAAAGAATTTGGCGCGTTTCTTAATTTTACGGCGAGAGCCGTTAATGGGTACTGAAAAAATTGCGCAGAAAAAACGAGGAAGCAAGGACAAGACAAGGACGAGCGCTAACTCACAACTGAAGATTTATTCCGAAACACATGGACATATAAACAGGAAAAAACAAAACGAGCGGGAACTCATGGAAGCGTTTCATATGCGTATCAGCGGAGATACCGTTAATGGGAGCCCATCCTGAGTTGTCGTGTAACTGAAGCCAGTCGTAGTTGTCGAAATCAGCAGGACAAGAGAAATAACAAGATAAAGAAGAGAAGCTAAGCTATTGCCAAGCCAAAAGAGAGAAAGAGGCGAAAGTAGAGAAAAGCCACGGCGAGAGAGAGAAGAGAAAGAAGAGGAAAGAAAAAGAGGGGAGAAAATGGAGAAAGAGATGATGGTGCTAGCCGAATGTTGTAAAAGCCGTAGTCAGAAGTTCAGTATCCAGTCCTACCTTTTCCTTCCTCAAACTACACCCCCTTTCTCTGCATCTCCACTCTTTGGTCCGTTGATGTGTTTTATTTTCTCCTTTTCAACTTTAACCCCCCCCCCCGGAAAAAAAAAAAAACAAAGAAGGCAGAGACACCGGACGATCCTCACGAGTACATCACGCGCGCCGAGCCCGAAGCGCGGCCGACTGACCGTGAAAGCGAAGCGGCGCCAAGGGCTCATAAACGGTCCGAGCAGAGCGGGCGTGCGCTTTGTTGGTCCGAAATGTGTGGAGGCCGCACCGAAGAGCGCAGCGGGTAGCCACCGATAAGCGCGCTAATAATGACCAGCACTTTTCTCCCCGACTGCTTGGTGGCAAAAAGCGGAGGAGCCGTTCGAATGCGTGCGCGCGAGCAGCCATGAAGCAGAGCGGCCGTATGGCCATTCATGGTGCGCGCCTAAAGGCTGCTTCGAGGGACCCCACTGGACATCACCGAACATGGCCCACGCCTAAAAGAGCGCGCTTCCACTGACGTCAACAGAGGATATGAGCACAGTCGAAACTTGAAAACAACGGAGTGGCACATCAGTGGTTAGAATATCATCACAGCAGGTTTTTCTGCCAGAATTGCTGACTTCATTTTCGTGGAAGGAGCTTACACGATTCCGTACCTTTAAAAGGCCACGGCGTGCATAAAAGAGCAAACACTTTTGTTTTACATTCGATATTGCACGCGGGTTTAAAGCTATGCCCGGCCATGTGCGATGTTTTCGATAAGGAGCTGCCGTATTTCGCTTAAAGAATGGAATTGCAGCAGGGGGCGGCAGAAAGTTAGTTGGACGGATGAGATCAAGAAGTAAGTTTGCAGGGATACGGTGGTCGCAGCTGGCAAAGGACAAGGTTAATTGCAGATACATGAGAGAGGCCTTTGCCCTGCAGTGGGCGTAGTCGGGCTGATGATGATGATGACACTGCAAAGGGCGCTGCGCCTGCACAACGCTGCTTCACTGTGTTAATTGCGTCTCACAGCTACTGCGGACTCTCAAAATATTACCTCGCGTCTCTGCATATGAGCCTACTTCTTTTCCGACAGTGCAACTCTACAGACCACAAGTGCATGATGTATAACACGGTTCTACGTTGAAAAAAAAAAAACAAAACAAAAACAAAGCAACGTAAGACCTTATGCAAAAACTGGCGCCCCCTTGCGTTGACGGCGCGCGTTTCCGCCATGTTGGGGGCTTGCGGATGCCGCAGTATATGGCAGTACGGGAACAGCGACGTGCACGTTGGCATTTATTGTCGTCTAAGATGATCAAATATTGCTCTGTACCTTGCTGTACACAAAGAGGACTCAAGGATAACCAAGGAAACAAGGTAAAAGTGCTAGCTTCGTGCACTTTTTTTTTTATTTCTCGCCTGAAGCACGATGATAGGCAGCGGTAAACCTCTAGCGGGTGTCGAGTGCTTTTCGAGACTTAATAATTAGATCGTAGACGAAGTCACAACACAAATGAAATTTGCAGAACTGAAAAGGCTAATAAGTGGGCTGTTTGCTCATGACTTATCTTGTATTTGCTGAGGAGCCCTCCTGCCTGCTAGCAGTTACGGCGCACTGCGTCGGTCAGCTTGTAGTTTCTCACACGGGATTAGTTTTGCGTCTGCAGCTCGGATTCATGTGCCCGTTTTTTTTTTTTTTTATCCTGAACCTTCGGTTTGCTTTTATACAAGTCTTTATACAAGTGGTCGCATTCGCTCGTTCCTCGGGTTGCGATATCGTCTGCCTGCAAGAAACCAATTTTTTTCGTCTCAGTGACGTGTTGAAATTCAAGCGTAGGTTTGGCGTCGATGCCTTCTTTTCGTACGCCAGCACGCGTTCTAGCGGCGTTGGCGTTCTTGTTTTGAACCGCTCACTGTTGCGCGATCATCATGTTACCTACGATGCGCTTGGACGCGTGTTGGCGTTCGACTGCACGTTTAACGCACTTCACCTGAGAATTCTTTGTATTTATGCGCCTGCGCATTCCAATTTGGTAAACGCATTCTTTAAAGATTTAGATGTGTATTTTCTTGGAGGGCGTAATGTTGTGATGTTGGGCGATTTCAACTGCGTGCTCGATACGGTCGCCGATGTGCAAGGCCCTGGTAGGGGTAGGCCAGGCTGGAATGCGCGTGAGTTGCGCCGCTTAGTGAATCATTTTATGCTCACGGACGCGTATGAGCTCCTCTATGGCAACGTCTTTGTGTGGACTTGGCGTCGCGGGTTATCGTCGAGTAGGCTAGACAGGGCGTACGTTCCGGCGTGCCTTTCGCGGTCAGTTTGTGTAGCTAATGTACTGACGCTGCCATCCTCGCCGGTGCACATATCAGACCACCGCCCTTTTCTTCTATCACTCACGGTTCCGGGGCCTGCAGTATCACCCCATAGACCATGGCGGTTGGATGTACGCATACTTCATGACGCCAGCACTAAAGAGGGGCTCACACGGGTCTTGCGTTTTTCGGTTGTTGGGGCGGTGCCTGGTGACTGGGACCGTCTGAAGGAGCAGTGGCGTCACCATTGCGCCGCATCTGGTCGAGCCCTTAGGGCTCGCGTGTCAGATGAGGTGCGTGTGGTGACGGCGAAGCTACGTATTGCTCAACGCACCCCGTCGCCTTCGTCGCTTATGTGCGCATGGAAAGAGGAGCTTTCGGAGCGCCTACAGCGTCTTTTACGTGCCTCCTCTTTGACAGCGGCTGCATGGCGTTGTCGACGCAGTCCAACTGCTCATCCTGAGGTGCTTCGGTTGGCCCGCCAAGAGCTGTTGTACACTCAAGGTGCCCCTGCGTTTACATCTTCCGCCGGGGCTACGTCCCAACCAGGTGGCAGGAATTTCAGTGCGTTTTTTAGCCATTTCAGGGGTATTGCTCAGTCGGTCATTCTAGTTGATCGCAATGTCGTTTCCGCAGCCCCATTTTTAGCAGGCTTGCCGCAGGTTTCAACTGAACTCCATGACGGCCTTATGGCTGTGCCAACAACAGATGAAATCAAGGAGGCGTTGGACTCCATGAAACGAGGCTCAGCGCCTGGTCCAGACGGCCTTCCTGTGGAGTTCTATTTAGAATTTTGGGATATTGTGGGCCCTATTTTCTCGGAAGTATTAAAAATATGCTTTACTGAGCACGTATTTCCTGAATCATTCAAAAGAGGCCGCATTGTCCTTATTCCTAAAAAGTCTCCTATGTCGACATGCCCGGCAGATTGGCGCCCTATCACCCTGCTAAATTCAGATTACAAAGTATTAGCAAAATTACTCGTTCGTCGTCTACGAGCTCTCCTCCCGTCACTTATTTCCTGCCACCAGGTTTGCTCCATCCCAGGCCGTGAAATACACAGCTTATCTTCTGTAACGCGAGACATCCTAGCGTATACTTTACGACGGCGCGCACAGGGTCTTCTTGTTTCCCTTGATCAGGAAAAGGCGTTCGACTTCTTAGAGCACGAGTACATTTACGGGATGCTGGATGCTTTCGGCTTCCCACCTTCATTCGTGCTTCTCATTAAAGAGATGTACAGAGATATTTCAAGCACTCTGTTCCTCGATGGCCGGGAAAGTACCGCATTTGATGTTCGCCGCGGCGTCCGTCAAGGTTGTCCGCTCTCCCCCCTTTTGTTTGTCTTAGCATTAGAGCCTTTCCTCTTGGCAGTCAATCGCCACTCCTTTATTAGAGGTCTGGCTTTGCCAGGCAGCGAAGCGGTACGCGTCACTGCTTATGCAGACGACATCACTCTGTACTTAGCTGATGAACGCAGCCTGCTTGAAACTTTAAATGTTTTCCGTGAGTACGCCTCCTTGTCTGGGGCTGCTCTTAATTACTCGAAGAGTTGTTACTTTTTTGTGGGGTCTTCCCAGACTCGTATTACATCTTCAATACCTTTGCAGTGGTGCGCGCAGATGCGCATTTTAGGTGTGACCTACGACTGTGCTGGAATATGGAATGGTGTGTGGTCTTCGGTCGTCGAAGACATTATAGCTCGTGTGCGAAGGGCGCAGACATTCGAGTTGCCTCTGCTTGAGAGGCGCTACCTGGTTCAGTCCGTCATACTTGGTGCCTTCTGGTACCTCTGCTACACTGTTAAACCACCCCTCCGTGTCATAAGGCGAGTGCAGACTATTTTTTCGTTCTTTTGGTCAGGCGGAACCGAACTTGTAGCCCGTGCTGTTCTTGGACAACCACGGGAGAGAGGAGGGTTTGCCTTTCCAAATTTGTCCGTCACGTCCTCGCTTTTAGCGTTGAAGAGTAGTTTGCGTATCCTGCTAGGAAACGCGTCACCGGCGCGAATCCTGGCTCGGTACTTTTTGGGCCCTTCTTTACGCTTTTTGGATCCGGCGGCCCCTGTTAATCATGGACCCCAGTCAGAGCAACCTACCGCTTTCTACGCTTCATCAGTGGCCTTTTACAGGCATGTAAGAGCAGTAGCACCTGCTGTCAACATCGTTGCAGACCGTGTGGTGGACGTTATGGGCACACTATTGTTACCTGTTGTGCCGGCGTCTCGCCGCTCACCTATGCGCCGCGTTCAGTGGGCGCGTTTAGCGTCGACACCTCTCCCAGATCATCTACGTGACTTTGTCTGGAAACTTGGCTGGGCAGTGCTCCCTACTTGTGACCGGTTAGAGCGGTGGGGTGTGTTACGCTCCAGTACCTGTCCGAATTGCCCGCTCCCGGAATCTAATCGCCACGCTACAGTCACCTGTGTTGTAGCGCGTGTCTTTTGGCGCGCGGTTCATGCGGGATTTCGTGGGCAGGGCATTTCGTGCTTCGTCTCCCGCGGCCGCTTCCCCAGCGGCCGTTTTGCTCGCCTGTTAATAGTTGCAGGTCTTTTTAGTTTATGGCGCAGTCGATGCGCCGCGGTCGCTAGTGGCTTTCGACGCCGCGCTGTGTGGCCAATTCTCGGCCGTCTCCGACGGGAGCTGATTAGTTTTTTGTCCGAGGAACTCTTTTTCTTGGGTGAGGAAGAGTTTCTCCGACAATGGTCATGCCCATTTATTTCTGTTAATAACGGTCGTCTTGTCTTGGTTTTTAGGCCAAACTGGCGCTAAAGTCTCCTTTTCAATGTTTCAATGACTAATTATCGACTTTTCACTCTTCTGTCAATCGGTATATGTGCATTCTTATTTTACATTGCCCATTCCTGTTAGTTACTTAGAAATGTTTACGGTACCTGTTTAATTGGCTCACCTTACATGCTTAATGTCATGTGTTTTTGTTAATGTGAATGTATCTTGTAACCTTGGCATGTGTACATATGTAAATAAATTTTTTCTAAACATCTTATACAATCTTAAATTTGCGAAGTGTCACAGGCGAACGGATCCGCAACGGACCTTCGCGTAGCCCGTGTCAGTGACTTGCGTAGGCAGTAGGCAGCGTAAATCGGTCATTTACCGTTCGTGGTCGGCTGTTCGATCGCCGCGTATTATGCGAAGATCGTATTATCAAAGCGTTAGTGCGACCCACAGTGCAGCGTCGGCAGTCATGGTCAGTCCATCACTTTGCCGAATATGAATCGTGGGGCGCAGAAAGGCGAGCAACACAGATGTTCATGTCGTTTTGTTTTTATTTTAAAGCGCCGAAGCTACACCTGGGCTATGATGCACGCAGTAGTGGAGGGCATCGGATTGATGTTGACTACCTGGGGATCTGTAACGTGCGCCGAAACCTTGATACAGTGGCGTTTTCGTTTTTCGCCTCCATAAGAAAAACGGCCGCTGCAGCCGGGATCGAACTCACGTCCTTCGGCTCAGCAGCACAACGCCTTAGCCACTGAGCCACCGCAACGTATTGATTAGGCGGCTATTATCACCAGGCATTTTAGGTTTTATGTAAATTTGAAAACAGCTCACAACGTCCCTAATGCTCGACTGATTGTTTTTCTGACTTATTTCAGATAACTAACCTCACTGCAGCATGGCACACTAAGTTATCTTGCAATTGTGCATTAAGCAGTAGTTTTCAGAAGAACATAACTACAAAATCTCTTCTTAGTTTCAATGTAAACAAGATGTTGAGCAAAGCCTGCATTGAGCCAAATGCAGAAAAAAATATTTCCAGGTATGCAGCGTATTTCAGTGTGCGTTTTTCTTTTGCAGGTGTCTTTCCACTGCATCCCAGATGAGCTGAAGATGCGCAAAGCATGACTAATCGCCATAAAGAGAGATCCCCCGTTCAACATTGCGACTGCCCGCATCTGCTCAAAGCATTTCACAGAAAATGAATTCCTGAGGAACATTGCTAGTGGGTGCAAGATGCTAACTGACACAGCTTTGTCATCAGTGTTTGCATTCTCCAAACCAAAGAAAACACGAAAGCCACCAAAAGTTCTTAAAGTAAAAAAAAATCTTAAAATAAAATAAAAAAACTTATAATAAAGCGATCGCACACGGTCCGCACCAAGCAACTATGCTGACTCCGTGACCACAAGCCCCCAACATGGCGCCATTTGCTCGTTTCGGTTTTCTTCCGCTAGATGGCAGCAGTTTTGCATAAGGTCTGAGCGCTCGCGCAGTTTGGCCTCTCAAGCTGTTCGAAAAGGCGGGAAAAAAATGCAGTCATTAGACCTCGGCGTGCACCGGGGCCAGTGGCTAGACGGCTCTGTGTGCGTATAAGATAAAAAAATTGGAGACTTATCAAGGTGAAGCCCAGTGGATGCGAAGCATGTGACGTCACATATCACGTGATGCAGCGATGGTGGCGCCGCCGCCGCGTCGCGCGCGACGGCGCGAACCGAAGCGTGGAGGCCTCCGCCGGGCGACGTCCGACGGCGCGATATGAGGCCCCATCTGCAGCCGGTGTGACGTCATCACGTGACGTCACATCATGTGATCTCACTTCAAGGTCAATGGTGGCCACCGCCGGGAGGCAACCGACGGCGCGATATGAGGCCCCATCTGCAGCCGGTGTGACGTCATCACGTGACGTCATGTCACGTGACCTACTTGAAGGTCACTTGAAGGTCAGTGGTGGCCACCGCCGGGAGGCGACCGGCGGCAGATGGGGCCTCATATCGCGCCGTCATCACGTGACGTCATGTCACGTGACCCCACTTCAGGGTCAATGGTGGCCACCGCCGGGCGTCGCGCGAAGGCCCGAAACCTACGTTAATAATAATTCGCATAAAATAATTGAACAGTCCGGACCTCTCCAGAAACGGCAGTCAGACGTCAGACTGCTGACGCACCATCGAGAGGCCGTTAGTTTTACCTCGAGCAACATCGTGTAGCCTTCGCGCTCTTCTGCGTCGATACTCGAAGCTAGGACGTCAGCTCCAGGAACGGACCCGATACATCACGCAAGGCATAGAAACGGACAGCGCATACCACGACTGGCGGGTGTCCGTCGGTCTCGAGAACGGTTCGGGGGCATAGATGGGTGCGAGCGGCGCCTCCCGTCTAAACTTGAACGGGGGGCGGGGGCTGCGGCGTGCAGCTCGTCTGCCGATCCACTCCTATGATTAACGGTTCTGATAATCGAAGGCGGTGCGCTAAAAAGGTGCCGACGACCAGGGCCCAGTCACGCCCGGGAGCTGCAGTTGCCGCCGCTATGGGCAAGAACGCGGCCTGTTCCGGATACACGGCCCAGCACCTCTGAGAAGAGATGCACTTGACAGGAAGGCTTCAGAAAGGAAAAAAAAAAGCAAACGAATACAATAATAAAAAAAATTAGTTGTGCGCTGTCTGAAATGAGTTGCTTAAAGAATTCCTGAATGCAGTGCAGGTTTGCGAACGGAAACAAGAATATAATACGTGCTGTGGTGCTCAGTACGACTTGAAACACACTTCCTTCACGAGGCAACAGAAGTCTGTATGCGGCGAAAAGTTACACTTCCTGCAGTGTGTAAGACGGCGCATTAAGTTGTTGTAAAGCGCAAAACGCGCTGCGACCGCCGCAGATGCGTTGCAGGTTATATTGAGCGTGACTGTACTGAGCATGATGACTGCGTAAAAGGAAGCCAAGGTTTCATCGGCTGTCCCAACTTAAATTGGTATTCACATGAATGCAAAAATAAATTAGCTATAGGGTACGTATGAACAACACCAGCCGTATCCGTTGCGAACACGTCTTCATATACACCCTGTGCGGCTGTGCTACATATGCCTTCATATTTCTGTATCCTAGCAGGTTTTATTGTATGTGTCTGCACTACCATGTCTTTCTGGTGCTTGTCCTCGTAGCCTTATAACCAGTCTTGGCAACAGCCCGCTGCTCTTATCCTCGCGGGCGCGCATTGTATACATTGACGATGAAGCAGGATGAAGGGTTCCGTGGTCATGACAAGAGTGTCTTCACTGCGGAAACACAAAACAAAGCATTGTGAACAAGGCTTCAGGGGGTGTTTCAATGCGCTAACCACGTTTGGACAAGAGGACTTGTCTTCCGCCACTTACGAACGGGCTCAATGGCGTACCATATATAACAACCTCGTTTGTATCGATCGCTGGCTTTGCTATATAATTATGCGAGGAAAAGTGCTATTTTTAGTCTAGCCTCGTCAATGAACTGCACTTTTTTTGTGATTGCCTTGCACTAACTGCGGTCAATGTTATCACCATCTTCAGAACCCACGGTATTCAACGTGCATCTGTATCGCTGAAACGTAGTACTTTAACCAGCCGCGGTAGCTCATCGATTGCTGAACCCAAGCCCGCAGAGTATGCTGAACCAGGCCATGACGACCGGATTTCGATGGAGGCGAAATGCAAAAACATCCCAGTGCTGTGCGTGCTGTAGTGGAGCTCCACTACGGCATGGCTCCTGGAGTGCAGCTTCGAAGTCCATTATTAAAGAAAAAGAAACGAACTTCGAAGTCACGCACGGTGTTTTCTCATCACCAGTGACTGTAGTAGATGTGTCGTACTCATCACCGGTGGCTTGTCGTACTCGCTTGTATCCTTACGCTGGCCACATCTTCCCCTTCGCAGTTGTCGGGATGCGCGGTGCTGGGCGTCGGCATCTGGACGCTGGTGGCCAAGCGGCACCACCTGAGCCTGCTGACGACGGCCACGTATGCGTCCACCGCCTACATGCTGGTCCTGGCCGGGGCACTAGTCATACTCGTCACGGCGCTCGGCTGCGTGGCCGTCTGCCGCCTGCACCGGTGCTTCCTCCTGGCGGTGAGTGCGCGCCTCCGGCTCAGAGGGCGACTGCGCCATTGTTTCTTAACTCTTTTATCTATAGACCTATGGCTGTTTAACCTCCCTCCCATATGCACACGTCTCGTTCAGTACTGAACGAAAAATAAAATAGAGCAAAATCTTCACAGGCCGTCATTTACCCTTGCCGTGCAGCTGGCTGAGGCAACTGCTAATGCACACGGTTAGAGGAGCGCACGCTGTTACTTTTTCTGTACTTTGTAGGTATACCTGCGATTATCTGTAGCTGAATGAGTCCTCGTCTCGCATCAGCAGCCATGGTTGAGTTGTGACGTGCCACTTTTTTGCAACATTATATTTTACCCCGCCGCGGTGGCTCAGTGGTTACGGCACCCGGCTGCTGACCCAAAAGACGCGGGTTCGATCCCGGCCGCGGCGGCTGAATTTCGATGGAGGCGAAATTCTAGAGGCCCGTGTACTGTGCGATGTCAGTGCACGTTAAAGAACCCCAGGTGGTCGAAATTTCCGGGAGCCCTTCACTACGGCGTCCCTCATAGCCTGAATTGCTTTGGGACGTTAAACCCCAATAAACCACAACAAACCATCTCTTATATTTATTCATAACAGCCTAGTTCGTGTGTGGAGAAATGCTGCGCATTTTAATTTCTCCATACAGTAGCTGCAGCGTGCTCGTTGTGGTGTCGATGGAATAGAGCACTCGTTTCAAGCAAGCCATGCCACTAAAAAGATTTCCGCTACTGGAGCCTGGGATTTTGCCGTATCATAAATGGGCAAACCACGACTGAAGGTTGGCAGAGTTGGCAATGTGTTGGCTGTTCACGTTGGCCTGAGGTCATCTGCCGATGAATGACCGGTTGAAGGCTAATCAATGTCAGATCCCCATGCTCGGGCCAAGCTAGGCCGAGTGGCCAGAGATGTTCTAGTAGGCCCGACTGCTGCGGCCAGTCTTCGGCCGACCACACTTTTTGTGCCGAGAGCTACATTACCCGTAGTCTCGCCGTGGGCCTTCGGCGCCACTTGTGTGCATGCGAGAGGAGCCAGGTGACGTCACAGCCGCGCAACTGGTGCGGCGCTCCGACCGAGAGGAGCCGCCGCCGAGTGACGTCACAGCTGCCGGCTCCGCGCGCCGACGCCGCTTGCCTCCGACCGAACGGCCGCATGTTATTTTACGGATTACCGGGCCGTCTTTCTGGAAGTCAATAAAGTTTAATAACACGTGCCGCCTTCACCACATGTCTCGTCTTTAACGTCTAACATGTAGCCATCACGATAACCAAAACAACTAGACGTAACCATGCAGGGATATACCGTACCTCTCGCTATGTATATCCTGGCATAGCTGAGCTAAGCCACTGCCAATTTTCAGCGTGATTAGTGGGACCATATCCACAGAGGTACTGACCTACTGGTCAAGTAGTCACGCATTTTATGCAGAGAGAAGGGCAAAATCTACGCTGTCTGTGTGCATTGTTAGTCACGGAACCACCACCTTAGCATAGGGCAATGGCTGTTCTAGGCTAAAACTAAAACTAAAAAAAAAAAAAAAAACGGCAGTTGGTAACACTGGATACAGTCCGCGATGTCCTGTATTACTCCGCTGGCTAATTACACCAGTGACCATGATCAGCTTTTAAAAGTTTAACTGCATGAAACAAGCCAGAGGCACCAAATTTCTCAAGCTTATAATTTGTCTCCTTTTTAGTTTGTTGATTAGGTAATAAGGAAAGCTTTTACAGTGATCTACTTTGTCACGGAAAAATCCTGTTCGGCAGTCCTGAATGTGAACAGGGCTTCACTGCAGACTTATGTTGTATACGACTATAGCAGCAGTCATCTCAACGTCCATTACAATAGTAAGAACGTCCGACTGTGGTTAAAAGTTGACCACTTTTTATTTCTGTTCATTCTGAGCATTTTTTATTTATGTTAAGATCAAACATGCTGAAATTTCAATTGTCTTGCTGTGCCCAATCATTGCTGCAGACATATAATTTCTACTCACAAACAGAAAGAAGCAAAATTAATCCCCAGTAATCCCGTCTTTGTTCCACACACCATGCACCATACTGTCACCTGTATGTGAGAAAATCGGTCTGCAAGTCTTTTCCTTAGAACTTGTGTGCTGTTGAATACCGATGTGCAGTCATACTTGTTTTAATATCTGATGAAAGCCATTCAGTATATGCCTTATCTTTTCTTCATTTGCTTAAAGGGATTTATGCTGTCCAATGAAAGTACCTTTTATTGCAAACTGGTACTCGTATACATGTCACAGTACTACTCGGAACACTTTATGATATTTTGTATGCAATCATGGAGCGTTGATGGTTGACAAACTGGCTTCTTGGCAGATGTATTGAGTTTCTGCTGATCGAGTGTTAATAGGAGCATATGTAGCTGGAGGTAGGCATGCACTTTGCCAATGTATTTTGTGTTTTTGATATTTATCAGAAATCCTCTTCCAAGCATCAGAAATAATTAGTTGCACAGGTTCAGCTACACTATAGCTATCAGCAGGCTCAAGGGCTTCTAAGTTGGACCCAGTCCTTCAAAAGTGGTCTTTGTAGTGCACCACATGTGAATGCTTGATAACTTGTTTTATTGTTGTGTATTCTAAGTACAGCTTTTATAGTCAGCTGTACAAGCATGGAAATGCAGTTATGGGCTCAGTACTATCATTTCTAACCTATTAACACTTTTCCCTTCACTTTGCAGTACACCTTCCTGCTGCTGCTGATTTTCCTGATGGAAGCTGTTGCTGGAATTATTGCTTACGTCTATGAAGAACAGGTAAAAATAATGTCTCCAATCAATGCCAGTGTTGCAACACACACATGCACATACTTTGTCAAAAGTATGCAAGCCATTTTCTGGGATGCTATAGCACTGATTTAAGATTTTTGTGATGCCCTTTGCATTACAGCACTGTGTGCGCTAGCTTTGGCAGCGTTGACTGCTGTGTATGAAATGCTACAGCTACAGCTTGAAGGCAGTAGGCAGTGTTGCAAGTCCCTCACATCAAGGTCTTGCAAATGTTCCATTCGTTTGCAGAGTGGCATCCATGCTCTAAAGTAAGGATGTACCTTTCATTAGCTGCTCCCTGAAACATGGTGTCTGCAAAAACTATGGCCACTGCATACCTCTCAAGATATGCATCCTCCTAAGCTGACATTAAATGCACCTCAGCTCCCTCTGTCTGGGAAACCAACGAGAAATTACAGATATGGTACACTCATTAATTCAAGTTCAAGGGACCAAAGATTATAGCTTGAACTATCAGAAGTGCACCTTAATATGATGCAAGACTAAATGTGATTTGCTTTATGGGAATCTGTGCATACAAACAGTATTTTAGAACTAAAGCTAAATGCTTTAGCACAACATGAAATATAAGTGAAAGGCATTGCTCAACCAGCAGTCCCCAACTGGCTGCATGGTGAAGTTACCAGTAATGCATTCATTTTCCAATAGAGTAAAACAATATTACTTGCAACCTCAAGGAAATCGAAAAAAAGGCCCAAATTGTCCGAAGTTCTAATAGTCGAATGGCAACAAAAAACTTTCAGAAAACAGTTTTGCACCGCAGCACATATAACCGATGAAGAAATAAGCAATGGTCGAATGCTTTCTAGTGAAAGTTGGGCGGTAACAGCAGCTTTCGCAATTTCGTCATGGTGTACTGCATGCTTACTGTCGGGAGTATCAGCGCAGAACTGCAATGAAATAGGCCTTCTGCAGCCTCCTTCACAAGTGTGAAGCAGTAGTGGTGAAGCCTCCACACAGCAGCTCGTGATGACTGCGCATTTTCGGCATACACGACCACATGGAGGGAAGTGAGGGGAACACAAATTTGCACCGGAATAGCGTTATGCTTAAAAAAAAAAAAAAGGATCAGCGAATCAGCGTCCCAACCTGCTTACAGCTGGCCTTGGCTCTCTTATGTGCGGGCAATAGCCGATATTGTCGCGGACTGGTAGCTGAGCTCATTAAACAAAACTATGCGGCGACGGCACGACCCCAATCGATCTGTACCCCCCCCCCCCCCCCCCCGCCTATTTTTTATCGAACCGTATTTGAGTTAACTAGTCGGAGGGGACGAATTTCAGCCCATGCGGCACCGAAGCGCCGCTACCCTGACGTATCTGACCTCAGCCGCTGTTCTTTCGCATACCAGGAGTATAGGAACAAACCAAAAAGTTTGAACTAAGAGAACTTAAGAGAATTCGCAGTATGAATTAAGTGGTTTAAAATGGACTGCAAACATAAGCATCAAAACAAAATGTTGAAATTTATTTGAATTAAGCAAAAGTTCAAATTATTGCAGTCTACTATAGCAAAACTCTCCACACTAAATGAGACATTTGCCTTTTCTATTTTGTGCTCATTTGAATCCTCTACGTTTTTTCACACACTATATTTTGTGTATGCATCTTTCTTTTATGCAGATGGATTTTGATGTTGGTGTTCAGTAGCATATAGTGTGTGGTTGTTCCTGTCAGCATCTTGTGCCATGGTCTGTAATTGGCCATTACAAGTGCCTTTTTTCTAATTATGTTTTGTGCATTTGTTGTTTTCAGAACATTGTTATGTACCCTACCCATCATGTAATGCCTCACTTATGAGGTCCTTGAGGAATACAAACAAACAAACAAACAAACAAACAAACAAACAAACAAACAAACAAACAAACAAACAAACAAACAAACACAAATAAAATAATGTGCCATTGTTTTTTTTAATGTCACTATAGGGCTCTTATAAGTGAGGTGTTTATAAATACGACCTGTAGTTTGAGGTGGCAGTACCCGATCACCTGTCTTGGCCTTCCTTAAATGAAATGAGTGGATACCATTGTGGAGAAAGATTACGCGAAAAGTTAGATGAGAGAAAACGAATATGCCATGCCTTGAGCCTACAGCTTAGCCTTGTGCCTACAAGCATTTATGGTGGGAAATCTCATTTCAGGTATGGCACGAGCTTGCTGATGGACTGAACACAACCTTCGTCGAGAGCTACGGCAATGACGCAAGCAGGACGGAAGCAATCGACGACTTGCAGCGCAGTGTATGTATACTACTTTGCCGCACACGGTGATCAAGCACCACCTTCCTCACAATACTTTATAGAATGAAAAGTGCAGAAAGCTAGGCAGGCAGCGCCTTCCAGTAGATACTCAACTGTCTGTGAATCTAACCACTGTTCCAACTCTCTCAATTCTGCTTAAGCTTTTAAGGGCGTACATGGGTCTTTGAGCATTTTTTTTTATTTACAGACCAAATGCAATTAAACTGCACAGACTTATTCAATTTTTTTCTGCTGATTTCAAATATGCAATTTGTTTATTTCTAGGCCCATTAGTTCCTGGGATATTAATATATATCATGCCATTGTCTGCTCAAACAATAGAAAAAAAATGGGCCACCAGAAATTTAATTTTAATATGTGAGTAGATACTACAATGTGTCAGGAATGCAACGCTGGAAGCAGTTTTTAGTTTTTTGTCCCTGTGGACAAATGGGCTTAATAGTTAGTTTGCAAGTGAGTTAACCAGACATACAGTGCCAGAAAACACATGACACACATGAAACTAACTTTAAGCCCATTTGTCCACACAGACAAAAAACTGAAAACTGCGTCCAGTGTTGGATTCCTCACACATTGTAGTATCTACTCACATATTAAAATTAAATTTCTGGTGGCCCATTTTTTTTCTATTGTTTGAGCAGACGATGGCATGATATATATTAATATCTCAGGAACTAATTGGCCTAGAAATAAACAAATTGCATATTTCAAATCAGCAGAAAAAACTGAATACGTCTGTGCAGTTTCATTGCATTTGGTCTGTAAATAAAAAAACGCTCTAAGACCCATGTCCCTCCTTAATTGGGGACAGTAAAAACTGTTAAATATTGGGCAACAACCAAGACAGCCAGCATTTAAAGAACCTCTACACTAAAGGGTGAAACTGACGAGATTTATGGACAGTTGTGGCATAATCAAAAAATTTTTTAGAAGGGCGTAGCTAGAAGGTGCCACAACTTTGAGTTGGTGTGAAAAAGAAGGAAGTGTTGCCACTGCTTTGAGAACTCAATCCAATTCAGTGGATACTACAAAAGCTACCTTTTCACTCCATTCCTGCTGCATAGTACAAGTCAATGCAAGCCTTGCCTCACCGCAGAGTGAGGTATTACAGCACAGAAGGCATCCTGAATGAAGTTTTCATCTAGCTTGCAGGATGCTTTCAGTCCGGTATGTGATAGATGCTTTCATTCATAGAAAACCACTGGCAGTCATGACAATGCTGCATTGCTTCTTTGTTCAGAAGAAGAAAACTGATTAGCTGCTTTGATAAGAAGTTTATGGTTTAGTTAATTAAAAGACTAGCGCATAAAACTAGGACACAGACAGAGAAGGAGACAGGACGAGCGCTAAACATCAACTGAAGGTTTACTAGAACAAACAGGTACTTAAAAACACTTCAGTGGCACATGCGCACACTGGGTTACAAAGAGCTCAAACTAATCAAGAAGGGGCACACTGTTTCAAAGATACATGGTTTCTTTCCTGGTCAGGGCAAGTGACGTTGCGCTGACACACTTGTCACCTTCCCCTACGACGTCACTTGCCCTGACCAGGAAAGAAACCATGTATCTTCGAAACAGTTTGCCACTTCTTGATTAGTTTGAGCTCTTTGTAACCCAGTGTGCGCATGTGCCACTGAAGTGTTTTTAAGTACCTGTTTGTTCTAGTAAACCTTCAGTTGATGTTTAGCGCTCGTCCTGTCTCCTTCTCTGTCTTTGTCCTAGTTTTATGCGCTAGTCTTTTAATTAACTATGACACACCAACTAGCCCAGCTTTCCGCCTTGATTATGGTTTAGGTTTATGGGGGTTCAAGGTCCCAAAGCGACTCAGGCTGTGAGGGACATCGCAGTGAAGGGCTCTGGGATTTTTGGCCACATGGGGTTCTTTAACATGCACTGACATCGCACAGCACACGGGCCTCCAGCATTTCACTCCATTGAAATGCGACCGCCGTGGCCGGGATAGAACCCATGTCTTCCGAGTCAGTAGCCGAGTGCCATAACCGCTCAGCCACCACAGCGGCTTTAATAAGAAGTGCAGTCTCTTTCAGCTCAATAGCCTGTGCACCTCAATTGGTTACATCTAAACTGCAAAATGATAGACAGCGTCACAAGCTTTGTGACGACCTGAGTTTTTGCTCACCGTCTCTCTTTGCTTACACCGAGACGTAGTTTAGCACGCATCTCTGTAAGGAGCAAAAATGAGATGCAATGAATAGTGCTTGACCAAAATATCATTCTTGATTTCTTGCTTCACTGGTTGCATTTCTTGTTGTGCCTGCAAGGAAGACTGCATACAGCTGTGATGTGATTACAATAGCGTGTAGGTGTATTTAGAAAGTGTGCCGTGCTCTCTGGCAAATGCATGTTGCTAAAATTGAGAGTGTGAAGCCTAGGCAAAATTTTTGTCCTTTTTCAGTTCAAGTGCTGTGGTGCCAACGGCTTTGAAGACTGGAAGCACAGTGCTTGGCTTCGTAAGAAACCTCGTGTCAAGAACAAAGTTCCAGATTCTTGCTGCAAGACTATAGGCACAGGCTGTGGAAAGCTGGACCACCCTTCAAACATTTACTATGACGTGAGCACCTTGTAATATGCCTGTATTTTGTTATTCTGGGTAACGCTTCGATTGTCTCATCCACCACTTGTTCATTTTGGCACTTTTAAAGGTGCACTGAAGAGGAATCTGAACTCGTCTTTTTACCGCAGCAAATCGATCTACACATTCTGAGCATTCTTAGTTAACTAACGCATGGAATGCCTTTCAGGTAGTTGCTTGGCTGCTTTGCTTTCGCTTTTATTTAGTTTTTTAGCTTTCCGTGAATAAACAGATCCAGTCAGAGGCAACATAGCTGCAAATTAGGCCCACGGAAATAAAAATATGCGTGGACTCTTTGCTTTTGCCGATCGCTACGTATCGCTCCGCCGATGGCGGAGCGGCAAGCCGCCACGAGACTCGCTTAAAGGTTGGTTGACTCCTCCTGTCATCTGCGGCGAGTTAAAAAAAAAGGCAGGAGCCAGGACATTTAAACCGATTTAAGTTATGGAAATCGGCCGCACAGGAGAATAATTCGAAGTTTCTAAGAATGCTCACAACGTGGAGATCAAGTTCCCGCGGTAAAAAGACGAGTTAAGGTTTCTCTTCAGTGCACCTTTAACATCCACTGTACAACCTGACAGTGTGCTTAATATGTTGTGGCATGAAATCGTTAGTGGCCCATGCAAAACTATCATGTTTTCTGTCGTCTCTTCAAAAGCTACTTCAACTACTGCAAGCGACTAAAATGTCCTTAGGTTACACAACCTGGTAGAAGTTGGCATGATTAGTAACATTTCTAGTACTCCTTTCATGTCTTGCACAGGAAACATCAACTAGTTATAAACCATACTAAAAGCGTGCGTGCCACGTCACAGGAATGCGTGGTCTGACATACCATGCACCATCGGTGCTGAATACCTGGTGTGTGGTACGCAATCTCTCAGAGAGCTATCAGCAGATTCAGTTTGTTTCAGTCCTAAGCGAAAACTACAGCACACTTGCAACTAGGCTACACCGGTGCATTTCAACTTTATTTAGGAGTAAACTTGAGACATGGTTTGCTCGCAATGGCAGATACATAGTCTACTGTATTTTCCGGTGTAAAAGATACACCCTTGTATAAGACGCACCCGCCATATATGCAGGCTGTCATTGAAAAAATTGGTATATAAAACGCACCCCAATTTACCCAGTTAGACTAGTGAGGCTTAATTAAACATGCTTATGCGACCATCGCAAAATGCAATGTACGTGTGAAAAGTTCTTAAGCAATGCTAAGTGATCGAGAAAGGCAACACTCACGCCATACCCGCCCACGTTTTAGCACAAAAGAAAAAAAAGCGAAAGCACTCTCTTTATGTCCATAACAATTTATTTTTACATAAAACCTTCAAAGTCTTCATCTTTGGATGCGCTATCGAAAAGGCAACGCGGCTGAAGCGTTCTCTTCGCACTACGTACTTGCAAAGGGTGACTAAAAAAAAATGTCGGCTTTTCTTGGCTTGTCTTGACAATGGCGAGAAGTGTGACTGTCGCCATCTTTTGCCATTTCACATTACCTTTGCTTGGGGCCTCCGAAACGGCCGCGTGTTTAAGATCCCGGCAGTGGTCAACCCCGCTGTTTCATGATAAAGTTCACCTAAAAAACTTGCGCACGGTGGTCCCCGTAATGAAGTATTAACCATGTTACAACCGCGTTATTAGTAGTAATATTTTTTCGGTGAAAAAAGCTTGAACATGAACCTGAGTAATTTCTGAACTCGCAAAAAAAAAAAAAAAAAAACGGAAAATTCGCATATAAGAGGCACCCTTGTATAGGACGCACCAGCAAGATTTATGAAAAAAAAACCCGCGTCTTATACACCGGAAAATACGGTAATTGAAGTGAGCAAATAAATCCAAGTGGTGGCCTGTAGTGCTTACGCATCTATATTGGTGAAATGCTGAAATATAGGGCTGCAGCTAGTGTTTCACGACCAATCTTGTCTTTTTTTTTTTTCAGGGATGCATCAATGCACTTCATGATCAAATTCGGGAGCATTTAATCATCATAGGTGCTGTTGGACTGGGAATATGCCTTGTTCAGGTAAATTCACAGTTTCAGAGCTTTACTGCGATAAGTCTGCAAAAGTAACTATGACAAAAAGATGCTGAAGGTTTTAACAGCACAACTGCTAGAAAACGTAGGTCAAAAAGACACTAGCAACTTTCCCTAATTCTGGCTGCTGCAGCTGATGGAAAAGACACCCCAATTTTTGTTTACACCGAGTTTTATGGAAACTGAAGAAGTTGATCCCATCTCATTGGCAGGTATATCGCTGCATTAATGTAAAGCATAGTTGTTTTATAATTTCATAAGAAGAAGAAAGAAAGCAAAACAATTCAGTAAGCTTTGAGCAGGTCTAATTTTTTTTTTCTCACATTTGTAACAGAATAGTTTTGTTTCTAAACACTGATGAAAAAAATAGAACCAAATTTCAATGCAGAGAAACAGTTTGGGCCAACTGGCCAAGAAGACGAAACAGCAAACTGGCTGCAAGCATTGCTATGTGTAGGCCATGATTTTGAGACAAGTGAAAAACATGCATGTGAATACTTATGCTAAAAAACAATGAAACATCAATGCCCTCAAGAAAATATTCCTTGCTATCAGTAACATCTGACTTGGCTGGAAACCAACCTTTTTGCACTATCCAAATCAGGCGCCACTTCCTGATAATTAGGGGTGTGCGAATATCACAATTTTTGAATACGAATCGGATACGAATACTTGGTTCCGAACATCGAATCGAATATCGAATAATCAAGGACAGATGCATTTAACCACAACAAAACATTTATTTGGGCACCGAAGAACATCACAGTTCAACTATCAATGATTAAATGAACACAAAAGGTGTGTGTGGCTGCACAAAAAGTATCCAAGTCTAGAACATTATTCTTAGAAGAGTGGAAATATCAGAGAAGATGGCTAGTACACAGCATTGATTAAGGCTAGCTTGCCATAAACACAAAAGCGCGTTGCTGGGATGAACATTAAAGGTTGTTCTGAAAGAAAACCAGCTGCGCCACATGGTCAGGCCGAAGTAGTTCCCTTCTAGCTGAAACGACTTCTCCAGCCCCAGAAAATGCCCTCTAACTTGGCACTGAACTGGCATGTACTGCGAGGTACTTCGTGCACAGCTCTGGCTATACCAGCTTCGCAGTTATACCCACAAAGGAGCTCACCAGTGCAGTCAGCTACGTCATGGCCCAACGTTACGCATTGCTGTGGGCGCCGCCATGTTGTTATGTCTCTATCGATAGGACTTGAGGACCGAAATGAACGCCGGTGCTCGCAATAGAATATTCGGCTATATACCAATATTTACGTTGGGTCGAATATTCGAAACGACAAGAATACTTGCATTTCGATTCGAATATGAATACTGAAAATATAATATTTGAAATGTATTCGAAAATTTCGAATATTCTTACCCCTACTGATGTTTACTGCTACTTCTACTATTAGCAGTACTCAAGGCACTCGCTGCTTAGGGACCACAGCAACTGATGTCATTGGGCCTCCATTTTTTCTTTTTTTTTTTTCAGGTTTTTGGCATGATATTCTCCTGCTGTCTGTACCTGCGGTTACGGGACTACAGGAGACATCCTCAGTACTACTGATACCGCTCCATAAAGACTGAAACAACGTGTTGCCGGGAAAAAGACCATACTTGCGCCACATGACGTCCACAATATACCAAAGGCACTGCCCTTAAAAAGGAGAAATAGAGAATGCTCGCCTTTGTTCTGTACATAGCCTCAAGTGCAGCTCTGTAGGTTATTTATTTGGTACGCTATATACCAGGAAAAGAATCTCGGTGTGATTTTGTGCTCGTTTGTAAATAGCCGCGCATTGCAAGTGTACCAAATGAAATGTGTAATTTAGTGTGACTCAAAATGCGCAAAGCTTTTTAAAAGCCAAGGTTGTGCTGTGCCAATATCGATAGACGACAAAATACCACAGTGTCAGATGGCTGAAGTTGTGCATTGTTTGTCTGCTTGCCCTCGTAGGACTGACCGTGCACAGAAGTACGAAAAGCGCTTTGTGACAGCTTTGCTACACCTTATTTATAGGACTTCCGGCTTTTTGTGAAGACTATGGCTTTTGGTTGTAAATAAACTGACTGTGTCTGTGTCCGTCAAATTGCAGTAAAAATTTTGTGGTGTCTGTTTTTTGTTCATCTTATACCTTATCCCCCACAAAGCGAAAGTAATGGAAAGTAAGTGGCTTCTGGTACCTTGGGTCTACATTGAGAGGATGGAGAAACTTAAAGAAAGGTTGGATGCAGAATGCAGGTGAGAGATTTTGGTAGTATTATGTGACAGGAGAGTCTCAAGAGAGGACAAATTTTTAGGAGAACAGCAAGATTGGCCGTGATATAAGTAATGGAGACAGCAGCTCTGTAGAAAAGGAATATCAAGAGGATGGAAGTGACTGAGATCGCTCGGAGGGATGTGTGGAGTCACCAATATCGAGTTATCAGGCACGAAATGACCACATGAGGTACACAGTCAAAGCGGAAAACATGGAAATGAAGCTGCAGGAGCAAAGGTTCTTTTGGTGCAGTCATGCGATAAGGAATGGCGAGTATGTCTGAACAAGAGAGATGGATGTCTAAGGAAACAACAGCATGGGGCCAATAAAGAGAAGATTGAGAGAACTGGCAGACATCGATATTTGGAAGAAAAAGCTGCCAGTGGCAAGAGCGCAGGACAAGATGTGGAGGACGCCCATTAGAAACAGTGACCACACATTGGACAAGTGGGGTAAGCTGAAGGAAGGTGAAGTCAATGACAGAACAATCGTGCAGTGGTTGGTTATCACTCCTAACAAGACCACAGCTTTTTTGAAGAGCTCTTACGTATAGTATGTGTAAGTATAACCTGGTACACAAATACACAAGATGGTATGTCGTGTGCCATAAAACGAAGTCTAAATTCATTCAGCATTCAGCTCACCAGTTCGCTTGCGTAGCCATAAGGTGGAAGTAGCAAGCAGGGCACTGCCGTAGAGATTCCAGCAGTCACTACTTACACGTGACAAGGCATCAGCATTTGCGTGCTTGCTGCCATTTCTGTGTTGCACAACCACACCGTACCGTTAAAGCCTGAGCGTCCAGTGTGTCAGCTTAACATCGTGTGGTGTGAGAAGCGAAGGAACGCGAGAGTATTGTGGTTGGAGATGGCCGTAACAGGGGCACCGAAGTGCCAGTGATAGAACTTTGAGCCCCCAGATCATTGCAAATGCTTCCCTTTCAATCATAAGCCACCCAATCTGCGTTGGGGAGAACTTGTGACTCACAAGTGCAATAGAGCATTCTCAGCCACCCTCCACTCTCCATGAGAGGCAGGCTCCTGCCTCAGAAACAGAAGCATCAGTATGCAATCAGTATGGCCTGTTAGGCTCAGGAGTAGCTAGGGCTACAGTTTCGCACAGTGCAGCCCTGAACTGTCAAAATGCACCTTCAGCTTTTTTGTTGCCGGTGCCCTCAACGCTTCCACTCCCATATCACTGCCAGTTCCTCGGGGTCGGGAGTGTGCCGTCCTGAACCAACATGCCTTAAGTAACTAATGGACATGTGTGTTATCTGGCACTTCTCCAGCTTTACCTTCAGGATCACCTGTTTTAGCACCTTGAACACTTTTCTAAGGTGGCACAAGTGCTCTTTGAGCATTACACCAAACACTGTTACAACGTCCAGATATGCGCAGCGATACTTATAATACTTACACTTATAATACTTATACTTATAAGCCTATTCATAATTCTCTGGAAGGTCCAAGAGGCGTTTTTGAGCCCAAATGGCATAACCTTCCATGCGAACTGGCCCTGGTGACAGGAGAAAGCTGTAAGCAGCTGATCTGATGCAGCTAGTGGCACCTACCAATACCCCCTCCAAAGGTACAGAAGGGTTATATCTCTATCTCTCTACTTTACCCCGTTGGGTAAGTATCGGCTACAGTACCGGCGTTCAGTTTATAGAAATCCCTACTCAATTCAACAGTGCTGTCCTTTGGCATGTAATCCGGAGGTGTGCATATGGGCTTTCACACGGAAAATTATGCCCAACTCAAGAAGCTAGTCTACCTGTTTCTGCACTTGGCTGTCGGGCATGCAGGCACACGAATGGCACGAACACCTTTAGGCATTAACTTCTCCTGCGGAACAATTTCATGCTGTTTTACCAATGACACGCCTGGTTAGTCACTGTAAAGCTCTGCGTGTTCCGTGAACACTTGTAGAATTCGGTCTTGATCATGCTCTGACAAACCTGACAGGCTGCAGCCTCACGTATTTGGCCCATTGTCTTGGTCCTTACTGCTGGCTCTCTGCTGCTGCTTCCCTCCTGCGCTTTCTTTCCCAGACTGCCGATGGCTGGCTTGCTCCTGTGGGATCGTCGCCTCATCCTTGACTTTAGTCTTCCTCCTGCAGTCTCTTTAGCCGCAGGATTCTTGCCAACTGCGTCAGTAATTTCCTACCAGGTTCTTCCTCTCCCGCCTGTCCGGTTGGCGACTGTCAGGGTGTGTAGATTTATGGGCAACTCAAAGGCTTCCTGCCGCCCCCCTGATGGGTACTGGGACTGCAGCAACGGGGTCTCCCAATACATTACAGTCAGCCTACCAATATTCACTAAGGACAACGGCCTCTCCCACTGACCTTGGGTCAACCTTGTTCTGTGCCAGCTGCAGTCACAGAACTTCCTAATCTCATCTGCACATCTGACTCTCTGCCGCCCCTGCTGCGCTTACCTTCTCTTGGTATCGACTCTGTTACACTAAGAGGGCATTGGTTATCTTCCCTTCACAACACATGCTTTGTGCATTCCCAATTCCTCCTCTTAATTTCAACTAAGATATCATTAACTAGTATCTATTCCCTAACCTGTTCTACTCTTTTCTGTTCTTTCAACTTTACACCTATAATTTCTGTTTTCATAGATTGCTGTGCTGTCTGTATTTAAATATCAACCCTTTTCATTACCTTCAAATCCTCTGCTCCATAGCTGAGTACTGGTACGGCACAAATATTATATACTTTCCTCTCGAAGGACACAGGTAAGTTGTCATTGACTACCTGAGAGTACCTGCTAAATAAACTCTATATGAGAGTACCTGCTAAATGAACTCTATATGAGGGTACCTGCTAAATGAACTCTATAACATTTTTATCCTCCTGTTTCATTTTTGCAGTCCAGATCTGAGGTCATTACCTGCCCATGTCACGTGATTAGATAATTATAACGAAGGCGATAAATGAGGTGAACAAATTAAGGCTGTTATTCAGAGTTCGACAGAAACCCACCTGGCGAGGGATGTTCATACGGCATATGAAAAAAACAAGCACTCAAAACAAAAATGTGTGAGCTAAATAAGGAAGATGCTTTCAAGTTTCAGTGCCGCTGTGGGTACCTTGTTCACAATGAGATAAAAAAATTTATGGGTCATTGCTTACGAAGGAAAAAGATGGCGCACAGAGCATTTTCCATCAACCATTTTCGTGAACAAATTGCATGTGTAAACACAGCTTCTTAGGCATGCATCACAGAGGCTAGCCTACACCACCATTCAATTCCAAACGCAGATCATGGCGTCTATTTCAGTCTTGATGTCATGGGTTAGAATTAAGAGGCAGGGAGATATCTGAATTCCGTTTCCTCAACAATACTAACTGTGTCTTTTGCTGCCAAACAAACTTCAACATACCCACAAAGAGCCAGAGAATCTAAATTTGCTAAAACAAAAAATTTGAGCGCCCCTTTAAAGTAACAATTCATAAATGCAGTTCCCCAGCAGCAAAATAATGTGTGATGCAGCTGCCATAAGTGACAGCATCAGCAGTGAAAGGAGGTCTGCTTGTTCTGCAGTACATGTGAAATATCGGGGGCACACAGTGCAACTGCAAAGAATGCAGTAATGCTAGGCCATGCAGAGGTTCACCGAACAATGGTGATTTATTTCAACAAAGCTTCCCTGCATTCCAGCAGCTACTCATACGCATGTGACATTGAACAGTCTCTTTCATACAGCATTAACATGTCATTTCAGAGTTATGCCAACAAACATGATGCAGTGTTACTAATTCCGTTCAGTACCAGGCTGTGAAAGCAGGTTTCTTTTATGGCACTCGTCTGGACTATGAGGTACATTGCACAAGTCCACAAGCTTGTGGGAACTTAGTGGAAATGCTCCTGAAGATAGCACTCACTCCCTTCAGTAATGCTGAGCTGCTTGATTGACTTATCTCAGCCAGGCCATTACTCACTATCGTCGGATGAGGGCTGTTCAAGGCTAAGGATGAACTCCCATTCTTCTGCAATAAGGAAAAAAGGAAAAAAAAAACAACTGTTTAGCATCAGAACCGTGCAGCCTTTTGTCATAATGGATGGAACTAAATGCCTTCAAACACAGTGGACAGCAGTATCGAGAAGCAGGCTAGGCAAAAGATGGAACAAAGCACAGAACCAAAACAGAAGGCACAAAAAGAGTGCTACATATCCTATGCCTTAAATATTCCATCCACTCCCAATGCCTTCCGTGTTTTGTTGCTGACACAGTTTCCGCTTTGCGATAAGTCTTACACCACGGCTAGCAAACCAAAGAAACATAAAAAGTGGAGATCGAAAAAAAATGTGGTAAGGTTTTAACATATAGTTAAGCCTAGTATAGATGTGTGAAAGCATGTGTTTAGCCTGGTTGGCTCATGGTTTTGCTCTGCTGGGTCGTCGGCATTTCTAGCGACGATATTAGTTCGATAGTAGTAGTAGTAGTTGATGAAGACTACGACGTGCAATGAACAGCGCAAGTGTCTGTACATTAGTTCAATAGTAGTGTTCGTTGATGAAGATGATGATGTGCGATGCACATCATCATCTTAGCAGCATCATTGCAGTTTAGCACTAGGTATGTTCGGCTGCGGCGATAGCCTAGTACTCTTGTGCAGTGGCCAGTGAAGCTGATCTGTTTGCGTCGCTGGAGGTTAGATTCCCAATCGCGGCAAATGCTTATTTTATTTATTTAAGGTTTGGCCAAGGTCACCTTCAAGGTCAAGCTTCAAACAAACTTGGTGAGCCGGTTTGACCTTGCGAAGAAGTACTTCCACACTAAAATTGCATTTTTTTTTCTAGCAGAATACATTCATGCTAAAGGTGCTTACCATTATTTTGTTCCCTGAAGGCTACATACAGTAAAATCCTAGTCTACGATTGCTCTAATTTTTAGATATCAAGCAAGTTACCTGAAAGGCATTCTAATTGTCTCACATACCTTTTGTGACTGGTTGCACAGAAAGACGTGACCTCACAAGGAGAGCCATGTTTGCGAGGGGACCCTTGGGATTTTGTGACTTGTGCTTCTCGTGAAGTTTCTTCAGTTCTGCCAGAGTGATCTGGCGATCAAGTTTGCGAACAAACCTTACGTCCACCATGAACCACCTCGGTTTCTCAGGGGTGCTTGCACTGATGTCAAGGAGGAGAAAAAGAAAAAATGATGTTTTAACATTATGAAACACTAAAAAATCAATAAAAAAAGAGGGCAGTTCTGAGTTAAGAGTCACGTTTCATGCATTTCAGGTTCTCACTTTGTTTCTGTAGCCATCAAGTTATGTACACAAGATGTTCCATTGTGATCGACCAGAAAAGCAGAAATCTAGAATTACTGAGAAGCACACAATTTGTGTGCACACACTCATCCAACAGAAAGTGCCCATGAATGCTATTTTACAACGTAACAGAGGCACAATGAGAAGTGCTTACTCTTAGTGGAACCATAGGCGGAACTTAGCAGAATTCTTAGTCAGGCTCTATGCACAGCATCATCTTCAACCGAAAGCTCTTCTCCGCAAACAACACTTTTGCGTTCATTACTGAAAACAAAAAGACTTCCTTTGTAAACTTAAACTCTGGGTAGCCACTAGCTGCCTTTAAGAATGTGCGTAGAGAACAAACGTTGAAAGCACATAGTACCCTGTCCCCTTTTCCAAGTAGCCACTGTCATCATCATCATCAGCCTGACTATGCCCACTGCAGGGCAAAGGCCTCTCCCATGTCTCTCCAAATAACCCTGTCCTTTGCCAGCTGTGGCCATCGTATCCCGCTAACTTCTTAATCTCATCCGCCCACCTAACTGTCTGCCACCCCCTGCTATGCTTGCCTTCTCTTGGAATCCACTGTCTCTCTAGCTTATCCTAAATAAAGAAAGAAAAAAAAAATTAAGTGGAGGCTATCTTTGTTACATGAGTCTGAAAGAAATTGTGAGGGCAGATCAATGCCACACTCCTCCTCTGTTCTTGATAGTAGCTGGTGATCATTTGGAGTTTGTGTAGATGAAGGGAGTGTCTCCCTTTCTGTTTGTTTCTAAAGATGGATGCAAGAATGCTGCTTGCGAACTGAAGTTTTTGGTTGGAGAAAAGCCTTGCAGAGAAGCTGACTGAAAAAAATTCTAAAAATGTTCAATATTTGCATGAAGGAGTTATATTTTTTTTTGTCATGCACTTATGCTGTATATTTACAGCGTTCACAAATTCTTGGTGCCACACCCACCACGAGCACTCTGTGACATGTGTCCTGAAATGATGGTGATAACTGGCACATTTTTGCCTAATCAACAATGTAAGCTTTGTGAACCATCCATCTAGGAGACATCAACAAATAAAAATCCATCATAGATTAAATGTTCGACACAATAATACTTTGCTTTATTAATGCATGTTGCTTTTATGTTGCTCAGCAACATATAAGTGCAACTTATTTGTCTTACCTTGTTCTTGAAGTGAACTTTACAAGCTGTCAAAAAAGAGTTTTGTTGGAGATTGGCAATTTCTGCATCAAATCAAGAACACATGGAACCGCAGCGGCAATGCTTCTGTCTTTCTGCTTGCGTTATTACAGGCCATCCCTGCTTTTATAAGTGTACTGCTCGCCAGCATGGAATCAAATGGTTACGTTGATCTTTTAAAATGTTAAACAGGAAAGGAAAGGTCAAATGCCTATCAGTGTGGATGAGGGCACTTGGAGAGGCAACAATCCCAAATACAGCAATAAGGGCAAGATGAGAGTGTACATAGTTCAAAATTCTTCAATGAAAAAAATATTAAAAACTGAAACTGGCCTACATAATTTGTGGGCAGCTTCTTTGCTACATCATGGCCACTAGAAGCCCATCCGTTGCACTGCATAACCCACAAACAAAAGACTGAAGTCTTGGTTGAATGAATGGGCAACATCTTGAATAGGTGCACTGTGACCATATACAGTGCACATTTACTATAGTTTAAATACTGAAACCACAAACGCTCTTGATCTGTTTACTAAGCTTTCAATAATGATTTTGCCTTCTTTCTTATATTGTAAGCATCATGCTGCGTTTGCCAATTATGAATACAGTACAAATATTAAATACTGACAGAAACAAATGTTTTAGCCATTTCAAAGGAGTAAGAAACTATGTACAGCCATAGCCTATTTTCAGAGAGATGTCAAAGATGCTCTCCTCTTTCTTTGCTGCTTTGATTTCAATGACCTCGTACTACTTGAGAAGCCCGCACAAAATTAATAGGGGCATCTCACAGGAAATCCTCGCCTTATGCAAACAGAAGAAAAGCTCTCCTATGTGCAACACCTCAGATGATGGTCAAATGTTAAGGGAATCCCCCAAGGTGGAGTAGATTGGTAATAAGGGAGTAATTACTCATTGACATCCACCCGAGCGCAGCCATACGGCTACAAAGGAAAGCTTAGTAATTACTCCCTTATTACCTCAGATGATGTTTTTACCTGTCGTAGTGATTGTTCTTCTTGTCAAACTGTGTGTGGTCAGGATAAGCCTCCTTGACAACCTGAAATGCAGCAAAGAGAGTGACAGTAAGCATACATTTAATGTGCAATATCAACAGAAGGCAATACTGCATGCATGCTTCAAATGGAAAAAAGAAGACTATTTCTTTTAGAGAATGCACACGAACTATAGTGCAACAGACATTCTAGAACATAAATCTCCCCTTGCACTCATGCATTCTTACCTCGACTATGCCTACTATTCCAGGAACTTTGCAGTTGCTGTGGTAGAAGAAGCAACGATGGCCGACTTTCATCTGGTCTCTCATAATGTTCCGTGCCTGGAAATGAAGACGTGCCACAAGGGTCAGAGTATGCTTTTACCATGGTAGCAAATATACTAAAGAAGCCAGCAGTTTAGGATACCAAGGAAAGCATGAAGAAATCTTGCCATTTTTATGCAGCGGTGATTATAACCAGGTACAACTTGAGAATGCATCAACTTGACTGCTATCGGCCTCATCGCCCTACCCTGCTGTTGCTCCGCAGAGCTTTATAGTTTATTAGTGAATGTTTCTTCAGGTACTCCAGCTTAAAGATAAATGCACCCCAAAGTTAACTACGCTTAATTTATATAAAAGAAATGTAATCACCACTTTTGCCAAATTAACCACATTTTACTTGAGCGAGACATCACTTTTTTTTTCCAACGTGGATGTCTTCAGTGTGACTGAAAACAACTAGCACACTAAGATACCTTCGATTACACTTCTCTCCACTTTGGCGCTACTGTTGCTGTTGCTTCCTCTTTGGGCACTGTGCGTGCATTCGAAGCATTGAGTGAGGTGGATAAAGGAAGTCTAGTGACACTCATCTAATCTCTACAGGAAACACAGCAGTGGCAAAGCACTTTCAAGAGATGCGCAGCACAGTGTCCATGATTGCCCACTGCCAATGTTCATACTGGAACCACAGTGGTATAAGCTAGTCCATTTGGAATGCTGAACGCATTCTCATCTAGTGCCGAAGGTGAACAGCAATAATAAATAATGCGATAAACAACAGCACTGTAACCAGAAAACCGAATCCATGGAGCAGTTGTCTACCAGAAGCTCTTTTGACTTCCTCATGTGAACATGCCTGAAATACAGTACCTACAGACAGCACAGATACACAATAAACAGTGCATTCAGCTGTAAACAGCAGCATTTTTTATTTTTTTCATGGAAGCTGTGTCGCTGACTCCTTCGATTGCTGAAAGACAGGAATGCCTGCAGTTTTCAAATGGTCCCACACAGCACATGCAGTCTGCAATGAGGTGTGCACCATTTTTGTTTTTCATTTTAGACCAGTGATTATTGGTTTATGGGGGTTTAACGTCCCAAAGCGGCTCAGGCTATGAGAGATGCCGTAGTGAAGGGCTCCGGAAATTTAGACTACGTGGGGTTCTTTAACAAGCACTGACATCGCACAGTACACGGGCCTCAAGAATTTCGCCTCCATCGAAATTCGACCGCCGCAGCCGGCATCGAACCCACACCTTTTGGGTCAGCAGCCCAGTGCCATAACCACTGAGCCACCGCGGCGGCTTAATTATTAGCTAGTGGAGTAAACCTAAGTAGTACCAGTGAAGCTCCACAGTACCAAGGTTATGCAGTACTTCATCTATATTTGCAGAGAAGGAAATTACTTGAGCTATCATTTTAGATGAGAGAAGTTTCATAAAAAATTTGAAGACAGCCATGTGCCACTGTGAATTTTTTGTTAGTATATCTTACCTGGTAGTTTCTCACTCCATCCCAACATGATGTTTTGTCAGGGCACTCGATTAAATCATCAATGCTGAACTGAAGGGTGCAAAAGAGAGAAAAAAAAAAATTAGAACAATGATAGGCTCAATTTTCTGAACACTAAACTTCCATGTGATCCCATTAAAAGAAAAAAGAAGGAACATGTCAGCATCCATGTTGCAGCTTTTTTTGGATTGCAAAAGTAATCCATGGAGATGAGGTGAAAGAAAACAACATAAAACAATAATGTTCACGAGAACAAGTGAAGAATACAATGTTTGATCCTGTGTCTCCATTTTGAGGGCTGGCTGCCAGCGGTCCTTCAAAAGGCTTGCAGTCTGCATCTTAGAGAATGATGCCGTGCTGTGCTTCAAGTTGATACTCAATGCTGATGTGAAAGTAAGCTCAGAGCTACATTGAAGTGGGAGTTTGAATGGTGCACCTAAACACAAGTGGGCATAGCTTCTTTCAGTTCTTTCTTCACTTCCCACTGCATGTCATACTTGCTCATCGGACTGTGCATTCTATTCAGCAAACAGCTGGAATGAGCATGCGTTCCTTCGGGAAGAATGAAAACACGGCTAACTGGCATGCACTCATGACAGCGGAACAGCTTGAAAAGTGAACATGCCAAATCGAACAGACAGGACACATTTCGGTTTATAGTCCGTTCCCCTTTCCATGCTACCTAATTCCCACCTAATGCACTCGACGACAGCCTCACGCCCCCATCAAAGTTGCCCTCATGTGAGAAGCTGCAAACACTAACATTAATTTATTAATCAGGGTGATCACCTCTCACTGTTCTCTCAAACTTGGCACTAGCTTTTTTGTTTTCAATTTATACTATTCTGAGTAGCAGCTCAACAGTTGCTTGCAGTAGAGCAGTCTGCATTTAACCATCTCTTCACATTGTGCTCTGCAGTTAACTGGCATGTGGCTGAACACATGCGATACCACCACAAGGATGAGACACCAGGCTGCCTTTGGCAGTTTCGAATGGCTGCCAAGAATGACTAAATTTGTCAGTTTTTGCTCTAAACTGAATTCCTAACGTAAGGAGGAATGGGCTTTTTTCTTGATCTATACTTTAGTACCTAGTGACGCACAAAACATTGCAAATGAGGTAAAAATACCTTCATGTCAACACCATTTTCTATGCGGCTCTCTGGTTCAGATTTCAGCAGCCAGTGCACAATTTCTTCTTTTACTTGCGATCCTTTCGACACTTTCTTATCTGGTTCATCTGAAAGCAAAGCGAGCCTGATTAGATATAAGAGCATGTGGTTGTGATATTAAACACAGCTAAAAGAAAGCTATTATTCAAATCATGCTGATCACCATTTACCAATGAAAGGCAAAAAAAAAAAAAAAAGAAAACGAGCACGATAGTCAGGAAGCTGCAGGCCTCATTCGTACAGACACATTAGGTGGAAGCCCAAGCAAAACAAGTGAACAGCTCGTTCTTTGGCGTCACCTTTTTCTGTTTTGGCTTTCTCGCGCGGCGCCGTTATAAGAAAATTACTTGGCAATAGATTTCTCTTCGTCCTGGCGCAGATTCTAAATAGCCCGCTGTGATCAATCAACAACTACAGAGACTGACAGCCAAGGAAAAAGCCAGCAATTAGCATTATTTCGCTTGCCAGTAAAAGTAAACAGCGCCCGAGAGATACAAGTAAGGCCCCAGTCTCTACACCACTGAGCACTATGCAGTCAAATGAATGCACAAATGTTCTTGCCGGCATCTCCCGTTGCGCCTGACGTCCTTGCTCTTTTCTGTCGAGGCATGTGCAAGCCGGAACACGGCCGGTATTCTTGAGAGCAGCGAAGTTAGGATCGCCAAGCAAAGGGCTGCGAAATCACGATTTATTGAAGACAGGCGCGCGCGACAACACCGTAACACGACACCAACTTCTCTTAGATATCAAGAATAAGGCACAGTCGAAAATACGGTTGACGTCGACCAAATTTCACGCTGTAAAAGACGTCCAAACGTTCAAAAACGGGCGCAGTGACGCAGTCAACACCGTACGTTGCATGCGCGTATCGTCTTCGCGCGCTGACGCGGTATGCGGTATCCAGTGCAATTTAGTCTTACTGGTGCTGCCATCTGATGGCTCCGTTTTGAAATATTTAATCTCATGAGGGTTTCTAATCAGTCTCTGCTGGTCATTTAATATTTCTATACAGCACTGAGAAAATAGTAAGTTTTCGAAAGTCAGTGCTTAGGAAGCGTCGGTATATAAAGATAGACAAAGACAATCTCGTAGTCCTCGCTACTTCGCGGAAACAAGACGATAACACGGCGGGATATTCAAACAGCAGAGTGTATTGATCGCGACGCTCTCGCGTGCACGCAATAGCAGCAGGCCTAAGTGTGAGAGGAACAACAAGAGAAAAATAACAGAAAGAAAATTCTCTTAACGAGTGGGCTCTGACTATCTACTCCGCACTGGTAAAAGAAAATGACCGAAAAGATTACAACTGTTGCCCAAACCTGTCCATTCCCCTCGTACGGCCATGTCTGAATATGACACCAATAATAACATCTGCCACCACCGCCAACAACGTCTGCGGATAGAGGGGAAGGATGGACATCTACAGGCACACGACACGGGGAAAATCTTCAAAGCAAGGGGGGGGGGGGGGCTAGTTCACTGTCGGGATAAAAGTCTTTTAGCCTCGAGATCTTTATTCCTTGCATGCACGTGCGGGAAAGATGAGCAAGGACTCAAAGCATAGCTGTGTGATGTTCGCCAGATTTCAGTGCGAAAAGCGCTTCGAGCCGCAATTCTCGGTGGTGGTGGTGTAAAACATTTATTTATACTATATACAGAGGTATTGCTTGGAACGTGCCTGAAGGGCCCGGCCCTCACAATCACTAGGAGGGATCCCTAGTCCGGGACCCGTGTGGCCTCCGCGGCGGCCCGGGCTCTTGTCACCAGGGCTCGTTGGTCCTGGAGAGTTGAGCAGCCGAGCAGGGCAGCCTCCCAGTCCTCTCGGGTGGGGTGGGGTGGAATGGGTTTCAGCAGTGTCTCTGTGTGTGGAGCTTCTGAGTAGCAAGTGTAACTGGCCCACTGGGTGACACGGACACCTCAATCGCGCTGTGAATAGGCAGTGGCGTCCGCCTACAGAGGCAGTTATATGCGCTTTTCCTCTCCTCAAAACCAGCGGAAGGTTTAGCCTCCATTGACTTTGAGGAAAGGAAAGGCGTATAACTGGCTCCCTGGATCAGTGGACACCTCAATCTCGCTTTGAGGTACGTGGCGGTGGTGTTCACCAGCAACAAAATGGCTGAGGCTTAGCTAAGGTTAAGCTTAGTCAGATGCGAAGCATATTAAGGCGGAAGCCTTTAATGCCTCGTCGTTGTAAGCAGGAGCTGTCGACAGAAGTGTCACGCTTTTCAGTTGGTCGAAACGGTCGTGACGTCACAGTGCGCGAATTTCAAACGGGGCCAATTGTACTTTGGCTACTAACCATGCAACCAATTAAATGGATCGTATAGTTTAGTTAATTGCTTACTTAACCAATTAGTCCAATTAACCTTTCTAGTCAGAACAGAGAAATAAATAAAACCAAGTAAGAAATTGGTGGAGCTTGGGAATCGAACCCGGTCTCAGGAGTGCGAGTCGAGCACGCTACCACTCCGCCATGCCCGCTCGACGGTTTGGAATGAACAAAGGTGCGTCTAGTGAATACGGTGTCTTCGTTCACTCCCATCTTCCTCCCTTCCCGTTACGGCGAGGTTTAGGTGTCCACCGAGATATGAGAGACATATGCATTCCTTTCCTCAAAAACCAATTTACCGACGAGCAAGGCGTATTTCTCCGCGTTTCAGATTGGTCCAAATTGTCGTGACGTCACCAACAGTTACTGCGCAACTTTCACTCACACTTCCTCCCTTCCTGTACCGTGCGGCTCAGGTGTCCACCGAGAGGACAGAGAATTACAGCCCCATTTCCTTTCCTTAAAAAGCGTTGCGTTCAAAGGGCAACGCATCCCGCCGAACGGGTGGTGGCATTCCGTGGACTCCCTGGAAGCGCTACAACACGCTGTCGCGTTCCACTCCTAAAGGCGAAGCTTAAGCGTCATTAATTGCCAGTTAATTAATGCACCAACAAAATGTGAAGTGAACAATCGCGTAGCAGAATGCAGCACTCAGGCTTTCGCCTTTCACCACTTTAGCCGCTAAAGTTCCTCGTAATTTTTTTGATGGCTAGGCTTGGTAACACATGGCTTTCCTTGGTTGACGTTCATCCCGCTCTTCATCGGTCTCTGTGACACGCTGAAGCTTTCGCTTCTCGTTCAAATCAGCCCTGCTTCTAGGCGGCATCCCAACACCTGGCCGCCTCGTAAGTGCCCGGAGAGCGAGGCAAGCTCAGCTTTATACCGCTGCTGTAGCGTCACGTGGTCAGCTGCAGCGCCTTTGATGTGGAGCCTCCACCGTCGCGGCCGACCGCGCGAGCCGGCAGCCCATCTCTCCTCTGCTGTGACGTCATGTTGTCACGTGGTCAGCCGCCGCGCCTCTGATGTGGAGCCTCCACTGCCGCGGCCGACCGCGCGAGCCGGCAGCCCATCTCTCCTCTGCTGTGACGTCATGTTGTCACGTGGTGTCACGTGGTCACGCTAAAGGTCTATGGTAGCTCCACCGCCGCGCCCGACGGGCTGTAGTGTAGCTCTAGTAATATGCTTCGCATAAAACCGTGCTTTAGCACAATATTTCATGCTAGCCACGCTAAACCACCATCCAATTTCTCACAAATCAAGCAAAGTTCATTTTATTACATATAAAGAGGAGCGTTCGTATTGCTCTACAGAATGGGGTCTTATAGTTCGATGCAGTGGGCGCCACGATCGAGCGGAGTGCGGGGGGTGCGGTCCGCACCGGGTGTAAGGGGGGGGGGGGGCGGTTGCAGCTGCAGCATAGAAGGGGGTGGGTGGCCCGTAATGTCTTACGCATCATTGCAAAGAAGAAAACAAGCCGCCAAAATTAGGTGTCGATGCTTCTTTAATGAATGCATTTCGTTCTGTCTGTTTTTCTTTGAACGTCAAAATTTTGAACACCTAGCGCGGTCGGCACACGCCGAAATCTTTTTTTTTGTTTTTCAAATCCCAGTTCTGTAGCAACATGAGGTACCGCGAAGCACTTTTCGGTAGAAACCAAGTACTCCACTTGCAATACGGTAGCGTTTCGGTAGGCTTGCGCTGCCACCAAACTATGCGCTAGTCTCCAAGCAAGGAGAAAGAAGAGAGGCTCTAAATCTCGTCAAGGCTCTGTGAGGTGTCAATGACGCTACAGTGATGCAGAATCCCCTCACCTAAATTTGTACTTATGCAGATGCGGGTTCGCTACGACAAACCTTTGTGACTCATGTGAAGTTGAAACAATAGAGCGTTTTCTCCTCTCTTGCCGGCGGTTCGCATTTCAGAGAAAGCAATATTTGGAGGTCCCTCTTTCGATGTTAGGATTCCCTATATGTCTCTACCAGTTGTTCTCTCGCTCGGTGCGAGCGCCAAGGGCTTCTCGTTAAGCAGTGTCTGCGGCTACCTTCATGATTGCATTATTGCAACTGGTCGGTTACCTTTTTAACTGCATCTAAAATTCTGCCGCATGTCCAAAAAGTGTATTTTATTCTATTCCTGGTACTTCACATTTGTTTAATTCATTTAAAATTTTCAACAATTAATATATATTTTTTCAAGTTTCAGTCATTCTACTTCGCCACCTCACTCCTTTTTTTCTCCGCATAAATACTTCCTTGGCATTCACCACCGTACCTTGGCCCATCCCCCCGCGTGGGCATGTACCACCTTTACTGAGGAAAGAAGAAGAAGAATCTCGTGCAGTGACCGAGGCCTACGCGTTACAGCGAGGATGTTACCGATCCTTCCGCAGAAGCTGGCCCAGGTCGACCTGGTGACCAGCGAGTGCTTCGACTGCCGAGACATGTTCGGCCACGGTAGATTCCAGCACCGCCTTTTCATTCTCACGATGGTGTCCGTGTGTGCTATGCACTGCCACACACTCGTCTTCCGCCTCATCTCCGGCGACGTCGACCACTGGTGCAAGCAGCCGCAGGGCGAAGCGATGATGTCTGCTGCCTCCTGGAGGAATGCGGCGATCCCTATTGACCCCGATGGACGTTTCAGCCGGTGCACCGTCTACAAACATCCGGACGACCCCAACGACACAAGCGTTATGGGCTGCCACCACTGGGACTACGACCCGGAGCGGGAGAGGAGCACCATCGTGAGCCGCTGGGACCTGGTGTGCGACAGGCAACCGCTCCTCGCTGTGGCGCAGGCCGTCTACTTTCTGGGCTCGCTGATATCCATGAGCGGCGTCGGACTCGTTGCGGACCGCTTCGGTCGACTGCCCGTGCTCCTCTCGACGGTCGCAGTCCTGCAGCTGGCCACACTGGGCGGTTGTTTTGCAGCCTCTTACAGCATGTACGTCCTTTCAAGGTTCCTCAACTCTGGCTGCGTCGCGACTGTCACGGTGCTCTCCTCCACTCTGTTGTTTGAGGCGTCGACTCACCGGCGCCGGAGTGTGCACCTATTCGTCGCCATGTCCGCGGGCATACTCATAGCGCAAGGGTGGTTCGGCGTTGCGTGGCTTCTGCGACAGCTGCGACAGGTCAACTGGATTGTTCTGCAGATCTTCATGCTCCTGCCGACAGTCCTCGCGCTGTACGCGTTCGCCGCAGCATACGAGTCGGCGCGTTGGTGCGTTGCCAACAAGGACATGGCCAGCGCCGAAATGATCATGGTCATCGCGGCCAAGAAGAACAACTTCCCGCTAATAACCACTGCCTACATGCTGGAGAGGCTTAATGAGGAGGTTGCCCTGAGTGATGCACGCCTCATGGTCACTGGAGGAGACGTCGCAGGAGCACGTGAGGTGCGGCGCCGGGCGTTGGTGATGTTCTGCTCGAGTTTCGCTGTAACCTTCACAATGTTCACAATACAGCTTCTCGAGACGGAGACATCATCCGGAACAAACTCCGTGTTCCAGTGGGCGCCCATTGGCGTGAACCTCGTGGGGTTCGCGTTGCTCGTCGTGGCGGTCAGGATGATCACCGCCCCGCACTTGCTGGTCGCAATGCTAGGCGCCCTAGGCGGCACCTCCTGCTTGATCAGTCTGGCGTTCGCATGGAAACACGACCTAATAACCAGCGTGTTGTTTCTCTTAGCCAAGCCACTCGTACATGGTTGCGAAGTCATCATATTCACGACTGCCATGAATGTGGGTGGCGCTGCTGTACGCTGCGTGACCGTGTGTTGGCTCTTCAGCTTCGGCTGTTTGGGAGGCGCCTGTGCTGCTGTTTTGTTCGCAATACTAGACGTGGGACACGGAGACGTGCTCTTCGCTCTCGCCGGGACGGCGCTGTTCGCGATGACGATTGCACAGCTCAGACTGCCGCCAAAGTACGACGTCCTGATAATAAGCAGCACAGCTCCTGCCATCAAAAACATAGGGGGCGTGGAATTCATGAAGCACACGCTCGATACGCCGAGCTACAGGAAGGAAAGCCGCAGCAAGTCCCGTACGAGCTCTCTGTCATCGAGAGGCCCAGGCTCGGAGTTTAATACTACGGACAGCTATTGATGCCAGGGCTGTGTCTGATTTAACCGTGCATCTTGTGTGTTGTTTGCAAACCTCCCCGAGACTTTGTTGCCTTAATATCATCACAGGAAAACTTTTCCTTTCAATTCTTTCATGCTCTGACTGTTGACTTTATCGTCTTATCGCTTACGTGCGTGATGAAGAACACGGCTCTGTGTATTTTTATTTGAATCAGTGTTTTCATGGTATCGTATGACGCCTCGACTCATGAGAATGTTAGGAGTTAATATGAAACGTCACATAACGTACTTAGTAATCCGTTTGACTTCCATGCCAACTGCATTATAATGTGTTTTGCCTCAAAAGTGACGTGTCAGCTTAAACCTACACCCAAATGTAGTTTATAGTTTGCAGCCAGTAGGACGCATCGTCAATCGAAACCTAGCACTTCGCAGACTGTCCCAGCGAGTGAAGTCATTGTGCCTCAGGAAACGCGTAACCACAGAATGTGCTTGCAGTTTGAAAGTATATCCGAAGTTTTTCGTATTGCTATAGAATTTTCAACAAAAATATAAATGAGCAAAACTCATTTCTTCCCCATTCAGTTCGCAGGGTAAGAAGCCGAACCTGGCTAACCAATGTCGATTTGTGGTGTCACATCTGATTCTCTGGTTATAGTCAATTTTACCTTTTTCACTCACTCGAATATTTGCACTGATTTATAGTACGGCGAATGTGCGCGTCAGACACGCAGCCAGTATAGGTTCTTTCGGGAGGGGCGCAAGGCCTGGCGTTAGGGAACCTTTGAAATATTAAAAGCTTTTCAAGAATATGCCTATCTATGAATCACCAAAGGCCCCAAGTTGCCTGTCTGTGCACCTGCCTGCAGACCTATCTACTAATCTACATTGATATAGCCCGCAAGACACGGCGTTATCTGCAAAATTGCCCAGCGACGTACAAACAGTCAACGAAATGCAATTCTACTCTGGCCAATAAACTCTAGTGAGAACTAACAATGCAGTTCATTGTCGAAAAAAGTCTAAAGAACTCAAAATGAAATGTTCAGCCTTATCGCGAGCGCAAACGGTTTCTTTCTCGCGACTCATCGCGTTGTTTCGAGAGAGAAGAAAAAAAAAACATCATCTACTAAAAATTCACATCTGCGCACCATACACTAAAGTTTTGCAGCTTCTTGCTAACTTGAAACTCCGTCGGCGCCAGATGCGAACTGCTGCTGCTGCAGATGTGACTGTTGTGGTTGCTCCGTGTGCCAAGAAGCCAAACGAATGCGTGGGAACAGCGGCACTGAAGAGCATCGAAGATGTGTGAATTCTCATACCCGTTGATAATGTTCTTCATATGTCTATAGAGCGGCAGTTATCCCAAGTCTTCACATGCTGAGCATAAACTGCTCAGGGGCAGCCCGCTGACCGGACGGCTTCTCCATTACTCTAAGGCTGTGCAACCCGTACAAGCAGTTTGAAATTAACATGTTAGAAGCAGTCCAGAAAAAAGCTGTGCGCTTTATATGTAATCGTTATGATCGCGATTTCTCACCCTCTTCTACACTTCTTTCATTGAATTTAACCACGCTCTCCGCCCGTCGCCACACTGAATCACTAAAATTCTTACATTGTATCGTCAATTCCTCGGTAAGGCTCTCGATAACCACTACATTAACTTTGCACCATTATTATCTACAAGAAGTCATCACGAGCTAAATTTGATACAGTATTATGCGCGTACTAATTTGTTCAAATTCAGTTTTTTTCCCCGCTCAATAGAAGCCTGGAATTCTCTACCTGGGTCCATTCGTTCATGTCCAGTTCAAAGTTTTATAACTGCCATCGAAGACGCATAATAGCTGAATATTCCTACCGTGTCGTTAACAGTTCCTTTCTTGTTTTGATACTTTTTTTTGTGTGTGATTTGAACTTTATTGTAGTTGCTCACTTTTTAAATTTTGTTGTATTTTGTTACCTTTGTTGTGTATTTTGTATTTTGTGTTTTCCCCCTCTCCTTCCATAGCGCAATAATTGTGCTGCAGTATGTATAAATAAAATAAATAAATAAATAAATAAATAAATAAATTCTGGATGCCGCACAGAAGGAGAAAAATATGTTTGACCAGAAATTTGTTGTTTATCGCGATGCTCTCAGCCTAGGTTTATGCATCAATTCTGACGGCATTAAATATTTCCCACAGACTCCACAGACTTCTTTAGCAACAGGCGTTACGGCGAGGCAGAGCTGGTTAGGGTTGCAGGTTGGTGCTCAACCATTCGATTGACCTCATGTCCAAAGAAAAAAAATTGCTTTTATACCCGAACTAGTACTGAAAAGCAAATCCTTTGATGTCACATGAAGCACGTTACAAAGAATCGTGAAATAAACATGAAGCACGTTACAAAGAATCGTGTTTAATGCCTTGGCCATATTTGGTGACATCTGAGGGAAATACCTGTAAATACCTAAGATATACAGGACGGCGCGTCTGTTGCGTGTGTGCATTTATGTGAGACGGAAATTTACGACGAATACCATGCCCATTCTTTCCTGTGGATAAATTTATTCATTCGTTCTTTCCGAAAACACGCGTGGAGTCCTCGACAGTAACACACACTGCTGTTGTAATCTTCGCGAATGTACTGAAACTTTCAACTGAATTAGTAAGGCATCCAAGATAGTTGCTTTCTGGTAAATTTCTGCTTGAAATTGCTTTTCGTTCATCCAGGACTCTGAAAGACATATGACTATTCTTGTAGCGGCGGGTGCCGCCCAAGTACACGAACTGCTAGCAACCAAACAAATCCCGCTTTATTGCCACATACAGTCATATATATACACATAGCGACACTGGTGCCTCTAGCGGCAGGTGATTCCCAAAACGGAACCGAAACCACATATACAACATATTCCCTTCCTTATAAAAAGAACAGCTACATGGGTTAGTGATTTAGTAGTGTTAGTACGTTAGTGCTCTTTTACAGAAGTATATTTACAGTAACAGCAATGTGCTTGTCTTATGCACTTCATACAAAAATATAAAACAAAAAGAGGAAAACAAGATACAACTCCATTTATGTCCATATTTCACAACGTCAGCAAACTCAACACTCGTGCAGATTGTGACAGGTTCATGTTCACTGCAAAACGTGTCTTGCTGTACTTAGTGTCCATAGCGGTCTGGAGGTCGTCTATTCCTTGATGGCTGTACCCTACGCTGAGGTCCCGATGCTTCTGAGAAACCACTGGCGGCAGGCGAAGTCTCTTCCGGCTCACAGCCGGTCACTGGTGGCATAGGCGGCTGCTTCGCAGCAGCCACAGCTGAAGTTCCGGTTGGCGCTTCTGAAACGGGTCTCTCCAAGGTAGGCGGTGAGCTGCTTTCCCTAGCGGTGTCATTTGTATCACTCCTTTCCCCCCACCCACAGAGAGATGCAGAAGCTCGTGGCATCCTTGACAACTTTGAAGCGTTCCATGTTTTTCCATCATCAAGTTGGAAAGACGATTGCCCCTGCTTTCTTATCACTTTTCTTGGGCGGCTAAAGGCCAGGTCACCTTTAAAAGCAGTTGTCGGTTTGCGTACTCGTACAAGGTCGCCAACATCCACTTTGGTTTCCCTTGCGGCCCTGCGAGCGTCTGTGTATAGTTTACTGGATAGCTGTTTTTGCTTCACCCGTTCGCGTAGGCGGTGGAGCTCTGAACTAGGGTCGGTTGCAAATATTGCTGACGGATACCCAACGACATCGAGCCGAGTCCTTGGCAGACGTCCATGCAGGAGAAGTGCTGGGGCAACTGCAGTTGTGGCATGCGGCGTGCAACGGTAAATGCCCAAGTATTCTGTTACCGTTTGGCGTAAGGGACGCTGCTCGAGTGTAGCCACTTGAACAAAGCTTTTAAAAACTCTGTTGAACCGTTCTACCTGTCCGTTTGCTTGCGGGTAGTATACGGATGAATGCCGCAAGCGGATGCCGCGATCCTGCAGAAAAGCTTGGAACTCTCGAGATGAAAACTGTGGCCCGTTATCGCAAACAATTTCCTCAGGGTAACCTTCACGTGCGAACACTGACAGCAAGAAGCCTGTTACTGTGCGTGTTGTGGCTTGGTTGCAAAAGTATACTTCGGGCCACTTAGAAAAGTAGTCGACCAGCGTGATCGCATATCGACAATCGTGTGGTGCTCTCTCAAATGGGCCAACAATGTCCATGCCGAGCTTTAGCCACGGTTCCTTTGGTAAGGGGACCGGGTTCAATGGTGCAGCCATAACCTCCGTGCTCTTGTCCGCTGCCTGGCATATACTACACGTTTGAATAGCTAGCTCGACTTGCCTGTCCATGGCTGGCCACCAAAATTTTTCTCGCAGACGTGCTTTCGTTCGTACAATTCCAGGGTGAGCCTCATGAGCAGCGGTAATTATCTGCGCTGTAAGTGATGCGGGAACCACAAGGCGTTCGCCACGCAAAATCAAATTGTCCACCACTGACAGTTCATCGCGAAGCTTGAAGAAAGGTTGAAGCTCACCCGGCAGAGATTTTTGCGCAGGCCAGGACAATTCAATGTAGGCCTTGATTCGTTGCAGTGTGCTGTCTTCCGACTGGGCCTGTTCGAACTCTTCCCTGGTAATGCAAGAAGATATAAGGGCAACTGATACAGTTTCATCTGGTAAAGTCTCTTCTTCCTGAGGAGGTGACGCAGGGAGACGTGAGAGCGCATCTGCTACTCCAAACTCGCCAACTAATTCCTTTGGGAGGTTAATATCCTGCACGGCTTTCGTCAGGTCAGGGCGCTGTTCCCTTCGAGAATTAGAAGTTAGCGTCGTTTCAAGGCATTGAAGAGATGACCCATCAATCTGTAGACCGAGGGCCTTGATGGCATCGATACCCAAGAGTGAGGTGCCTTGTTCAACGACGTAGAAAAGAAGGCTTGTTGTGCTAGGTTTGTACGTAACGTCAGCGAAGAAACAGCCACGAACCGGAATTGGCTGTTTTGAATAGTCCAGTAACCGAACAGTCGGGGCCAAAAGTACTTGGCCTTCAAAATACTGCTTAAAAAGATCGTGTGCAACAATGGAAACTGACGACCCAGAATCTACAAGGAAAGTTATGTCCGCACGGCCAATCGAAACTGTGACGTGAACAGCGGAGCGAGCGGCCGACGTCACAGCCAGAACGCTCAAAACTTCCTCGCTCGGAGAATCTTGGCTGTCTACCTCACGCACCGGAGCGGAGCCTCGTTTCTGGCAAACATAGCGGAAGTGACCCATGACACCGCAATGGTGACAACGCTTGCTTTTGGCTGGACAGCGAACTGATGCTGCATTGTGCTGGGATGAACCGCAGCGGTAACAATGAGACTGGCGGTTGTGCGCCCGCTTCGAGCTCTCGTCGGATTCTGGTGTACGCGTAGGCGTATTTCCACGAGTATTTATGCGTCCAACATCTACAGAAGGAAATTCTTGCAGATCATTGTACGCCTGCTCAAACTGCCTTGCCAGTAGTACTGCTCTAGCGAACGAGAGAGACGATCCTTCAAGCAGAAGACGCTCGCGTAAGCTTCGAGACGAAATACCCGCAACGAACTGGTCACGCAGCGAATCTTCTTCGACAGGAAAAGAGCATGTAGCAGAAAGCTCCCGCAATGCTGTGATGTACTCATTCACTGATTCACCAGCTTGCTGAACTCGCCTACTGAAACGATGCCGTTCGGCAACAACATTGCTTGTTGCCGAAAAATGAGCGTGCAGAGCGGTAACTGCGATATCGTACGACGATACTTCAGGCCTTGTGTCGCCTGTGCCCTTGCTATCTTCCGACGCTTTATCAGTAGCAGTTTGCTCACCGAGCTTGGCGTTGTCCAACGATGGAAGTGGTAATGTGTAAAATATGCGCTGACCTTCTACGCCGAGGCTGTGAAGAAGTAGTGCTTTGCGACGATCCGGCGTGCAGTCAGAGGCCCCCGAAGCAAGCAGGTAGTTCTCGAAGATGCGGAACCATTGCGGCCACGCAACAGCAGGCCGACCAGGCACAGGCAGGAACGGGGGCGGCGGCGCGATTCCAGTAATGCTCATGGCGCCGGAAAGCAAGCGGCGAAAGTCACGCCCCCCGAAATGATCCCGTCCTCGTCGCCAATGTTGTAGCGGCGGGTGCCGCCCAAGTACACGAACTGCTAGCAACCAAACAAATCCCGCTTTATTGCCACATACAGTCATATATATACACATAGCGACACTGGTGCCTCTAGCGGCAGGTGATTCCCAAAACGGAACCGAAACCACATATACAACAACTATGGCACCTCTTTCTCTCTTTTTCCCTCCCTCCCCTTACGGCGCTGTTCAGGTGTCCGCCGAGACACGTGAGACAGATACTGTGCCATTTCTTTTCCTCAAAAACCAATTTACCACAGCCAAGTGCACTGTGTGCAACCAAAGTTGAGATGCGGGCGTCACTCAGGAGCCTTCTCCGGTTCCCGCACGAAAATACCTTGCCTGATTTTCTATAGTATACAGAGGACCCAAATTATGCCTTTGTGGCAAGTGTGCGAAATAAAGAAAAAGAATACTCCACCTACCAGCGACGGCAAGTGGCGTTGACTAATGATTAAGAATAAAATAGCTCAGCCAACAGCATGCTTAAATGAAAAATAGACAGCCTTCCGACGTGCTAAAAAGGAAGATTACGGGAGTTTTTCCTTCTCCGCATTGCTAGGAAAGAGGCAACTGAGACTCACAAGCCCCACCAATCACCTTCAGTAAAGCCATCAATAGCTTCTATTGCTATCGCATTGCCAATGTATAGTGTAAATAGGTGCTCCCGTGAATTATTTTGCAGGCGGATGGAGTCAGCTAATAGGCATGCAAGCGATGTATCACGGCGCCGCGTGTCACTTACTTTTCGAGGTCTCGTTGAGGGGCAGTACGAAAGCGAGATAAGAGGTAAATTAATCAAAGTTCAGGATGTTCTCAGTGGCGCGACTTGAGCTTTATCACAGCGAAAGGTCCTTGTCTGTACATTACACGCATGACGAATCGCTCACCGGGCGCGGGAGTTGCCGGCCCGAGGAGGGGGGCCAGCTTAGGCAGCTTTGCACGCCATGCATGAAACGGTGCGCGTTCGGCTTGTAACTGCCTTTGGTCAGATGGTTTCGACGTATCTTAGCTAGCTGGCGCACGCCACGTCTGACTAGCTCATGCCGATAAGCATAGAAAGGTGCCGTGGAAAGCACGACGGGTGCGCGTAAAAAATGCTCGCTTTTCTCGCTAGGCTGGGCGTTAATGCGCTGCGATCGGCACAGCGAACTTCACGAGCGCTGCTTGTTGGGGCGCCACTGAAAGCCATCATGCGATGGGTTCTTTTGGTTGAAACCAGGCTACAGCGCTGAGTGTCGGCCTGTTGAAGTCACCGAAGGTTCCCTCGCAAACCTTCCGAAGGTTCCCTGGCAAGACTACGCGATGCTACTCGCCATTTGACAGCCAGATATGAAAGTGAACGTTTAAAATACACACACTACCCGCGCTCATGAATATTGCCAGGGTTAATTGTTACTAGTGCACTGCACGGGCTCGGGCCGGCCCGAAAGCCCGGTCCCGGGCCGTGCTCGGGCTTAAAGCTGTGGACCCGAGCCGGGCTTGGGTCCGTACAGAAACGGCTGGTGTCCGACTATTCATTCACTATTGCAGATTGAAGTACACAACTGCGGCATTGGAGCAGCGACACGGATGAGCTATGGGTTATTGCGCGCTCGGGGAAAAAGCTAAGCTTTATTCATTGACTTATTTATTTCCTTATTTCCACGCCGCGGTGGCTTAGTGGTCAAGGCGCTTGATTACTGAGCCGGGGAACCAGGGTTTACTCCTAGTCTCGGCGGCCGCATTTCCATTTAGGCGGCAAGCGTGACAGCCATGCACTTTGTAGTATCACTGCTCGTTGAAGAAACCCAGGTGGTCGAAATTATCCGGAGCCCTCTGCTTCGATGTCTCTCACAGCCTGACCTTCCTTGGGCCCTTAAGCCCCCAAAACATAGCTTTTATTTTATAGCTTTATTTTTCTCATGTGAGAAAATTCACAAACTAAAGCGCGTTTGGTTTTCTTTTTGATCAGCTGACCGAAACATCTCGTAAATGAACTAGCCACAAAAGCTCGCGAGAGTTTGAACATCTCATCTCATAACCACATCTATCCCTCCTCGCTTCTTCAGCCTAGTTGTCATGACAAGTGTTTTGCCCTGTAAGTTATCACGTGGTTCGCGCGTTATCTTCTGCTCCACCAGTAAGAGTAAAATTCAACCGGTCTTAAATGGCCATTGATCGTTCGTCATCCCAAAACATACCTACGAGTATACACTATGAGAAATGCATTCTGGAAGAACATATTTGTTTAGGACGCTTATAGTCTTCAAAACACACACCGTGAAATGCTCAAGCCTTTTAGCTTTTCGTTTTTGCCGAACGGCGACCAGTTCAGTATCACGGCTGCTTGATGCAAAGCGCAAAGCGAGGCCCGGCCCGTTTCACAGTAACGCTAGCGGTATACTGCCACGGCCTTTTGATGCAAAGCGCAAAGCGAGGCGCTTTGAGGCGCTTTGCGCTTTGCATCAAAAGGCCGTGGCAGTATACCGCTAGCGTTACTGTGAAACGGGCCGGGCCCGGGCTGGGCTTCACTCCGGGATTCACGGGCCGGGCCGAGCTCACTAGAGCGATAATTTAGCGGGCCTGGGCCGGGCTCGGGCTTCAGGTCTCGGGCCCGGGCCGGGCTTGGGCCACAGACTGAGGCCCATGCAGTGCTCTAGTTGTTACTTCTGTTGTAAAAAACTCTGTCATGGCAGGTATCTTGACGCTTAATTTCACTCCATCCACTACTAGTGAGCGACCTTCAACGCGTCGCAACAATAGTTAGAACGAAAAAAGAAACCCAGGTGGATATTAATCATTATCAAAAACGACGTTGCAACATGTAAGGACAATTATAATGGCCTCTATGTATTGCATCATATTTCAGCAAATAACTTACTGAAAATCCTCAATAGATGGCATCCAAAGGCCTAGATTCTCACACGTTAATTAACAGCTGCTAAAAAATATGCTCGATTACGCATCCTGGTGCTCACTGGGACAAGCTCATTCAAATAAAATGTTCCGCAGTTTATTCGTCACTGTATCGCACATACCAGAAATGAAATGCGTGCGCGAACTTTCGTGGGGAGATTTATTTACTGTGGGAAATTGAGAGCAGAACCGGTTCTGCTCTCAATTTCCCACTTTTATGTTATTCTGGTGCATGTTTCTGTAAATAAGTGTCGGTACATGGCATTTTCTTACCTCTGTCTTACCTCGGGTGTGCAGGAGACCTAAACTTTCTGAGAGAACGCATGTATGTGCTGCAACAAGTGGTAATGAAGAACAGCAGCATCGGAGGACACCTTCAGCAATAATAGGGCCGGAAAATTTCTGTGGTTGTCAGCCATAAAATTAGAGAGACACTTAAGGTCTACCTTAACGATATGGTCGGATAGAGTTAATGGTTGTTTAAAACTTTCTAAATTCGTGCGTGTTTCTAATTACACACCCTCTTTACATACATCAGTAGATACCAGACCACCTGAAACACCAGAAAACACAAGGTCTCGCTTTAGCCACGTCGAACCAACGTACAGTCTTGGTCAAAAGTCCTAAGGGCCGTTTCACATGCTGCGACTAGAACGAAAATAGTCGGCCTAGTCAGTGACGCCGCAGTTGCGATTTTCGCGCAGTGCTTTCACATGCAACGAGCACCCAGCGAGTTCGGTCGGAGGGACACGCAAGGTTGCTCGATGTTCGCATAGGCAACCCACGATTAAACGCGACAGAAACGTTGCACGGAATGTGTTGATGATGTTATGACCAGCGTGTTTTTAGATGCAAGGCAATATTTCGGGTGTTTTGATTACAATAAACAGTTTTGCTTACGCCGCGGCAACAGCTCCCACGTGACATCACGTCCCGTGCCGTCTCGGCGCTGCCCATTGGTCAGTAGCAGAGCGAACACACCGACGCTGCGACTGAATTCCAACCGGACGGAACTTGGTCGCAGGCCGTCTGCCGACAGAATTCGCAGCGTCGCAGGCGAGAATCGCATGCATGTGAAACGGCTCTAAGACCACAGCGCTCACCTGCAACAAAATGAATGCCCCTAGAATGCTCTGTGTAGCGGATCATTCAAAACACAAGTCATACATGAAACTTCTCTACGTCCAGAAGAAACCTTCTGCTTTCATTTCAAGGTCCTTCGGTCTTTAATAGTGCCGCAATGGCTCTATTATGGGGCTGAAGCGAAAAGCCTTTGACCTTAAGACTTTTGACCAAAACTGTACCTCAATTTCCTAGAGGTAGCATGTCTGACTCGCAACCCAAGGGCCGTGAGTTCGATTCACAACTAATCACCGCAATTTTCTGTTCAGGGTATTTAAATTATATTGTATCTTAGAATGAGAGTTAAGTCATGCTTCGGCCGCACAGCCTGTCTTTAATTCGAGTTATTCCTTTTCATTCGAGATCTCAACGTGTGACAACAGAACTATATCGACGAGCCCTGAATCAGGCTTAATATTGTTGTCGAGGCATTACCAACAGCGTGATTCTGCCGCAGCATATTTGAAGCTGACATTTGATACACCGTGACAAAGAGGCGTCCGCAGAAAAACAATATCAGGTTCCGAGCTTAAAAGAAAAAAGCAGAGGAAGCTACAGCATGAAAAACATTGGTTTTTAACCGAACCTTTAGGCGGCTCTCTAGCAAAAACCTTATGTGTTCTTACCCTTCGGGTTATAGAACTGTGTAGGCAACATGAATGGTTTGGTACTCATGTGTTAGCACTGAAATCTGATTTTTGTTTTAATATAAGTTAGTAGCACAATAGTGCCATAGAGGCAGAGGCAACCATGCGAGCATGCGGTTGTCTTGAAGCAAGAAGAAAGAAGACAGCCTAGCCCAGGAATCTCGAGCAATTTTTACTGAGGGAGAAGAAGAAGAATCTCGAACAGTAGTGTTCAAGCCAAAATCTTCTTTGTTATTTCAATTCAAATATTCTTCTGTAGTTTTTCAGGAATACATTTTTCAAAATTCACGTTTAATCCTATGAAAATTTTCTTATGTATACCACTACACCTTGGCCAATCCCCCCACGTGGGTATGTGTCATTATAAAGAGGTGAAGAAGAAGAAGAAGAAGAGGAACCTCGGTCATTGTTCCTCTTCTTCTTCTTCATGGGGAGAAGAAGAACAGTGACCGAGGTTAAACTGTTACAGCAAGGATGCTGCCGATCCTACCCCAGAAGCTGGCCCAGGTCGACCTGGTGACGAGCGAGTGCTTCGACTGCGGCGACATGTTCGGCCAAGGTAGATTCCAGCACTGGCTCTTCATCCTCACGATGGTGTCCGTGTGTGCGATGCACTGCCACGCACTCGTCTTCCGTCTCATCTCCGGCGACGTCGACCACTGGTGCAAGCAACCACAGGGCGAAGCGATGATGTCTGCTGCCTCCTGGAGGAATGCGGCGATCCCTATTGACTCCAATGGAGGTTTCAGCCAGTGCACCGTCTACAAACACCCGGGCGACCCTAACGACACAAGTGTTGTGGGCTGCGACGAGTGGGACTACGACCCGGAGCGGGAGAGGAGCACCATCGTGAGCGGCTGGGACCTGGTGTGCAACAGGCAACCGCTTCTTGCTCTGACGCAGGTCGTCTACATTGCGGGCTCGCTGCTTTTCATGAGCGGCGTCGGACTCCTTGCGGACCGCTTCGGGCGACTGCCCGTGCTCCTCTGGTCGGTGGTGATCCTGCTGCTGGCAACACTGGGCGGTTGTTTCGCTCTGACGTTCCGCACGTTCGTCCTCTCGAGATTCCTCAACTCTGGCTGCGTCGCGACGGTCACGGTGCTCTCCGCCACGCTGCTGTTTGAGGCATCGACTCATAGGCACCGGAGTCATGTCCGCGTCGCCATGTCGCCATGTCCGCGGGCATGCTCGTAGCCGAAGGGTGGTTCGCCGTTGCGTGGCTTCTGCGACAGCTGCGACAGGTCAACTGGATTGTTCTGCAGGTCTTCATGCTCCTGCCGACAGTCCTCGCGCAGTACGCGTTCACCGCAGCATACGAGTCGGCGCGTTGGTACGTTGCCAACAAGGACATCACCAGCGCCGAAATGATTATGCTCTGTGCGGCTAAGAAGAACAACTTCCCGCAGACCACCACGGCTAGCGTGCTGGGAATGCTCAAAGAGGAGAATGCGCTCAGTGAGGCACGCTTCAAGGTTATTGGAGGGCACGTCTCCGGGGCGCGTGATCTGCGGGACTACGTGCTGGTGGTGTACAGCTCCAGTTTTGCTATTACGTTCACACTGTTCTCAGTAGTGCTGTTCGAGGCCGAGGTATCATCCCTAACAAACTCTTGGTCCCAGTGGTCGTCCATTTGCGGAATGTTTGTCGGCTTCGCGCTGCTTACCATTGCGCTGAGGATGATAACCGCGCTGCCCTTGCTATTCTTCGTCTTAGGCGCTCTTGGCGGCACCACCGGCTTGATAAGTCTGACTTTAGCATTTAAATATGACCTCCTAACCTCTGTGTTGTTCCTTGTAGCCAAGCCGCTCGTATACGCTAACGACGTGATCATATTCACGACTGTCATGAGTCTGGGTGGTGCTGCTGTCCGCTGCGTGACGATATGCTGGCTCTTCGGCTTCGGCCGTTTGGGAGGCGCCTGCGTTACTTTCTTGTTCGCGATGCAAAACTTGGGACATAGAGACCTGCTTTTCGCTCTCGCTGGGACGGCGCTTTTCGCGATGCTGCTTGCACAGCTCAGACTCCCGCCGAAGCACGAAGTCATGATAGTGAGCAGCGCAGCTCCCACTACCAAAAACATTGGCGGAGTCGATTTCATGAAGCACACACTCGATACGCAAATGAGTTATAGGAAGGAAAGCCGCCGCATGTCCCGTGCGAGTGCTTTGTCATCAAGAGGGCTAGGCTTGAAGGTTAACACCACGGACACTTATTGATTCGAGGGATGTGCCTGATTTAGCCGTGTATATTGTGTTTGCAGTTTGCAAACGTCCTCAACCCTTCGTTGTGCTTAAATCGTAACGGAAAAAACTTTTCACTTATTTTAAACACCGACTAGTCACTTTATCGTCTTAGTACTCATGCGTGTGAAGTTACACACGAATCTGTATAGCTTTTATCTCACCCATTGTACCCTGGTCCCTTGTTACGCTGCTACTTGTGATCTTGTGGCGAGCTGATATGAAACGTTATGCAACATATATAGTAAAGTTTCCGACTTCAGTGCCAACTGTATTAACGTACTCTCCCTCGAAAGTGCTGAGTAAGGTGAAACCTGCACCCCAAAGGTAGTTCGTTGGTGGAATTAGTTCGGCGCATTTTACAACGAAATGTACAATTGCTCATAATTTTCCACGGAATACATTACTATTGCTCCTCAAGGGAAATGCAACCACGCAGCGTGCAAGCAATTTTAAAGAAAATTTATAGCTAACCATAAAAAAAATCAGAAACCAACAGCCACAGAAACCAAGGAGCACATGGGATTTTTTAATTAATTTATTTTTTGTGGTGTTGATCAAGCAAGAATATTACTGAATTTGTTATCGCTTAAAGCTAATTGATTAGAAAAGCAGAAGAAAAAACAACCACATGCCACCGGTGGGATCCGAACCCACGACCTCCGAATTACGCGTCCGGTGCTCTACCTCTGAGCTACGGCGACGGCTGTCAAACCTTCTGCTTTCGGGGGTATTTATGTTTACAAATAACCTAACCTTGAGAGTGTTCATCAGCGCCACCCACGTTCGTAAGCGGCGGACGTGGAACGTCCTGAGTTACCGCTGGTGTGACGTAGAACGCCATCGAACGGCGAGCGTTGAAGCTGTGTGAGAACCCTCTTATGCTTCCTATGGCGTCAAGGCTACCAGAACCGAGGCCCTCGCTAAGCAATTAAGCAAACAAGGGAAGGGGAATGAGGGGCTCGTTATAAATATGAGAGAAACCAACAGCCACAGAAACCAAGGAGCACATGGGATTTTTTAATTAATTTATTTTTTTGTGGTGTTGATCAAGTAAGAATATTACTGAATATGTCATCGCTTAAAGCTAATTGATTAGAAATGCAGAAGAAAAAACAACCGCATGCCGCCGGTGGGATCCGAACCCACGACCTCCGAATTACGCGTCCGGTGCTCTACCTCTGAGCTACGGAAAATGTGGTTTTGCGAAATTCAGTGCTGTTTGTCACCATCGACATCACAGGGCAAGTAAACTAACCTTGCGGGCCAATTTGGAATTTGCTATCGCATATGATCTTTCTGGTATGATCAATTCGTCGTTACTGGCGTCTGTACACGTGTTATAAGTAGGGAAGGTTTACTGTCATAATTGGTTTAATGCACCTACTATCATTGCTTTTAATTAAGAGCCACTTGCGGGCAGTAGACAGTGGCGGATTGGTGGAGAGAGAGACGAACCACTAATAAATAGAAAGTAATAATGTTTTCAGAGGGTGATTGGCCTCTTGTTACAAAGGCCAACTTTGACCGTAATGCCCCGCGTACGACGGATGAGCAAGAGATGGCATCTGCGGAGTGCGGGCGCATTCCCAGACGTTGTGGTAGAGTGTCGGGGTACCTGTGCAAAAAGTGCTTGTTGGAGGGGTGTCTTTGGGGTGACGGCCATATCGGTTTTCACGCGACGGGAATGTCCCCGTCTGTACCTGCCGACATATTACGGCTTCCTCTCTTGAAGCGTACAGTGAGCGGGGGGGGGGGGGGGGGGGGGGGAGGAGCTGCCTTGTTTGAAGCACCTACACGCTCCTTTATTAAGGATTATAATGGGAGCGGTGCTAGCGTGAAGTTCAGACGTTCAGACACAATATTTCGTGCTTGGCAATGCGAAATAACCAGCCATTTTATTTCACTACGTAGAACAAAAAGTTTCGCTTCGTTGCCAAAAACGTTCTAGAGGAGTATAATGACCTTACTTGCCCTCCACTTTTTCAAACTGTAGCTTTCTCTCAATTGCCAACATAAGTTGTAGCGAAGAATTTGGAGCGTGCAGAAAGACGTTGGCGCCGCAATGCGGTCCCCAGCAAAGGTACCTGGAGTGACCCATCCGGCGTAGAAAGCAGTGTGGGCATTGCAAGTCGCATATATTAAGCGTCGGCGGTCTCTAACTTGAATATTCGACTATCGTTTCTGAATCTGTTTCTCTCTGCCAGATCCTCTAAATGCAACGTTGGTTTTAATACCAGCGATATATCGCTTTATATGGAGAGTGCGGCGCATAAAACGAGTATTCGCTGACATGTTTAGTACTTTCATGCTTATGATCGCTGTACGACTGCTAATGGCAGAATTTTTAACCCCTGTATGGGCCGACGGATAAGAACGGCTGCCAGCGAAGTATTCGAAAGTTTGTAGTGCTCTATTAGCAGGTAGCAATCGTTAACACATGCGGAGTTGCCTTCGTCTGCTAAAATATTTCCGCCATTCTACAATCAGTACCGATGATCATGCCTTCAGTAGTTCACAACATTTTTGGCGCAAAAAGCTGTAGAGACCACGATGGCTGGAAATGCATGTCTAACAAATGCGCAGCGTATCTCGCACAAATGAAACCACTTCACATTAGTGCGTGTTTAAACCAAGTGCCACCTGTGAAAGCGTTTGTTGATCTGAGCACATCATTGCAATAGGGACATGTGTTAGAGAACTAGGAGCTTGTAATACAATATGCAACATGACGATTTATGGACTTCCCACTGGTCGTAGGATTGCCCGGTCAGACTACACTAGTCTAAAAGTTTTAGGAGTCGCAAATATATGCAGTTAAAACAGCATTTTACTAACTCATTTTTAAGCACAATCGTGTATCTGCGGCAGATAGAACACGTCTTGTTCCAGCAGATGTTCGCTAGTCGCATTTCAGTAGTATGAAGCCTTTTGTTTTGCAGCCGCACACACGGCACACTTTCAGACAATACTCAAGGCATTCTTCCAGTGCTAGCACTCGCGTGGACTCAGGTAGGTCTTCATAAGGAGAATTGCTTACATACCTGGCGTGTGTGAGAACATGCTTCTATACGTTCACACTCACCTGTCACAGACACCGTCGCTTTACCACATTGCAACGCAAGCTCGCGCTGTGTTCCCAAAAGTCGAAAACATGCTTACTTCCGCATAGCTTTGGTCGTTCATATGCACTGACATAGCGGAATATCCGGTGCAGCTGATGCTTCGAAAACCAACGGTGCTTGCTAACATCGGGTGCCATAAAAATACAGCTGCCAGCTGCAGACTGCAGGCAAACATTCATTTTAACGCCGGTGCTGACGTTGGCGCCCTCTTTAGGCGTTGCACGGTACCAACTGGCCTCGGTTCCCCTCCTTCCCTCGACATCACAAAATAATAAAACACTAAAACTTTGGCAGCGGTGGGATTCGAACCCACGCCCCCGAAGAGACTGGTGCCTTAAACCAGCGCCTTAGACCGCTCGGCCACGCTACCGACGAGCACTTCCCGTTTGCGGCGCGCATTACGAACGTTGGCTGCCCGCCTGAACTCTATACGTGACCTATTTTTTTCTCTGCTCTGCAACACGCTCAAGCGCCCGCTGTTTTTCCGCTCTTAAGTTAGGTCTCATGTTCAGCAGAAAATCCGGCGTCGTCGTCGTGGGCGTTGTGAGCTAAAAATACCCGTAGAGGAACCTAGTAGGATGGATGGATGGATGGATAGGAGCGCCCCCTTTGAAACGGGGTGGTGGCAATTGCCACCATGCTCAGCTTTTCTTTCTTTATTATTTTTTTGTTTACTGTGTTGGCAATTCTCATTAAGAATCGCCATCATCTTTACCTACAGTTTCCTACAATTCTAACCTTATGCAACATCTCTGCTTTTCAGCCACCAATCCTCCAATCGCTTTTTGCTAACTTCCACTGCAGATTTATTTACATGACCATTGTAATCTTTAAACCCTAGGGCCTCAGGAAGAGTGACTGCTCCTGCATCGACATCCGGATGGATACCATCACATTTGATCATGAGGTGTTCAATTGTTTCCACAGATCTACCACACACTGCACATGTGTCATCATCTTCGTCAAATTTCTTTTAGAGCGCAGCTCTTTGGCGTCCGTTCCTGGGTTTCGCGTCGTCGTCGGCGTCGGCCTCGTAACCAGCTCCGCCCCCCTTTCATCCCCCCAGCGCTAGCAGCGACCGACTGATAACGACCGACTGATACCGCTGGATGCCGCTGACGCCGCTAGAGAGACAAGATAACGTGACTGCATAGAACACCGTCGCCGCCATGCAGAAAGAGGAGGAAAGGGTCCCCCCCCCCCCCCGTTCTTGTGTGGCGGATAGGGTGCTCTTCAGTTGCCGACGCGCCGGTTATTTCACGTAGGCCCCGGCACGTCGACGAATACGTGACCACCTTCCCACGGCTAGACCTGGTTCTTAGCGCTGCGGAAGCGAGGGTATCATATTGTTTGTGTCGGCATCGGTGGCGTTGCCCTGAAACCAACTCCGCAGCTGGGGTTGACTCACTATTGTTGCGACCCGGGTAGCATGGCCGGTGACCGGTTATTGGACGAGGAGTATGGGAGACTGGGTTTAGAGGAAGGTAACGAAAACTTTATACACTTATTTACATTATTTACAAAGCAGGACTGAGAATGGCTCTCAGTGGAAGGGGAACGTCTTCGTCAACCGTAGTCGACTGGAGCTAGAAGGCTTCTCTTGGCCACACTCACGGCCGAGTTAAATATCGTCCGGTTTCCCCAGATCCCTGGCTGGGGAATAATGGTCGACGAACACTGTCCAATCCGATGGACCGAAGGGGACGTTCTTGTTACCGCCCACGGCTGGGCAGGTGCGAGCTTTTCCACTCTCTCTCGCAGCGGGGTCGATGAGAGGGGGAGTTGCCGCCTCATCCAGCCCTGCGGGAAAGGAATCTCCCGAAGTCCTCCAGCAGGTGAATAAACTTGCTTCCCCGCCGATTTCCCAGAACGCGAGTCGGGGCCACAGAATTCTTCAATTATCCGCCAGCGTGACCGGCGCCGGCCCGTAGCCTCCTCTGTGGTCGCCCGGACAATACCTCCGATCAAGGAATTTCGCTGGGGTTACTGCTGACAATGGCCCCTGGCATTCTTGCTACACTAATCCGCTGAGGCTCGGAGGGGCATTCCAAGCATCCCACTTCCCATGGTCGTCGCGGGGTTGTCGGCCTCGTTGATTATTCATGGTTGCTACTGGTCTGGCCCACGTGGCTAGAAGTACGGTCACGACACTATCGAAAAGGTGAAACAGCTTATTTGCTGCGCTCAAATTTCGCATTAGGAAGTAACGTAATCGTCGGTAATTTTTTTTGCAGCTGCGCGTTCTAAGACACCCTGACCTAGCTTCAAAAAGTAGGGCACTGCCACTTGAGTTATCATAGAAAAATTATTTCCTGATCTGCCTTTCCAGAATCGATATAGTTCTACACTATGTTTCTTTTTCATTGAATTCATCCAATTTTTAACTTTCGCGTTTTTGACCTGTCGTTTAATGCTCTTACATGCCGCGCCCCCTCCCGGAACCTAGGTAGTCACCTATAGGTCACGTGACCTTGTGCAATCATCACAACCTACCCACCGTATTGTGAGCAAACGGTGCACTGTGCAAGTTACAATTAAATTAATGGCAAGTCGCGAAAGGTTGCTCGGGAAGAGCAACCTAGGTCGCAAAACCCACACCGGTGGCAGCACCTGCCATCGCAGGGCAGTGGCGCATCGCTTAACAGCTGCACCACTGCGCCAGGGAGGGGTATGAAGGTTCCCAGGGATCTATGAATCCAAAGTCGGGAATTATCGATTCCATCATACTCTTCAGGCGGAGCTTAAGTGCCCCCTCCTATTTTTTGTTGGTTTATTTCGAGCTGTTAAAAAGGACAAACGTGCATTAATTTCATCGCTGGACTGTCCTGAAACATTTTCAACGCAGCAGGGGACCGCCATAAGGCTAACAGATCGCGGAATTAAATTTATTGGGATATTGGGGAAAAATGCCTCTATGTCGTCTGTCACGCAACACGTGGGCTACCGTAAGACAGGCTGCCGCGTATAAACTTGAATTAATACCCCGGTTGACAATGGTTTATAACTGCGGTACTAATATTTTCTACAAATGTTGTGTTTAATTCATCGGATTACTACTGTTTTCTTCTCGAAGTTGAAGCATCAGGCTTCTCCTGTTTTGGAGGACTTGAAACGACTATAAATTGCCAGGAAACCATCAAAGACGTTGCATATTTTAATCCTCGCTCATTGCCACCTGGCTGTTAGTGCTACAGTTGGCTCAGTGTTAGCTGGATCCTTTCGTATTTGACGCCTCCACTCCTCCTCACTGGCGCGAAACTCCGGGTCTTCACGTAGTCGTCCCTCGAGCTATTTTGAATGGCTTCCTGGTTTCGTTCTCTTATTGTTCTGACATTTTCAATGTCTTCAGGTACATACGCGCGTGCATACAACACGCACGTGCATACAACACGCACGCACACACGCACTCACACACACGCACTCACACACACGCACTCACACACACGCAAACGCGAGCATTGCAGTCATTTACAATTTTTTATTTCACTGAAGTGTCAGCATGTCTGACCAACGTATTCTTTCGGGATTCTTTCTTACCTACTCCCTGTGACCTCGAGGGCTTTGCATTTAAAGATAATTTCTTTCTTGTGAAACAGCGCAACGGCACAAGGCCAGAGGAAAAGAAAGGACGATACACAGCGCTGACTAACAGAATGTTTATTCAGTAAGCCATGCTTATAAAGGCACCAGCGACACTGAAAATACAGAAAAAAATAGAGAAACAGATAAAAAAATTACCGACGATTACATTACTTCCTAATGCGAAATTTGAGCGCAGCAAATAAGCTGTTTCACCTTTTCGATAGATTGAGGCAAAGAAATCGAGCAACACATGTATGCGCTATCACAGAATTTTTTTTTATTTTTCACACGTATTCCTTTAACAAAGACTCCACTAACAGTTCTTGACAGTCATGAAGGAAGCTTTGTGGTCGGAGAAATAGACTGATATATGTTCGACTTGGTACACCAATGCTTGATTCTCAAAGACGAGATCTATACAAGTGCCTCGCGAGGTTGTCACAGCCGTGGGACGCGTTACGAGCGAGAGGAACGGGATGTTCTCCCGCATAAGTGAATAGCGGGGTTGGAGGGGCAGGCCCACACCATGTGATAGGTGTCAGAAGACACTGCACTACAGTGTCTTCCCCAACCCAACCCGGGAGGACTGGGAGGCGACCCTGCTCGGCTGCCACGACTTACAGTCCCAACAAGCCTTAGTCGGGCGCGCCCGGGCGGCGGCAACCGCCACTGGGGTCCCATACTAGGGACCTCCACCTAGTGTTTGTAAGGATCGGTCCCTTACGGGCTGATCCAAACATACCTCCAGTTCATTCGAAATAAATGTTTTCACCACCACCACCACCCGCATAAGTGTTAGGAAATTGCTGTTTGTCTTTATGTCAACATTAAAGTCCCCCACTACTAACATCGGTGTGGATCGATGGACGGTTAATGCGAGTTGCAGGAAATGCACGACGTCTTTCGTGAGTGCGGTAGGGGCGAAGTAGGCAGCTACTACCAGCAAGCCGTTGGGCAACTTTACGGCGCACAGTTCGCCAACTTCATGTGACGTGCCAAACATTTCGACTGGTATTGCAGAGAGACCTGTGCGCAAGTAGATAGCGACTTCCGCCGCTCTGTTGTGGTCTCTGCGAGCACCACAGCAGTATAGGAAATGTATGATTTCGAGAGGCTCTTCGGGATCCATCCAGGTTTCAGCAAAGCAAAGTACGGAGGAATGGCGCAGAATGTGATCGTGGTGTACGTCCTTGGCATGTGCGGCAAGGGAGCGTACGTTAAGAATGTGGTTGTGAATGATGAATCAAGTGCTGCCAGCGAATGACGCGTCCATTGGCTGTCTGCGTGTGTTACTGATGTGTGGTTAACATGTTAAGCTTGGCCTGTAAGAGTGGAACGCGACAGCGTCTTGCAACGCTGCCAGGGAGTCCACAGAACGCCATCGCCAATTCGGCTGTACGCCTTGCTGGACGGTAAAATTATTTTTTGAGGAAAGGAAATGTATCTCTCTCGCATATCTGGGTGGACACCTGCACCTCGCCGTAAGAGAAAGGGGTGAAGATGGGAGTGAACGAAGACGCCGTATTAGCTAGACGCGCCTTTGTTCATTCCAAACCATTCAGCTGGCATTACGGAGTGGCTAGCGTGGTCGTATTGCATTCCGGAGACCCTGGTTCGATTCCCCAACTCGACCAATTTCGTTCTCGGTTTTATTGATTTATGCGGTCTAACTAGAAAGGTTAATTAGGCTATTTCATATTTATATTATTGTATTTCTATCCATCGTGTTCTGTCATTAACCTGTCAATTGTTGGAACTGTCTAGGATGTTCGACACAATGTATATGAAACGAGCAACGTCTTACTGAGTGGATCTGTTGCATTCGGTTCGCAGCCTTCGGGCTGCGGCCGTGTATCTGTATTTTTCAGCCAGCGTCCGTGCCGGCGGACGCGGTTGTTGCGACGCGCGTCTTTACTCTGTCTTTTACTCTGTCCTCTTATCTTTCACCTGCCTTCTATCTGCACGTGGCAGCGGTGGTGGCTCGGCTTGAGCCAGTTGGCAGGCCCGTGCACTTTCCTTTTCATTCTTCTCTCAGTCGCAACCAACCAACCTTACTGAGTGGTTATGAGTATCTGACCTCGCTTCGGCGAGCGCGGCTTCGGCCGCTTATCTGATTTTTTCAGCAGCGTCCGCTCCGGCGGACGCAGTTGTTGCTGCGACGCGCGTCTTTTCTTGCCTTTTTCTCTTTCCTCTGATCTCTTACCTCTCCTCTATCTGCACGTTGGCAGCGGTGGTGGCTTGGCTAGAGCCAGTAGCAGGCCCGTGCAATTTCCTTTTCATCCTTCTCTCAGTCACAACAACAACAACAACAACTTACTGAGTGGGGAAGTGCGTGGTGGTGGAGGAAACGCGGCTTCGTACTTATCTGTTTTTTTCAGCAGCGTCTTTTTCCGCGGACGCTGTTGTCGCTGCGGCGCGCGTCTTTTCTTTTCTTCTGACCTCTTCATTCTCCTCTATATTAATTAGGCTAATTGATTAATTAAGCAATTAACTAAACTCAGTCCAACTTAGTTGCAGCATCACTATACGATCCCTTTGATTGGTTGCATGGTTACTAGCCAAAGTACAATTGGCCCCATTTGAAATTCGCGCACTGTGACGTCACGAGCATTTCGACCAATTGAAAAGCGTGACATTGGGGGCGGAGCTGGTTACGAGGCCGACGCCGACGCGAAACCCAGGAACGGACGCCAAAGAGCTGCGCTCTAAAATATTTTCATCCAGAAATATATAATTCACTGAAATAGCCTAAACTTATCTGTACCCATTCCGAAGGCATTAAATAGTTCCCACAGACCCCAAGAGACTTCCCGTGTGGGTTAGGCAGCGGCACAGCGCAAGAGGTTTTCTGGCAGCTGCTCACCCGTTGGATTAGACACGTGCACAAATAAAAAACATTGCTTTTATAACTGAGAGAGAGAGAGAGAGAGAGAGAAAACTTTATTTACAGAGGAATTCGGGGCACGCCCCAGGGTCCCCGCACGACCCCACTGCACTCAAGTGTTTATGTTCCGAAGGTCCACAACACTGGCAACTGAGCTTATCTTTAAATGTACAACAATAACTGATGGGCTGATGGGCACGTTGGTCTGACATGATTTCTTGTGAAACAGCGCAACGGCACAAGGCCAGAGGACAAGAAAGGACGACACACAGCGCTGACTAACAAAGATCAGCTGACTAGAGAAGTTATCGAAGCGTCTGAGATCTTGAAGCTGAGTCAGAGGTGTGTAAGCATCCCTTCTGTCGCTATCTTGCAGAAAGAACATGAATTTTTGCTCACGTGTTAGTCTTGTGTTATCAAAGACGTGCCTTGTCGGAGGGATATCTGTCACGGTTCTTTGTATTTTTTAGAGCGCAGCTCTTTGGCGTCCGTTCCTGGGTTTCGCGTCGGCGTCGGCCTCGTAACCAGCTCCGCCCCCAATGTCACGCTTTTCAATTGGTCGAAATGCTCGTGACGTCACAGTGCGCGAATTTCAAATGGGGCCAATTGTACTTTGGCTAGTAACCATGCAACCAATCAAAGGGATCGTATAGTGATGCTGCAACTAAGTTGGACTGAGTTTAGTTAATTGCTTAATTAATCAATTAGCCTAATTAATATAGAGGAGAATGAAGAGGTCAGAAGAAAAGAAAAGACGCGCGCCGCAGCGACAACAGCGTCCGCGGCAAAAAGACGCTGCTGAAAAAAACAGATAAGTACGAAGCCGCGTTCCCTCCACCACCACGAACTTCCCCACTCAGTAAGACGTTGCTCGTTTCATATACATTGTGTCGAACATCCTAGACAGTTCCAACAATTGACAGGTTAATGACAGAACATGATGGATAGAAATACAATAATATAAATATGAAATAGCCTAATTAACCTTTCTAGTTAGACCGCATAAATCAATAAAACCGAGAACGAAATTGGTCGAGTTGGGGAATCGAACCAGGGTCTCCGGAGTGCGATACGACCACGCTAGCCACTCCGTAATGCCAGCTGAATGGTCTGGAATGAACAAAGGCGCGTCTAGCTAATACGGCGTCTTCGTTCACTCCCATATTCCCCCTTTCCCTTACGGCGAGGTGCAGGTGTCCACCCAGATATGCGAGAGAGATACATTTCCTTTCCTCAAAAAATAATTTTACCGTCCAGCAAGGCGTACAGCCGAATTGGCGATGGCGTTCTGTCGACTCCCTGGCAGCGTTGCAAGACGCTGTCGCGTTCCACTCTTACAGGCCAAGCTTAACATGTTAACCACACATCAGTAACACACGCAGACAGCCAATGGACGCGTCATTCGCTGGCAGCACTTGATTCATCATTCACAACCACATTCTTAACGTACGCTCCCTTGCCGCACATGCCAAGGACGTACACCACGATCACATTCTGCGCCATTCCTCTGTACTTTGCTTTGCTGAAACCTGGATGGATCCCGAAGAGCCTCTCGAAATCATACATTTCCTATACTGCTGTGGTGCTCGCAGAGACCACAACAGAGCGGCGGAAGTCGCTATCTACTTGCGCACAGGTCTCTCTGCAATACCAGTCGAAATGTTTGGCACGTCACATGAAGTTGGCGAACTGTGCGCCGTAAAGTTGCCCAACGGCTTGCTGGTAGTAGCTGCCTACTTCGCCCATACCGTACTCACGAAAGATGTCGTGCACTTCCTGCAACTCGCATTAACCGTCCATCGATCCACACCGATGTTAGTAGTGGGGGACTTTAATGTTGACATAAAGACAAACAGCAATTTCCTAACACTTATGCGGGAGAACATCCCGTTCCTCTCGCTCGTAACGCGTCCCACGGCTGTGACAACCTCGCGAGGCACTTGTATAGATCTCGTCTTTGAGAATCAAGCATTGGTGTACCAAGTCGAACATATATCAGTCTATTTCTCCGACCACAAAGCTTCCTTCATGACTGTCAAGAACTGTTAGTGGAGTCTTTGTTAAAGGAATACGTGTGAAAAATAAAAAAAAATTCTGTGATAGCGCATACATGTGTTGCTCGATTTCTTTGCCTCAATCTATCGAAAAGGTGAAACAGCTTATTTGCTGCGCTCAAATTTCGCATTAGGAAGTAATGTAATCGTCGGTAATTTTTTCTCCTCTAGTTTATCATTAAAAATTCGCTGCCAAAGTGTTATGCAGAAGCCCGCGACTTTGCGATGAGATCCGACAAATCCAGCCGGGATGTCCGGCAAGTTCGGACTTGGGGTAACTGCCGCTTTAAAGGTAATAGAGAGTTTTAGTATAGCGGGCTTTGCGTAATTAGAGAGTTTTAGTATTGCGGGCTTTGCGTAATTGCGTGCATAGCAGAATAGCGGGTCCAGAGTGCGCATGCGCAGAACGCTAACGGGGAAATAGCGTTAGCGTACGCACGCAATTTTCAGAATTTAGCGTTGCGGCTTTTGCGCCCTTAGCGTGGAAACATGGCGGCGTCCTTTCAAGCGAGAGCTGCCCGCTTCAGCCGATTCAGCAGCTCTTGCGATTCCGGTCGGCATGTTTACCGGCAACTACTGGTGTTGTTGGTTTTCGCTATGACTTACCTTGCTTCGATGATAAAGTTTAAGCTGCAATTCAGCCCAGTTTTCGAGATACGCTCTCGATTCTGGAGCGCGCAAGCCTAATGGAAACTCAAGCTGCAATGCTACCGTCTGCAACTGCCCAAAACGCACCAGAAACCTAGCAAAAACGTCTGGAACGAGACAAAAATAGATTTGGAGGTTTTTCGCGTTGTTTTATGGACTTAAATTATGTAAAAAGAGTTTATATTAAATTTACATAGGTTTTTTGAACATTAGACGTCATGTGATGGCAAATATTCTTGCTCCAACGGCTTGTAGTTAACATTGCCTTTACTAGATGGCGCCACTGTTTTACGTTTTTATTTCATTTTATTGTAATTTTGGGGTCATTTTGCAGACGAAAATGAACACTGCACTAATAATTCGTATAAAAAACTCGGAAATATTATAATTTGGCAAGTTTATTTGGCAAGTTTACCATTTTAGAAGGACCATTCGCATCCATGTCAAGCAGATGGCGTTTAACGTTTTCAAAACGCTATACTAAAACTGTCTGTGGGGATAAGTTGCTTGCGGCACGCTAACGTAATTTCCCTTAGGTCCGCTATCACGCTAACGCTATACTAAAACTCTCTATTGCGTGCATAGCGGAATAGCGGGTCCAGAGTGCGCATGCGCAGAATGCTAACGGGGAAATAGCGTTAGCGTACGCACGCAATTTCAGAATTTAGCGTTGCGGCATTTGCGCCCTTAGCGTGGAAACATGGCGGCGTCCTATCAAGCGACAGCCGCCCGCTTCAGCCGATTCAGCAGCTCTTGCGATTCCGGTCGGCATGTTTACCGGCAACTACTGGTGTTTTTGCTTTTCGCTATGACTTACCTTGCTTCGACGATAAAGTTTATGCTGCAATTCAGCCCAGTTTTTAAGATACGCTCTCGATTCTGGAGCGCGCAAGCCTAATAGCACCTCCAGCTGCACTGCTACCGTCTGCAACGGCCCGAAACGCAGCAGACACCTAGCAAAAACGTCTGGAACGAGACAAAAATAGATTTGGAGGTTTTTCGTGATGTTTTATGGACTTAAATTATGCAAAGAGAGTTTATATTAAACTTCAAATTTTATTTAAATTTCGGGGTCATTTTGCCGACGAAAATAAGCACTACAGTAATAAATCGTTTAAAAAAACTCGGAAATATTATATTTTGGCAAGGTAGCGGCAGTGTCGACCATTTTAGAAGGACCGTTCGCATCCATGTTAAGCAGGTGGCGTTTAACGTTTTCAGAACGCTATACTAAAACTGTCTGTGGGGATAAGTTGCTTGCGGCACGCTAACGTAATTTCCCTTAGGTCCGCTATCGCGCTAACGCTATACTAAAACTCTCTATTAGTGGTATGAACACGATCAATGTCTATAAAAATACACATAACCTTGATGTTCTGCCATGCTGCCCCGCTTCCAAGCATTCACATAAATATCAGAGCTATGAAATGATTGTGGGTATACGGATATATGCCTAATAGCGTTCACTGAAACTTGAGGCATCTGCTGGCTGACAGGCAAGATTGCAAATACACAAAGGTTCAGTACCGCTAGGCGTAAGTCTAGACTATGGGAGAAGTAACTTTTCAGTTGACGTGAACACAGCGTTTGTTTCACTGGAAGAACTGCTAGCTTTCATTCGCTCCGCTTGTGAAGAGTCAGGAATAAGCTGAAAAATGACCATTTATTGTCCAAATCGGCAGTGGTTCGCACGTATACGGCATCTCATAAGTTATTTATTTCGCGCGTCCTAGTTTCTTTTCACTTTCACTAATTTCAATGACCACCATAATGCATTGCGCACTCATTTTTTATTTGATTATTTATCCAATAAAAGCACGTAGGTTCTTTGTGTTCCAGATGAATGTGTTTGCGCCTGCCGCCTCCTCTTTGAAAGTTCTCTTTCCCCTATAGTTACTCTGTGGAACGTGTCAATCAAATATACATTCTCCTTCCTCAAGGTGCCTCCGCTCTTAAGAGCGGAAAAACAGCGGCCGCTTGAGCGTGGCACAGAGCAGAGAAAAAAAATAGGTCACGTATCGAGTTCAGACAGGCAGCCAACGTTCGTAATGCGCGCCGCAAACGGGAAATGCTCGACGGTAGCGTGGCCGAGCGGTCTAAGGCGCTGGTTTAAGGCACCAGTCTCTTCGGGGGCGTGGGTTCGAATCCCACCGCTGCCAAAGTTTTTGTACTATTTTGCTTTTGGTACCGCGCAAAGCCTAAAGAAGGAGCAGCGCATCGTAGTGACAGCGTCGCCAACGGCTGCACCGGAGTATCACGAATGTTTGCCTGCAGCATAGAGCGCCTGCGTACTGCAGCTGGCAGCTGTGTGTATTTCAGAAAGCATTGTTGGTTTTCGGAGCATCAGCTGCACCGGATATTCCGCGATGTCAGTGCATATGAACGACCAAAGCTATGCGGAAGTAAGCATGTTTTCGACCTTTGGGAGAGAGAGAGAGAGAGAGAGAGAGAGAGAGAGAGAGAGATAGAAAACTTTTATTGGAATTGAGGAAGGTTGCTCGAGCAACTTGGGTGGCACCCCTAGTCCAAGGCGCGGGCTTGCATTGCAATGTGGTAAAGCGACGGTGTCTGTGACAGCCGAGTGTGAACGTATTGAAGCGCGTTCTCACGCACGCCAGGTATGTAAGCAGTTTTTCTCATGGACATCTAGTTTAGTCCACGCGAGGGCTATACAGCACTCGAAGAATGCCTTTAGTATGCCTTGAGGAAAGAGCGCTGTGTGTGTGGGCGCAAAACAAAAGGCATCGTACCACTGAAGTGCGACTAACGAACATCTGCTGTAAAAAGATTCGTTCCATCTGCCCCAGATACGTGATTGCGTCGACAAACGAGTTATTAAATTGCAGCTTTAACTGCATCTGTTTGAGACTCTTAATAACTTTTGTTTGTTTGTTTGTTTGTTTATTGGGTTTAACGTCCCAAAGCGACTGAGGCTATGAGAGACGCCGTAGTGAAGGGTTCCGGAAATTTCGACCACCTGGGGTTCTTTAGTGCGCTGACATCGCACAGTACACGGGCCTCTAGAATTTCTAGCCGCCGCGGCTGGGATCGAACACGCGTCTTTCGGGTCAGCAGCCGAGCACCATAACCACTGAGCCACCGCGGCGGCTCTTAATAACTTTTAGACTCGTGTAGTCTGACCGGGTAATGCAGCGAAAAGTGGAAAGTCAATAAACCGCTGTGTTGCATACCGTCTTATAAGCGCCAAATTCTCCAACACACATCCCGGCTCCAAGGATGTGCTCAGATCAACAAATGCTTTCTCGGGACGCATTTCGCTTAAACACGCGCTTTAATGGGAAGTTGTTTCATTTATGTGAGATGCGCTGTGAATTTGTTAGACATGCATAATTTCCAGCCGCCGCGGTCTGTACAGCATTTTGCGCCAGAAATGCTATGAACTACTGTGCGATGTGAGTGCACGTTAAAGAACCCCGGGTGGTCCGACATTTCCGGAGCCCTTCACTATGGCGTCCCTCAGAGCCTGAGTTGCTTTGGGACGTTAAACTCCATAAACCAAACAAAACCGAACTACTGTAGGCATGATCATGGCTACTGGTGGTAGATTGATGGAGATATTTTGGAGCAGATGACGGCAACGCCACATCTGTTCACGACTTGGTATACAAATTGAGCAATGCGAACCTTCGAACACTTCGTCGGCAGCCGTCCACATCCGCCGGCCCACAGAGGGGTTAAAAATTCTGCAATTCTGCAGGACATTAACGTGAAAGCGATCAAAAAGCCTACTCTGTATTTGATGCTTAGGTCAGTGACTTTCTCAAGGATACACACAATTCTTGTACGTTGCAGCAAATAAGTTCAAAGATTATTTCCTGCCAAAAAAAGAGGGAGTTATCATGGTGTTACGTCTTGTCTTTGTGGCGCATGTGAGCCGTCCGAGAATATGCCGATTCAGATAGCATGATCCAAATGTCTCTGGGTGATGGAAAAATTGCATCTGCACAACTATTGCAATCAGTGCTGCGCTTTCAAGGAGAAAAACTCAGGGATCAATTTTTGCAAATAGTTCTTCTTAGGAACGGTCGTTTAACTGGCATGGGGCAGCAAATATACGCTTCGTATTGCTTGTCCGCGTACTTTTCCTTCGCAGTGTCTGACCCTTTCTCAACTGCGCCTCTGGTATTGTCTATCTCAGGAAATTTCTCAAATTCACAGATTCTCACGACGAGTCCTCCCATACAAATAGCCTTGAGGACACCGCTCCTAATTCTGTATTTGACTTCTGTTTAATGCAGAACCATGAAAATGTAGCATATATTCCAACGAATGTATTTCATGAGGACGCTCTAAGTTATCTAAGACAGCCATCCCGTCATGTGAACAGTTTCCCTATGCGTGGCAAATGCAAAACAAAGCCATAATATACACTATATAGAAGAGTTCCCCAATATCTGAGCAGAAATTGTGCTGAACAAGGACAGAAAAGTTCCCTTGTGTTTCAGTGGTTTACGTTAAACCGTATTGAGATTGCACTTCTCCAAACGGATGAACGTAAACCACTGAAACTCAAGGGAACTTTTCTGGAACGTCATACTTTCTATTTTCACGTGGTCACTCCGCTTGGAATCATTGGGACCTGTCGCTATTACTGCATGGTTGAAGCACTCCGTAACGAATCAGAGTAATGCAAGTCCAACTTCTGCATGGTAAGCCTAGGTCAACACACTACGTAGAAAAAATGCGGCTTCCCAGCTTAGACACTCGGCCGAAGGATATGGGTTCTAGTCTCGTACGATTGCACCGCAATTGACACCAACCTTGAAGACAAGACAGGGCCGACGCTTTCTCATCAGCGCTTTTTAAAACTGGAAACGCGCCCACGACATTCTTATAAACTCTGTGGTACCGGGCTCTCGAGTTCTAAGAAGAAAGAGTTGTCAAAGCAATTGTCATCATTATCAAACTGCCTTGTAATGACATGCGTATTACGCTCGCGTACGACAGGGTCGGCGTCGGCTTTTTGGCTGCTATCAGTGTTTGATAGCAGTTGATCTCGAAGCCGTTCAGCCGTGTCTTTCCGATAGCTGGAACCCTCTCTCCATTTGCGCTTCCAGTCCTGGAGAATCAAAGTTGCTTCTTGAATTATTTTGAAGTCTCGAGATACAAACTTATTTTTCGGGCTGTCGACTTTGGAAAATATTATGCATAACTCTGTGGGCCTCTTTATCTTTGTAGGTTGACCACAAATATAATATTGCTGCCATGGTGGTGGCTATTTGAGTCATGTATGACTGGTTCCAAATCCGTCAGCTATCCGCGGTGGAAGATAGGACGCAGACCAACGGTTGTTTGGCCTCAAATAAAGATGGCGCATACCCACTACGGGGGAGGGGCATGACACAGGCAGTTAATTGCTGGCCAATGGAGGAGATGATGATGATGATGTCCTCGGGCTGAATTGGAGCATATAACTGACGTTTTCTTCTTCGAAAGGAATGCACGCGACAAGGCACTCATTTAAAGACTTCCTCACTAATATCAATTACTCTGCCCAGAAGCCTATGTATGTTTAATATTTATACGCTCAAAGCTTAAAAAAAATTGAAACTGATATGAAGTTGCTGCAATTTAACTTTCATTTTCTGGCATTTACTGAAACTTGGTTTAGCTCAGATCAGCACATTACGCTCTTCGCAGGTTATAAATCTATTTCTGAATTCAGCGAAGAGAAATTAGGGGGTGGGATGACCTTCTAAGTGAAAGAACGCGTATATTTCGATCCCTTGTAGAGCTAATCTCTCGTAAATGATTACATTGATGGTCTAAACATCCCGGGTAAAATACACTATAATGGTTATTTACCGCCCGCCTCATGGCAATATTTGCTTATTTCATGAATTTGTTGAGTCTTTCCAGAAATTCACGAACCAAAACAAGTTCCTTGTTATAGTACTTGGTAATATGAACAATAATATTCGGATACCAACTCAATACAGATCAGATTACTTAAAACAATATTATCGTACACGTGCGAAAACGTTGTTGGCATGCCCACTTGAATAAGCGGCAAGACTGAAACATTACCTGGTTAATGCTTCACAAGCCTTTTGCCAAGCAGTCCCACTATCGGCGTATTTTCTTTCGAAATAATCGATCATCTTCTTTTTATTTCACTTTATCTTTCAAACGAAAATCTCACATTTCTCTTTACACCGGCAGCTCTAACGACCAAGCACTCCTAAATTCTGTTCACTTATGTTGGTTGGTTGGTTTATGGGGTTTAGCGTCCCAAAGCGGCTAAGGCTATGAGAGACGCCGTAGTGGAGGGCTCCGGAAATTTCGACTACCTGGGGTTCTTTAACGTGCACTGACATCGCACAGTACACGGGCCTCTAGAATTTCTGCTCCAAAGAAATTCAACCGCCGCGGCCGGGATCTATGCAGTTAGCTGGGTAGATGTGTTTAAAACGACACATTGGCATGCAGCGTATGAAATATTCATTGCGAGAACACCAGATATATTTAACAGGGCATTTCCACTCGTATAAGTGAGAAAACACAGGAAGGCAGTAAAATAGTAAATTCTGGTCACCTACTCAAGCATATTTAACAAAATACTCATTTGCACGGTTTCTAGAATCGCAGAGTAAATAGCAGCTTGCGGAATTTACGAAATTTCACAATAAATTAAACCTGAACATAAAACGAGCAAAAGCCACTTTTTACCGTCTAAAGTTTTCATAAATAAACAAGGCTGGATCATTTCGGCAATGTATCAATAAATTTATAGGAAATAAACAGCACAGCCTCCCTTCCGATTTGATAACCAAAGGGATTCGTTAGAGCGTTATTTCGCTCGCTAACAAATTTAATTCCCATTTCTTAAACGTGGAAACGTTTACTTCAGATCACTTACACTTACCAGTAAAATAAGCTGTGTCTTATGTGACACCACGATGTCAAAGCTCAATATTTATGTCCCCGACATCTCAGCATGAAATTATTCTCCATAAATTCTATTATAAACACCTACGCCCCTGGCCCTGACGACATTACTCCATGTCCAATTAAACCTGCAGCTACATTTATAAGTGGGCGTGCAGTATCGCATTTGCGGCATTTCTAATATTAGAATATGCAGTTTTCTTTGTACCGCTTCAGCTGGCCTGTTTGTATTCACTAAGCGCAATGACAGGAATGTAGCAAGCATCCGTATAATATTTTTGGCTAATATTTAATAAAACTAACAGAAGGCAAAGTTGCGTAAATTTCTGCTGCGTTTAGTCCCAGTCTACGGTATCAGCCCTGAAGATTAAAATAAATAACGCTCATAACGAGTACATTTTATTCAGAGAAAAGGCAGGTCAAGCGGGATTTATTTGATATCGTCCTTTAATCTAAAGGTTGCCGCGGGCCATGAAGTGACGAAAAAAAGAGTAGCACGTGCCACCCGCTCGGCGCTCGTGAATCGGTTCGTCTGAGCCTTGGCACAGCCAAAACGTATCTGCTCACAGCCACTCCACTGAACCCAGGGAGTTGCGTCTTTCTTCGCATCTTCGCTCCAGCGGGAAAAGCGACATGCGGCCCAGCGACGACGGGTCCTCATACAAGGCTGCGAAGCTCAGAGATGAAAGGCGAGCCCTATCACCCGCAGAGACTCAGGCCGGCTCGCAGAGCGAACCCGCTGCGCCTGATACCGCTGCCACGGCCGCATTGCAGCCGCCATCGCTTTCGGCCACGGGGCCGTCCGAGAAGCCATCGAAGCGTCGCCGCCACCGAAGCAACGGCCGCCGCAGCAGCTCCTCCCGGTCGTCGTCCTCCTCCAGGTCCGGCACATCCCAGGCCGGGGAGAACGCGGAGGCCGACAGCACTGCGAACACGACCACCGAGGCCGGCAGCCGACGTCGGAGGAAACGCAGAAAAGAACTCGACGTCTCCAGTACGCCGGTCAGGTGAACTGTCGCCTATGCCATCATTCTTGCAGACCACTGAAAATGAGCTCTACGGGCGCTCCCGCTGTGCGCCGTTAGGACGGAACTATGGCCACTGCAACAAATATACACTATAACTGCGCAGTGTAATGCGTGAACTTCGATTCCACTGGCCGGTCCAATCCCACCGTGCGCGAGACCATCCTCACGACTCTCTGTCGGGCGGCAAATTGTGAAGAGCTTTGTGCTCAAGCACGCCGCTTGCGCGCGTAAATTCCGTCCTTCTGTGCTGCGATGGCATTACTGCTGGCCGCATGCTGTTAGCCAGTAATTGGTATTACTTCAAAAAAAACAAAACTGCGTGATAATTATGTTAACTAAAGTGTTTAACCCTTCGCATCTCCAACGCAGCACTCCTCTCGCGTTCTCTTCCTGAAATCCTCTCTTTCAGACCTCGAGGACCTCGTCAGAACGAGCCGCAGACATCCGATGTTGTCGACCTCACGGTTCGAGGTGGCGCCCGTGCTGACAGCAACACCCCAGACAACAAGCCAGCGCAGGAAGCAACGCCGCCAGCCTCTGCAGCGGCGACAGGCGCCTGCGTATGCGAGGAACCCAGCAACGGGCTTTTCGGTTTTGAGCCCCTTGCACAGGGTCCGCCCGAGGGCGGAGAAATGAAGTCCGAGATGATATCTATGGTCTCGGCTCTGTCCCGGCCCGGTGAGCATAAGACGTACAGCGTCCGCTGTAGGAGCGCTGGAAACGTGGGGTGTCGCGAGTTCATTTCATTCCAGAACCCGTCCGCGCTTCCTTCCGGAGAGCATTCTTCGCGCAGCCACGTCTCACTTGTCCCGCGTAACTTTGTAACCAACATAACTGCCTTCTTCTCCTGACAATGAAGCACGAGGCAACAGAGTGGCGTCGCGTAGTGGCGTACTGCAGGCACATAGTGCGGTTTCTCACGTGCCTCTTGGTATCTTTACTCGCTCATACCTATTCTACATTTTCTAATGTGGGCGTGTTCTCAATCGTCCTCCCCCCCCCGCCCCCCCCCCCCCTCTCCAGATTAAGAAAGCTCACGTTTTGAAGTCTATTTTAATGTATGTTCAAATTCATCATCATCATCACACTGTTACGCTCACTACTGTGCAAAGGCCTCTCCCAAGCATCTCCAATTAACCCTGTCTTTTGCCAGCTGCGGCCACCATATTCCCGCAATCTTCTTCATTTCATCCGCCCACATAAATTTCTTCCGCCGCCTGGTACACGCTTGCCTTCTCTGTTAACCCACTCCGTCCACACCCTCTCGCGTGTGCGGAAGATTGTCAGGGATTTTGATTCCTGAATATACTTCAAACAGTACTCTTTTACGAACTCTGAGATTATTTCATAGACCCGTCTAGCTTGCTTGCTGGCATGACTCCTTCGATGGCTCCTTTCTCCTTGCTGGCGCTATGACTGAACCCATCTCGGCGCACGTGATATATCGCGTCCTGAATCTGAATGCATATGCCGTAGAAATTTCAGCGCCTGCTTCGGCTTGGCATCGGCATAAGTATCGATGTAGATGTCGGAGTCGATCTAGCCGTGATTTCAGGACCCTAGACAGAAAATGCCGGAATGGAAGCCAAAAGCACTTCATGCTTCGTACCTTCATGCGCTTCACTTCATGCGCGGTACCTCCAGGGTGCGCCTATGCATGCTGTTATGGAGCGTTGAGGATTCACAAAATGCACCACCTCGACTACTCGGCAGCTTCCTCCATCCACTGTTCTGCGACTATCGACATATAATCATACACTACGCGACAAGTGCGGAACGTGTGCAGAGAAATGTTGTCATCTAACATCTCTGACGGGAAGTCAGTGCACGTTAAAGAACCCCAGGTGGTCGAAATTTCCGGAGGCCTTCACTACGGCGTCTCTCATAGCCTGAGCCGCTTTGGGACGTTAAACCCCAATAAGCCAAACCAAACCAAAACTGACACGTGCACTAACACGGAAATGCAACGTACTATCAAGGAGGTTCGAGCAATCGGCATTATAAATTTGCGGAAGTGCCGTATCGTATGCCTCACACTGCTTAATATAGTTTTACTTTCGGCTACAACATCCGCGTTTTAGATACTGCTTTTTTACGGTTCACGTGGACTTAAGGTAATTCACGTTCACTACTTTCTCCAGAAAAGCGAGCGTTGAACTTCGAATTCCCAAGTCTTTAAAAACGCTATCCCTAACTCTAAACTCCAACGAATATCATTCTTGTGTGTATTTGCGTCAGTGATGTACGGTTAGTACATGTAAAATAAATTTCAGTAAAAAATTCGCTAATGGGTTCATTGCAAGTTTCTTTAACAAAACCAGATTCCCGCTTCATGTATTTCGTCCAGAAAATAAGCCTGTGTATACTGGATTCGTTACGTCAACATTTCACTGTTATGAACTGCTCACTAATACCACTGCGAAACAAATTTTGACATGACCTCTGAGCTCTTCTCCACATAAACTGAGAACAGTACAGGTACTCACAGTTGATTTTTTTTTAAATTTTTGTCCAGATCCTTCAACCTCTTCCATGGTCTATGGTTTCCTTCGGGTCATTAAACCTATATCGCGTACCATACCATCCTTTAACCTTACGAGAGTAGAATTTTAAAAATGTCTCGGCTCCTACACTGGTGTCTGCAAATCAAAATTTATGTGCGGCAAGCTAGGTGCAATAACTACTAAGTTATTCACTCGTTTTATGATGTGCGCTCTTAGTGGTGCATTCTTATTTGGTCGTGTGTCCACAGCATCCAAGAGCCGTGACTTCGACAGGCACATTGGATGTTTTTTTTAGATGTTTCCTTACATTCTTGTGTAGTAAATTGTCTTAAACAGAGAAACTCAAAATGACTGAAAACACTATCATAAAAACATAAAAATCGAAGGATGTTGCGCAAACCTGGTTCGCTGCCACATTCGAAGAGCGGTCGTCGCACTTTAAGTGATTAATAGAAACGCAAGTGTCAAATCTTCAACTATAACATCCTTTTGTTCTTTCTTCGTCTTTCATTGTGCCATGTTTCGCGATGAATTTGTCCTTGATGATGCATTCGCGTTTATAGTGAGCTTAAAAATGCGCCTTTGCTATGAGACAGCAATGTTAAATGGCTTTGGCCAATATGAGATAAACGTACCTTTCTTAATTTCATAGCTACTGCTAATTTGCGAATGCTGCTGAATACTTTGTGCCCTTTTGTGCAAGCGTGCATCATTACCATGTTTATCCATCGCAGAAAAGAACGTCTAGATAGCATTTGAACAATAGAAACGCTTTTTCAGCACAGTTCTTCGCTTTGCGCTGTCTTTTTACGGAGTGCCATTCTTGCCGGCAAATCTTTGTCTTTGTCGGAGACTAGCGGACCACAGGCGCCTTATTTAGTTAGGTGGACCTTCTCAAAGTGCGAAACAAGGTGTCTAACTCACGCTCTCACCCTTCCGCCTCTGTTCTGGTGGCTCCCAGTGCTCCGGCGAGGCACACTGCTGGTCGCCATGGCGGCAACGGCTGTCGATGTACCAGGAGTAATGGCAAATATTGAGGCGGCTGCCCCGCAGTCGGCAGTCATTTCTACCGCTCCCAAGGTTACACGTGACCCTGACCTGATGCAGGAGGCCGCCAAGGTACGCGAGGCACTTCATACGATAGGTATAGCTGAGAAGTGGAGCGACGCCTCCGTCAATGGCTGCCGACCCACCGCAGGAACAGAAACCATTTGTATGAAGACATCTCTAACTGGTTTTTCTAGCAATACATTTCTTTTTCCACTCCTTTAGGCTTCTACTGTTGGTGCCTGTTCTGAATGACGTAGACTGTTTGATACGACGCCACGCGGATCGTGACAGAGACACACCCGTGATGATCAGCTCTTTCATAAGAGCGTTCCGCGCCCATGTCGCATTGGCGGACCAGTGCCGACGAATGATGGACTTCGACGATGGGTTTGATGAGCTTTATCGGCGCTAATCCAGTGTCAGCGAAAAATACTGGGCGCCGGCTGTGCGACGTATTGGCACAGCGTCTTCCGTGTGACTCAGACGGGCTAGATGCGTCGCCAAGAGGCTGACCAGCCAGGTCCTCCTAGAAAGAAAAGGCCTCTGCGCTCATCCCGGGACGTAAGGTACCTTTACCGGTTGGTCATGCCACGGCATGAATTTACACGGCTTCCAACGGCTTGGCGGCCGTCGCTTCTTGAGTTCTGGGTTCCAAATTCATCGCATGGTAGGGTCCACCGGACAAGGTGCTTGACGTCACAGGACTGCGGAGGCTTTTTCCTTCCAGGAGGCATCAGACCAGCGGCACCCCATCGACCAGAGAGACTGCAGCTCTGACTGGCCATCTGCTTGCTTGCCCACCTGTTGTTGCTGCCGTGACGATTGCCATCACGGTTAAACATAATCTATAATGAAATGGATCTTTGGAAAACACTGCCCCTAGATGCTGGAGTGTACGGTCGGCAATTACTTTCTTGCTTGAAGGACAACGGTACTGTGTACCCCGACATGTTTCTGTGCCAAAACGTCTATGGCGTTTCCGACCCGGCGTGGTGGCTGTGTGACTACAGCCCCGACTCTATGGACACTTTCTAAGCGTACGAGTTGAGCCGGCCAGCGCAAGATCGAGAACCGTCGTATGGAGCATTTAAGTAAAGTTTATACTTATGGGCTACATATCTTTTTATTCTTTTTGCTGATGGTGGTGTTATTTACCGTGAAAATGATGATGATATGTCCTTTCCTTAGTGAGTGTGACATTAACAGCGTTTCCGATTAGTGTAATGGGCTGAATAGAGATTGACAACAATAGTCCATTACCGCTTCCACTCACCATATTTATAGCAGTTCTTCCGAAACTCTGTCGTGCTCTAAGTACAAGGGTGAGGCCGTCTCTTCTGCCCTTTCTTGGATGTCGTAGGGGTGGGCGAGCCCCAAACGCAATGCCCGGTTATCGGTTAGACGCTGCTCGCTGGGGTCAGCAGCCTCCTGGCTGTAATGACCACGTTAAAGAACCCCAGGTGGTCGAAATTTCCGGAGCCCTTCACTACGGCGTCTCTCATAGCCTCAGTCGCGTTGGGACGTTAAACCCCAATAAACCAACCATTAGCACAGCCTGGCCCAGGCGTTGGATAATCTACAGGAAATAGGCGCAGCTGACGGGCTGGAGATTACTTTCTCCGTAGTGTCCAGGCGAACACCCCACAGCAAGGGGGCGCAATCGATCATCTTCCGGCATCTTGGGGTCGACCCTAGGGCAGAACTGCAACACGTCATAAAAATACAACTCTAAAGACTCTAAAGACAGCTGAAATCGATTAAGGACTCGCAGACGGGCGATCTCCGCTACGTGGCGGCTACTGAAGCTGGCCATGAGCTTTTCACCCCAATAATTTTGCCAACCAGTAACTGGTGTAGTTATGTACCACTTTTTTCGCATCATCGTCAAGAGCAAAGTACAGGGACTTTACCTTGGTATCACTGTTCCAGGCATTTAATGATGTGTCGTGCATGCAACAGGTAAGCCATTCCACCAAGGACTAGTCCTGGGTTCCCTTGAATGCAAGCGGGGCGATTGAGACGGTTTGTGTTGATGGCTCATCATTGTACCAACGTCAGCGAACGTTTAGCTTGCCTCGCTCCTCAGAGTGGGCTGCAATGCTAGCAGAGCGGGGTCGTCGTTATCACGCGGTCTACATCACTTGTAGCGAAGTTCAACTTCCGCACGCAGTTGTGGCTCAGCCGGTTAGAAGAAGGGGATCGGCAATCGTCGTAGAGTAGGATGGGATTACTCGGTTTATTACCGTAAGGTGGTACGAAACATTAACTACGCAAGATTCAAAGATATAAGATAACACAACAATACAGGTATACACTGAGGGGAGCTCAGCGTCTCCGGAGCAGAGGTCACTGGCAGCTAAAGGACCGTCGCTGTCCCTCTACCACTCGAAATCCTTACATCTGTGCTTAAAAATTACTCGGCAGCATTTTCGCGATACTTTTCCTCAACCAACTAAGAACCGGCTTCTGGACCTCGATTACGTGGATTAGTTTTAAACTGGACGGAAAAAATTAAGAGTACACCGTTCTCGATCCGTGAAACAAGCGCTGACGAAGGCCTGTTGGGATCTTCAGCTGAGTCAGGTCGTGCTGTATAACCAAGGCATGTTTACCCCAATAGAGGAAGGTGACGAATCGGGCTCCCACCACCCCTTTGTTAGCACCGTGAAGTGGCGTCGGCGGCACGATAGGGCGCCAGTCAGGCTGGCGACACCGTGGCCTTCGCCTCTTTAATCCGCCCCATCGCCGCCGCGGTGGCTCAGCGGTTATGGTGCTCGGCTGCTGACCCAAAAGACGCGGGTTCGATCCCGGCCGCGGCGGCTAGAATTTCTTTGGAGGAGAAATTCTAGAGGCCCGTGTACTGTGCGATGTCAGTGCACGTTAAAGATCCCCAGGTGGTGTAAATTTCCGGAGCCCTTCACTACGGCGTCTCTCATAGCCTGAGTCGCTTTGGGACGTTAAACCCCATGAACTAAACTAAACTAACTAATCCGCCCCATCGACAGTTTGACATAACTGTGTTTACATGAGTGCGCATCGCATCACATCAACTTTCTAGCGCATCGCATTCGTGTAAGCGGCGATAATGCGCTAGGAAAGCACGTCGCATCAGTGTGTCATACGGGAGTAGATCAAGACAGCTAAGTCGACTTCCGCAGTGAATGGAAACATGCAGGTTCCTCCCTGTGATGACTACGCAATACCCCCTCAGCCTGATAACAAAGCAGACTGGGCCCTACATAAGGGCTGGTGGTCACCTTCACCGCGTGCAATGGGCGAGAAGTCGCCGTACCGCTAGGCTTGATGCCATACGTGTCAACCTTTGCACTAGGAAATTCGATGCGCTACTTAGTCAGTTTTAGCACCGCCGTAGTTTTAGCACCGCCGCTAGCACACAGTAACTACGGTAACTGCTACCATGCGGCATATGTGGCTAAGCAAGCCTGGCAACAGAAGCGACGACAACCCATTACCGTATTTTGCCGTATGGCTGGTTGGCTACGCTAAAACAGTCCACTGTAGGATTAATTTAAACACGGCAATAGCAACAGATGCACAGGTAGCGCACAAAACAACCTTCCGTCCTTTCTTCGTCACTAAAACCCGCGCCAAAAGTTTCTGCGGGAAATGTAGGGTCTTCCGCTCAGCGCAAAGTTCGCGCTTAGCTACAGGCATCCCAGTTTCTTCCATGCACACAACTTATGATTTGGAATCACGTTCTCCATGACATCGCTAGAAGAGCATTTTTACTTGCACCGTACTTATGATGCACCCCACCTCTACAATCGGTTGTAGAGCTGAGGATAAACAAGCAAATGAACCAGTCATTTAGCTTCCACGGGGAAGTTGCGGGAAATAAGTCATAAGAGCGAAGACACAGAAAGCGCTTACCATGCGTTCCTCTCGGCCTTTTTTTCTAGTATAATGTAACTTTCACATTATTTCTTTCAAGACGTAACCATCACAGTTTTCAAAATAAGATATCAATTCTTCTAGGGGCACAAATTTCACAATGAGGCTGTTTGATGTTTTCTTTGTGATTATTATGTTCACAAAAATGTTCATAAGCAAACGCCTTGGATGAATCGGAACATTATTCACCTTAAGCGCAAAATAAAACGACTGAAAAAAAAAAAAAACACGTGCAACCTGATCTGATCTCGGAGCTTAAAGAGGCACTCGCGGGCGCAGTACGCAGATCAAAAGATTACTACTTCAAAATATCTCTCCCAAACTTCATAAAAATGACCATAGCAAATTCTGGGGATTTATAAGTGACACAAAGAAACCGGTTTCTGAAGTATTAGTTGCTGATACGTTGGTAAATGATCAAAGGGCCATTGCTCACCATTTCAAGGAATAGTTCCACAGTGTGACAGTTCACGGTGTCACGACCATACACACTTGATGCTGCACCTGCCTACCCCTCTGAAGCGAATTTTATTACTTATGAAGGTGTACTTTCAATGCTTCTAAATTTGAAAACTAAAACATCGTCCGGCCCCGACAATATTCCAAACATTTTTCTCCGTAAATATCCCGAATCTGTTGCCAAGTTTCTTGTTAATATGTTTCGCACCTCTTTGTTGTCAGGGAAAGTGCCGAGTGAATGGAAGACAGTCCGAATTGTTCCCATTTTTAAACAAGGTGACCGGCTCGTATTAAGAAACTACCGCCCTATATCATTACTTTCGTCTTGCTGCAAGATGATGGAGCATGTTATCGCCACCCGCATTAACGAATTTTTAGAGTGTAATTCGGTGCTAACAAATCACCAACACGGTTTCCGGAAAGGTTACTCTACCGTGACGCAGCTAGTATCCGTAGTTCATTCCTTTGCCTCAGTATTAGATATTAATGGTCAGATTGATGCAATCTTTCTAGATTTTAGCAAGGCATTTGACATAGTCCCCCACAGCAGCCTAATATTAAAACTACATTCCATTCGCCTCCCGCGTATTCTTATTTCTTGGATAAGTGATTATTTGAATAACCGAAAACAATACTTTGCTCTTGGTGAACAACAATCCGGCTCTCTTCCTGTCACATCTGGTGTGCCCCAAGGAAGCGTCCTGGGGCCTTTACTGTTTTTACTGTACATTAACGATATTCTCAATGAAGTTTTGCCCGGTGTTCAGATTAGACTATATGCTGATGACTGTGTGTTATTTCGCGAAATCTCCAGTGTTCGTCATCAAATAGACCTGAATAATAGCCTCACTAATATAGTGAACTGGTGCAGTCGTTGGGGAATGGCTTTAAATCCGGAGAAGACTGTTTCTCTCTGCATTACTCGTAAAAGAAATCCGATAAAACATGCATATATTCTTGGTTCATCCCCGCTTAAGGAAGTCACTTCGGTGAAGTACTTGGGTGTGACAATCACTCATGATCTGTCATGGAACGCCCACATTAACAACATCTGTTCATCTGCGTTCAGAAAACTGTTTCCTGAGACATAAACTTCGGAATTCCCCTCCCAATGTAAAGCTTCTTAGTTAGATATCTTTGATCAGGCCAAAACTCGAATACGCGTGTGTAGTCTGGGATCCGCATACGGTATCCAACATAAAGAAGATAAAAAAAATACAAAGGAAGGCAGTTAGATTTGTGTTCTCTAAATTTTACAAATCTGATTCACCCTCCGAAATAATGCAATTTCATGGTATTCCCCGCCTTGAGTGTCGTCGACAAGGTACTCGTTTAGATTTTCTTTCCCTCTTGCTCAACCGTAAGTTGGGTCTTGACCCGTCATTATATCTTTTCCTTCAGCCCGCAAGAAGCACACGCCACTATCACACCAGCCTGTTAGCACCGTATTTTGCACGCACAAATCTGTTCAAATTTTTTTTTTTCCGCGCACAATAGCGGACTGGAACTCTCTGCCCCACACGGACCAACACTGACATATTTGACATCAGCCATGCTTTGTAATTGTATGCATGTTTCTTTTTCTTTTCTTTTTTTTTTCGCCATGTGACTTTTTGTTGCCATGTGATTTTTCTGATTTACTCAGTCTGTACAGTGCCCGTCCTGCTTGGACCTAACCATGGTCTGCAGTATGTACATAAATAAACAAAATAAAAAAAATTATTTGCGAATTTTATCGACAAAAGTGTCTTGGGATAGAAACGACTGCACAGAAGGACGCGGAATTTTCAGCGACTGCAGGCTATGCTGCAGGTTTTAACATACAGTATTGTGCGTTTTTGTCATGAATATTTTCAAAAATTTTCCCGCTTCAACCACTAGCTGGTTTGCGGTGAAATTGCACACAGAGCTTGCGTATTATGGTAACTTTTGTATCGTAGCAAGTTTTACAACGGTACTTACTTAGTTGAGCCGTGCCTGATGTGAAAACATAATCGTCTTCGTAGAGATCGGTGAACCAAAACCCGCAAACGCAGTTTTTTCGCAGAATGGCGACAGTGGCGCCATCTGCTTCCTGCAGTGAAAAGCGTCACGACAAGGCACCTAGGCGAGCGTTCCAAGATGAGCGGACCCTTTAAATGTGCCCTTCCGTCCTTTGCGTCCGTTTCAACTGTAGCGCTTCCAACATTTTCGGCTAACCGAGCACAAAAAAATATTATAACAACTGATTTAACGAGTCTTTACTATACAAAGGAATTGTTTGCAACGCTTACCTCGGCACCTTGTCGTGACGATTTCCACTGCAGGAAACATATGGCGCCACTGCCGCCCTTCAGCGAAAAAACTGCATTTGCGGGCTTTGGATCACCGATCTCTACGCAGACGATTACGTTTTCGCATCATTCACGGCTCAACTAAGTAAGTACCGTTGTAAAACTTGCTCCGATACAAAATTTACCATAATACGTAAGCTCTGGGTGCAGTTTCACCGCAAACGAGCTAGCGGTTGAGGCGGGAAAATTTTTGAAAATATTCACGATAAAACGCACAATACTGTATATCCTTTGGTACAGAATGGTAGTTTATGATCTCTGTGACGGTGGGCACTGATTCTAAACTGCTACAAACCGTATTTCCTACTTGTTCTTCTGCTGTTCACAAAATAATGCAGCTGTTTTTTTTCGCAAACGTAAGGTACGGCACATATCACTGCTTTTCTGCTTTTTCTCATAGAATATATTTATGATGTGCGTCACGAAGGCTTGTTTCTTGCCGGAAGTACTTGCTTCGGAGTGTTCACATGCTAGAGTCTCATTAACATTCTTATCATATGTTCACAGTGGTTAATCACTATTGAAGACTGGTTATAATCATATAATTTTCAGTATGAGGTCGGAATTCGATCAAATTGTGATTATGCCACTTTTGGGTACTTGTTAGTGGTGCTCCGGGGAATCGTACAGTATGAATCAGTATCGTCTTATTTCTGTACTTTCAATTCACTATCTTCCCATTCCTCTAGAAGACAAGCGTTGTGCCTCTTCAGGTGGGATGTCATTTATTTTCTTATTGGCCGTGTATGGCTGTATGCATCATGCCAAAAGAATATGACAATTCTTCGATGTTTCCTTTATTCCTCTTGTAAGACGGGGGTTTATTAAAGGCACTGGGACCTTATTAAAGGAGCAGGGCGGCAACAGTCTGCGGTCAGCCAAAGCGAGCCCAAAGCACGCGCAGCGATGGCACTGCCGCCGCTGCACAGAATGTTCGTCTTCGTCTTTACAATTGCCCCCGGGGAGAAAAGGAGCCAACCTGGCGACTCAGGGCGCAGGCAGGACGGCTGGGTCGTAGAATGGCTTGAGGCGCTGGACGTGAACAGTCTCGCGTCCACGGCGGCGGCGATCAGAAGATGGGTTGAGAGGTTCTACAGTATAATTAACTGGAGATGTGCGCTCCAGTACGCGGTGTGGGCCATGGTACTATAAAAAAAAAACGTAACTTCGTAAGGATGAAGAAGTACAAATCGTCATGGTCCAAGCAGAAGCGTATTTCTGGTCGTCGAGTGCCCTTCCTCTTGCACAAAACTGATAAATACCCATAAGAATCAGAGCCTCCACTCTCTCATGCCTAAACGTTTTCACCCTAGCGTGCGTCGCTAGTACACTCTAAACAAAAAGGAGTGAGCTGTCCTCTAGCACACTCCCTTTCATGAAAGGAAGGTGCTAGAGGACAGCTTACTGCCTTTTTAATCCCATATAGGCATATTTGTGCTCAGAGTGTACCTACACAATATCTTAGCGAAGACGTTCCTTTTTTACACGCAGATGCCGAGCTTCTACCCAGGCCCCGCATCACGAGTGCCGGACAAGGAGTGCACGGTACCGCAGTGCATCGTGATCGCATTCGCACTCTGTCTGCTTGGTGTCTTGCTGCTCCTCTTCGTGTTCGCTGTGCTGCCTCTGCTCGAAAAAGACCCCGTTCGAAAGGCAGTCTGCGACACACGTGACTGCGTCCTCCACGCCAATGCGATTCGCTCGGCCACGAGTCAGGCTGCAGCCAAGGCTTGCGAAGACTTTGGCCTCCTTGTATGCTCCACGTGGACTAACAGGCATCGTGGGCTGGTCTGGAGTGTTGTGCTGCATGTGGTCATGGACTGGATAGTCAACATCGAGGACGCCGTTGCAATAGCAGGACATGAAAGTGACGTAATGAAAAGGCCGATGCGCCTCCTCCATTCGTGTCTCCACAGGCAAGGCAACGACAAAGACGCGGTCATGAGCTTGATTCACTTCGTGCACGACAAGAGTTTCGCGTGGCCTACCGAGGACGAAAGCAGTGAATCACTCGGCTACTCCAGGGCACTTCTCGTGCTCATCGAGCTAGCCGTGCGGTGGGCCCTTCCACTCTGGTTCCGCATAGACCTTCTGCCTTCGCAAGCGACTGGAAATCGTACCCTCACTGTCAAGCCATCGACAATTCCGATCATATGGGAGATCTTCCACCAGGAGCTTCTATCTAACCAGGACGTCTATGCGAGTTACTTGGACCTATTTCACGAAGAGTTCTTCGTGCATCGAACACCGACACCAACTTACCAAGAGTTCCTGGATGAAAGTGCCTTCATCCAGACCCACGTGTTGGTAACTTTGAGCCAAGCAAACAGAGCGTCCACCTTGGTTCCCACTTCCATGAAAATTCAGCAGCTGCCATCTCTTATCCCTCAGTTAAAAGCGGACGACTGGGTGATCGCTTTGCAGTCCGCCTTCAACATCTCTCCTGCCATCGAAATTCACGACGTACTTCTAGCGACAAATGACGAAATATTGGCTGCTGTTGGCATGCTATTGGACGCCTATGACGCCCGATCCATCCTTTATCACACGTCTTGGTGGTTCTTGCAAATTGTTGGTATTTTTGCGAGCAACCAGTTATTTAATTATGCAAGCCTGTACAAGCTGGGTGCCCAGTTCCAGAAGATAGTTTGCGCCATACACATCGAGGCGACGGATTATCTCCTCCTGGCCGCTGTGAGCCAGGCAAACTTTGCTTCCGAGCAGCGTCGTTCCATCAAGCGCTACCTGGAACTCGTCCATTCCACGGCTGTAGAGAAAGTCCGCACATCGTCGACGATTCGAAGTCCCGTCAAGGACGCCCTGCTGTCTTTGCTGCAGCGGACGACTGCCGTCACATGGCCCGAAGATGCTTTCGCGTCCGTAAAAGACCCAAGCAACATCTACACTCACTACGCATCTGCCTTCAACGACTCTAACGTATTCTCGTGGTGGCGCTCGTTAAGGGAGGTCCTACAGCCATCTGCTTTAAGCGAACAGCATGCCGCGGTCGCCAAACTACCACGGCTTGACATGAGAAGTGTGACGTTGTACGATCCAGTCCTCGAAGTCATCGCCATTTCCTTCGCGACCCTGGTGCCCGCACTGTACTACACGAGCGGTACAAGTGCAATGCTGTACGGAGGCCTTGGGTACATCTACGCCAGAGAGGTGGTGCAGGCAGTAAACACCCTGACGCTGTTGCTCGACGATGGCAGCGATACAAATAGGCCATCCAACGGGTCGATGGGCATCACGCTGGTGAACAACGCGTCGTGTCCCGGTGTGGAGCCGTCCGTCGTCGAATTACTGTTTCCCTCTCTACCAGCCCTGGAAATAGCCTATGCCGCGTATGTGACATATCGAGATGGAGAACATGATCTTCCTCTCAAGGGTTTGGAGAAGTACAGCGCCGAACAAATATTTTTCCTCACGTTCTGCCTGACAGCTTGTCAGGTGGATTTGTCGGGCAAACTTTCGGCGCCCTTATGTAACAGTGCGGTGGAAAACTTTGAGCCCTTCGCCAAGGCCTTTTCCTGCCGGCCAGGATCAAAGATGAATCGCGAAGTGAAGTGCCGCTTCTTCGAAGTGTGATAACCTGTTACATCAGACTGACAGCCGAAGTATAATTTTAGACTAGCTTTTGTTGCAGCACGTGTTATGCTCGTTGGAAACGATACTTGTTAATATTCTGAGCTTTTATTATATTTTTGTTCTAGCACAGGATTTTTGCAATGCACGAATGTGACGCGATGGCTTCTCAATATTTTCTTTTCATAAGCAAATTTTTGTACAGCTGCTGGCAGCCGACATAACACTGGCATTCAGCCTGTTATTTGCAGCTAAGAACCTGCGTGCCAGGGTACAACATTCACCACTGAGCACTTGCGTTGTTTGCTGTGAATATAGGTGCTCCTTCTAAAATTATTTCTGACCGCTAATGGTGCGCAGGGCTGCCAAAGGCTCTGCTTTCAAAATGGACAAATTCCACTTCTTCAGAACTTTCCTTTGGATGGCCCGATCGTCAATGTTATAATTTATGTTGGAGTGTCAGCTTGAGACCACAGGCATAAGTTGGTATGAATTACGTCAAAGGTGTCCTCGTTATCATCTCGCTCCTGAGTGTTGTCTGAGATTGACGCTATTTCAAGTGAACTGGAACTTAAATTTATCCCTGCACTTCAGTAATTAGTCTTTGACTGCGCGTTTGTAATGTGATTTGAACCAGTTCTCCCTGAAAGGAGCTAAGTATTCGCTCATACACGTGATTTTTATCAGTGATTGGGCGGTGTGTGTGTCCTTTGTGAATGTGTTAAAAAAGAGTATTGGCAAGCGCAGATCGATAACTCCGCTTAAACTGCGAAATGTCGATGCCATATTAGATCATAACAGCATTGTGTAATCGCGCACTGATTTTGAAGAAGCACTAAAATTTTTTTTATTGCACCATCAAGTGTCTGAGCAACTTTGAGGCACGACAATGGCTGAACTCTACTATTTTCTCTGCAATAACATATTCAAGTGTGGATTTGGCAGTTATCTTCACGTACACATTTCATGTCGCTTTCAATGGATTTCGTCATCCAGTAAATTGGTAGTAAAATCTTAGCCACACTTATGCGTGTTCAGTATAGGCGGCGGGCGGTAGACTTTTGCTCTTCCCATACTTTGGAGTGCCGTGTACACTGGCCAGGCTGGTCTTTATATCATGCTAATACAAAAGGGGGTCTCTCACAAGCGCATTTGCCTTCATAGCGTCGCTCCTATGGGTATATACTGTACTGTATAAAATACGTTTGCTTTCTGATATGCCTCCAAGGCCTCATGCTTTATTTTAACAACAGTGATAGTAATGCGCACGCGTGCTTTTACACATATGCATCTTTTTTTCTAGTTCCTTTTGGTTTGACGGAGGACATTTAGTGCACATCGCCGCGAGTATGACGAACGGTTGACACCCGGAGAACATGTGAGAATGAATTTATGAAAAGGTTTACTAAGTAGACGGAAGTCTTTATTGCCGATGGGTGGAGCCCCCAGTACTCGGCCCCTACGCGGAAGGTAGCAGCTCTTGCCCGGTCCACTAGGCGTCCCTGGTTTTCCTCGTTTGAGTTGCACAAAGCATCCTCCCACTGCACCTGTGATGGGCTTTGTATATTGGGGACTGCCTAGTTACGTTGGCAGGCCCACGAGGAGTATTATAGTATGCACACCTACCCGAACAGCGGACAGGAGGCCCTATAGGCTGCTGGGTGAACTTTTCTTTGGATGTGTGAACTAGGTGAAATGTCCGGAGCCACCTCCAAGCGGTCGCCTTTTCTTTATTGAGCTTGCTCTGAGGTGCGGGCAGAACCATCCTCCACCCTCAAGTTTTTTCCAAGATACCATAATACGCCGGAACTGCTGCTTCCATGGTTCAAGTGGGTCCTCTGCAAGTCGCTTGCTGAATCTTCAAGCTACGATATCGGCCGCGCGGTTCCCAGCCACGCCGGCGTGTCCTGCTGTCCATGCAACTTAGTGCTTACCGATGTCGGCCGTGGGGCCTAGGCGTAGTATATGGAGGGCTGGCTTGTTGATCCTACCCTTAACATAATTCCGGTAGGCTGCCTAGTAGTCCGCGACTGTTTTGTAGTGAGTGGCCGTCCTGCGGACTTCGGCCATCGCGAGGGCAGTGGCTACTTCCTCCTCCTCCTTTGGGTTGTCGTAGTGCACGGTGGCGCTGGTGTCCTCCCGATGAGTGTGGCCGACCACTGAGGCTACTCCCGCTCTGATTCCTCTGTAGTTGGAGGCGTCCACGTACACCGCGTCTCCTCTTCCGGTTTGGCGTTTCTCCTAGGCCCTTGCTATTGCCTCCCAGCGCCAGTTGTGTACTTTGGAGTGTACGTTTCGGGGGAGCGGCTGTACCTAGAATGACTTACACAGCTCATCTGGGTTCACGCACGCTTCATTAATTTTTCGAATATTGCCCTCATAGCCCAGCTTGGCCAGCAGGGAAGTGCGTTGTGGAAGGGGGGGGGGGGGAGGAATTTAGAAATAAAACATATAATTGAAATTAATGCAGACACCTAAACGACGGTACAGGCTACACGTGCACGCAATACAGATACACACTCAGCGACTCAGCCTTCGTAGCTGACTGGGGACGACGGCTTCCCACACACCGATGCCCTTCTTCCTTCGAAGAAGCCTGAGCGGGAACCGCATGCTATCACGCAATGCGCTCTTATATAAACACGCGCGAAATTTCTAGAACTTTGCGGTGGGTCTGCGATCGGATGCCACTGCCACCAGCGTCAGGTCGCACCCTCCCCCCTGATCCTCTCGCGTCCTCCCGATTTTTTTCGAACCCTCGCTGACGGTCGTCTCCATGATCTCTACTAGGGGGCTGGATGGCGCATTGAGCGCCCGAAAGTGAAGCCCCCGGAAGTAAGCAGCCTTGTCCCGGAAGTCAGCCTTTGGCAGTGCACGAAGTCAGTCCTCAGCGTTGGTCCTCAGCACGGTTTTTCAGTTCCAGTTTTGTTTTCCCCCTTAGCATTTCGTCTTTTCTCCGTTCTCGTCTTTTTACATGACAATGCCTATCTGTTGCGCCGTCAACTGGGCGAGGAGACCAGCGAAGCCTTCGGGAAAGACGTTTCAAAAGTAAGGGTCCATTGCATCGCAATGGGACGACACTAGCAGACGACAGGACGTCGCTACACGCAGCAAGTATGGAGCCTCGTCTACTCGGCTCGGTGTCGTCTCGTTTGTCTAGCTTCACCAACTCTGCTCTTTACTGCGATGCTTGTTCCCACGCTCAAGGCCAAGTTATGCTATCAATGGGGAATAAACATAAGAAAGAATAGGTGGGAAACATTCACCGGGCAGCTGATTTTGCAGTGATCATTTTACTGAATTATGTTAACACAAAACCGGAGCGAGGGCTAGGCTACTATCTGGTGAGGTGTCGACGGTGTTCATTTGGTTCGCATTAGCGTCTCCAAAAGGTATGGTACTGCTTTTTCGACGGAGCATGTCATGTACTGTTTCGTATTGCAGCAAGTTAAGCCAGAATGGGCTTTTATTCGTGGTGCTTGGTGCAGTTGACTTCAAAAAGCGCTTCTCACGCGCACTGCAGCATTCGTCTTTCTTGTCAGTCGTTCCTCTCGCGCTGTGCCTTTTCTTTGCTACACGAAAATTCGGTTTTAAGATGACCTAGCCTCATCGTCATTCCACCACTTCTCCTTCACGTTCGGAAGACAAGAACATAGTGTTTAATGCACGTACTCCTTATTCGCGGCAGGATGAGATCTGCATGCCTGTTTTCTTCGGTTTATCTGAAATTACAGGGTTCTGCACACAATGCTCACATTTCTCGCGTTCAGCTTGCTTGTTGCTTCCATATTAGCAGCAGACGTTATACGAGAACAGCGCAAAACACTGAGAACGAAAGGGCGAAAGACGCGACTTTCTGCATTGAAATACACAGCAGACACCCGACTTCCGGGACAAGCTGTCCAACTTCCGGTGGCTTCACTCGCGCTCGTCTCGGAAAGCGGGAATGCGGCATCCATGCAGCCACCTAGTGGAGATCAGTGGTCGTCACACCGCCTAAGTCGCTTGGAGAGGGGGATCAGCTAGATGCAAAATTTCCGGAAATTTTGTGCAGCTTGAAAACAAAAAAACTTTCTTTTTTCGAGTGAAAAAAAAAATGGGAATTTTCTGAAAATATAAATCGCGAGAAAAATATTTTTAATTGCTGAATATCAGAAATATCAAAACCACTGCTCGGTAGTTCACATGAATAAGCAGATATAAATGTCATATTCGTGAAACGAACTTCTTCTTCTATTGTTAAGGGAAAGTGAACACGAAAACCTACAGATAAGTCACTCCCTGTCGGTCTCGGGCTGAGTGTCGCTAGGTGCTGCACTACGCGTTCCCGTAGCCTTCCCGTGGGAAGCATATAGAGCAGGACCCTTTTATAATAAGGTGACCGTATCGATTAGAGGGATAGAGAGTGCGGCCCCAGTGCGCAGGCGCAGGACAATAACGTCGCTCGGGTAATTCTACTGCGCATGCCCACTGGTGCTGCGCTATGCCCCTATCCCCTCAATCGATAGGGTTCCCATATTCTAAATATCTCTATTAACAAATCTTGCTCGCTAAGAAGGCTTGTTTTCGGAGAAAGCCGTTTACTTGTGCAGAAACATTTGACGCTTTGTGCCGTGTGCGTCGCGCCGCAGCATGTTGAGCCATTCTGCTGTACTTAAGCCCTGAATTCGGATATCATATTTTTTTTTTTTTTAACCCGACACCGTTAAAGGCCTCCGTGTACAGAAAATCCGCTGTCAGCGTTGTCGGCGTCATCGTCGACGTTGTGAGCAAAAAATCACGAGCATGACTGTGACAGGTTGTGCCCAGAGAGCAACCTAGGAGGCAGGTATACGCCACATAGGTCACGTGACCTTGTGGAGTCGTCACAGCCTGTCCACCGGATAGTGAGCCAACGGCCCACCGTTGCAAGTGGACATCAAATTAAAGGTGGACTGAAGAGGAATCTGAACTGGTATTTTTTACCGCTGGAACTCGATCTACACTTTCCGAGCGTTCTTAGATGCTTCGAACTTTGCCTTGTGTGGCCGATTTCCCTAATTTACATTAGATTAAACATCCCGGCTCCCGCCTTTATTTTTTTAATTCCCCGCAGACGATGGGACGAGTAAACCAACTTTTCAACCAGTCACATGGCGGCTTGCCGCTCTGCCATCGGCGGAGTGATACGTAGTGATCGGCGAAGGCAAATAGCCCACGCGTATTTTTATTTCCATGGGCCTAATTTTCAGCTGTGTAGTCTCTGGCTAGATGTATTTATTCACGGAAACTTAACACGCGAAATAAAAGCGAAAGCAAAGCCGCCACACGACTGCCTGAAAGGCACTCTATGCGTTGGTCGACTCCTCCGACACTCTGCTGGGAATTTAAAAAACAAAGGCGGGAGCCCGACGTTAGTCCGATATAAATTAAGGAAATCGACCGCACAGGGCAATAATTGACGTTTCTTAGAATGCTCCGAACGAGCAGATCGGGTTCCCGCAGCACAAACGCGAGTTTACATTCCTCTTCAGTGCACCTTTAATTATTGGTGGCTCGGGAAGAGCAACCTGGGTTGCGCAAGGCCCGCCGCTGAAAGCGCCTGAATTCGCAGGGCAGTGGCGCATCGCTTAACCGCTGCCCCACTGCGCCAGGTAGGGTATGAGTAAGTAACCCACTGTGCTTAACCCATATTTAGGAATTAACCCACTGCGCTATCGTGTCATATCGTCAAGGTGGAGCTTAAGGGACCCCCTCAGTTTTCTTACGTTCAACCCGGCGCATCCATGTCACTGCGCTTTCAGCCCGCAAGTTCGCAGCTTCGACGTTTAAAAATCGCTGTCTTACACAGATGAAGATGATCCCTCTCCAATCGTTCTTCCTTGTACGATGCAGTTCTTAAAACAAAAAGCAAGAAGTCCTGAAACTTTGAAATCCGATTAAGAAATTTTCGACGTTTTCATTTTCGGGTTTTTAACCAGTGAAAAAAAAAAACACGACAAAAAGAAATTTTTTGCTTTTTTTCACCTTTAACGTCGCTGAGGGCCAGGCCAGTGCTAGTCACCACAGCAGTGCGCTGAGGAGCGCTCGCGGGTGCGCCCGAATTCGAGAGGATTTGGAAATGTCCGAAGTACATCTGGGACGTCGAAAACACCTGGCATTAACCAGAGCGGCCTTACGTGTCATTAACGCCAGAGCGTTAAGTCTCCCGTCCTGCATAAAATCCGGCGTCGTTGTCGTGGGCGTCGTGAGCTAAAAATACCCGCAGAGGAACCTAGGTGGCCACCTATAGGTCACGTGACCTTGTGCAATCACCACAACCTGCCCACTGGATTGTCAGCAAACTGTTCCCCGTGGCAGGTGACAGTTAAATTAATGATTGGTCGCGAGAGGCTGCTCGGGAAGAGCAAACCTAGGTCGCAAGACCCCCACCGGTGACAGCACCTGCCATTGCAGGGCAGTGGCGCATCGCATAACCGCTGCACCACTGAGCCAGGAGGGGTACGAGGACTCTGAGGGATCCGTGACTGAAACGTAGGGAATGATCGATCACGCATATATCAGCATTAACCCATCAAAGCTATCGCGTCATACCCTTAAGGCCGAGCTTAAACTTCCCCTCCTAATCTTTGTTCGTTTCCTTCGAGCTGTTAAAAAGGACAAACGTGTATTGCTTTGAACACTTGCCAGTCCTGAAACATTTTAAATGCAGCAGGGGACCGCCACCAGGCTAACAGATCGCGGAATTCAATTTATTGGGGAAAAATGGCTCTGTGTCGTCTGAGACGTGTCACGTGGGCTACCATAAGACAGGCTTCCGCTTATAATGTTGCATTATTAACCCGGTTGACAATGGTTTATAATTGCGGTACTAACATTTTGTACAAAAGTTGTGTTTAATTCATCGGATTACTGCTGTTTTCTCGAAGTTGAAGCATCAGGCTGCTCCTGTTCTGCGGGAGTTCAAACGACTATAAATTGCAAGCCGACCATCAGAGACGTCACACATTTTAATGCTCGCTCATTGCCACCTGGCTGTTAGTGCCACCTGTGTTAGATGGCTCAGTGCTAGCTTGATCCTCTTGCGTTTTACGCCTCCACTCCTCTTCACGGGCGTGAAACTTCGGGTGTTCACTCGTCCCTTCTGATATTTTGAATTTCTTCCTGGTTTCGTTGCCTGATTTTGTTTAGCTGACATTTTCATTGCCTCTGTGCACGTACACGCGTGCATACAACTCGCATGCACGAACGCACGCATACACACGCACACACACACGCGCGCACACACAAACACGAACATTGCAGTCATTTACAATTTTTCATTTCACTGAAGTGCAAGCAAGTCTGGCCAAGGTATTCTTTCGGGATTCTTTCTTACCTGTGACCTCGAGGGCTTCGCATTTAAAGATAAGCTCAGTTATAAAAGCAATGTTTTTTTCTTTAGACACGTGGCTGATCCCATGGGTGAGCAGCTGCCAGAAATCATCTTGCGCTGTGCCGCTGCCCAACAGGCATTGGTAGCTAGAGCCCGGGCCGCTGCGGAAGCTACAGGGATCCCGGACTAGGGATCCCTCCTAGTGTTTGTAAGGGGCGGGCCCTTCCGGCTCGCCCCATCGACCTCTCACTGTAAATAGAAATAAAAGTTTTCCTCCTCCTCCTCCTCACCGACACGGGAGGTCTCGTGGGGTCTGTGGGAACTATTTAATGCCTTCGGAATGCGTAGAGATAAGTTTGCTGTACTTCAATAAACTATATATTTCTTGAAAAAAATATTTTGCTCCTCTAGTTTATAATTAAAAAAATGGCCTGGCTTAGCTTATGGTTAAGCCTAGCATGCGAAGCATAGTTTTGCGGTCTGGCGAGCCGCCCTCTCCCTGGCCGACATCTCGCTGCTCAACTGACTCAACGAGTGCGTCGCCTTTTGCGCGACGTCAGTATCTCCTAGCGGTAGGAGCGGGAGTTAGGCCGCCGGTGGAGGCTGCGCGTCCGCGAGCGAACGCACGAGGCCCCAGCAGCTTTCAGAGCTCTTGTGACGTCATATCATGTGGTGCGCCGATGAAGGTCAAGTGGTAGCTACGCGGCCGTGCGCCGCGCAGCAAGAAAGAGCTCGGTTGTGCGAGTAATATGCTTCGCATAAAATTACGAGGAACTTTTGCAGCTAAAGTGGTGAAAGGCGAAAGCCTGAGTGCTGCATTCTGCTACGCGATTGTTCACTTCACATTCTGTTGGGGCATTAATTAACTGCCAATTAATGATGCTTAAATTTTGCCTTTAGGAGTGGAACACGACAGCGTGTTGTAGCGCTGCCATGGAGTCCACGGAACGCCACCACCCGTTCGGCGCGATGCGTTGCCCTTTGAACGCAACGCTTTTTGAGGAAAGGAAATGACGCTGTAATTCTCTGTCATCTCGGTGGACACCTGAAGCGCACCGTACAGGAAGGAAGGAAGTGGGAGCGAAAGAAGAAAGAGAAAGAGTGGCCGTAATGAAGAAAATGAAAATTGTATTTGAGGAAGGGAAATTACGCTGTAACTGTCTCACCTATCTCGGTGGACACAAGTCGAAAATTGTATTTGAGGAAAGGAAATTGCGCAGTAACTGTCGCACATATTTCGGTGGATACACGTTGTAGGGTCTGCTCGCGGGCAAGTCAAATCTCGCGCCGCTCACCGCGGGTAGCCTCGGACCCCTTCTTCCCGAGTGGGGGGGGGGGGGCGGGGGGAGCGAGGCTGGGAGAAAGCCTTTATAAGGCGAGACCGGGAAGGCTCGCGCTCTCTCGCTCTTGGACCAGCCCTGCGAAAGGACCGCCTGACCCAGCTGCCACGACGACGACCGGCCCCCCTGATGTGAGAATAAACCCTTTGTACAAAGTCCTGCCTCGAGTGACTGCCTGTGCGTCCCCGCGCGGAGGAATTGCCCACAAATAATGGCGCCCAGCGTGCAGCCAGACTCGTGGCAGGCCCTCTTTGTTCAGGGCCACTCCGAACCGATAGGGTTAAGGTGCGGGTCAGGCGGAATGTTCGCGGGGTAGCGACTTGTGTAGTGTTGTAAATTTGTTAGGGGTTTTGTGTTATTTATGTAGTTTTCGGGCGTTTTCTGTTGTGTATTTCCGCGTGTTTGTAGACAGATTGTTGTGTATGTGAATGTTCTTGTTGCCATGAGCAGTTAGCCGGTGCGGCCGGACAGTTGGCGCGAACTATGCCTCCCAGAAAGGATGTTTCAGCCACGGCTTTGGATGGCAGGGCAGCCGGTAGTGAGACGGCCGACGCGGCGGCCGTAATGGGGCAGGTGACTGAGATGTTTGCCGCATTAGCCCGTCAGCTCGGTTCGGTGGCTGGCGCCAACCAGGCCGCAGCATCGGTAGCATCGGCGACAGCATCGCGCCCGCGGATAAATATGGAGGTCCCCTCCTTTTCCGGGTACACGGACGCGAAATCAGTCCACGAGTTTCTACAACAACTCGAGGACTACCAGACGGCTCTGGGCCCCCCAGATGACGTAATGCTAGGGCAGGTCCTGCCTGTAGCACTCGTCGAGAGCGCGGCGCGATGGAAGCGCTGCCAGCCGACTTTCCAGTCGATGGCGGACTTCAAAGACCGTTTCCGCGCCGAGTTCTTGCCGCCTGATTATGAGCGCCGGATGCTGGAGGAGCTCGCGTTGCGCACCCAACACCCAGAGGAAAGCCTCCTCGAGTACGTACGCGCAATGCAAGAGCTGTACAAGAGGGCAGATCCGACGGCAACCGACCGAGATCAGGTTGCGCGTGTGATCAGGCAGTGCCATCCACGCTTCAAGCCGTATCTGCGGGGCCGCAGTTTTACAAACCTCGAGGCCCTAGCGCAGGAGGCCAAGACCGTGCAGGCGGATTTACTCGCCGAACTGCGCTACCAGCCGCCCCCCAGGCCGGCCGAATCGCTAGAACCGGGATGCGCATGGGATGGAGGCCGAGAATACGCGATGAGGGCTCGGCGCGCCGAGGTAATGGCCGTGGAAAGGCAGGCGGAACCCCCTGTTGTCCCTCGCGCGCTGGACCCGTACGCATTCGAGCAGCGGCGCCGTGCCGGCCTCACAGGCCACGCGCCGAGCGAGCGTCAGGAATGCGCGGAGAAAGGGGAGAGCCGTCCCCAACCGCTTCGTGGAACGAGGGGTCCTCCGTCCACGCGGCGGGTGAACGACCGGCTTTGCTGGAATTGCAACCAGCCCGGCCACGTGGCACGCGAATGCCAAGCTAGGCGTATGCAGGGAAACGCCAGGCGCTGGCGGTGATGTCTGGTGGCACCGACCTTTCACCGTCAGCGGGAGAATTTCATGGTTGTCAAGGCGCTAGTCAGGAAAAGAACTCCCGCGCCGGCGACAGGGAGGCCTTTGTCCCGCTCGCCTGTAGAGCTCAGGGAGTCGTTCCGCGCTCAAGCCCTTTTATGCTAGTGCAGTTAGCGGGTCGATGCTACTCTGCACTCGTAGACACGGGCTCAACGCTGTCACTGGTCGGTGACGAGGTGTACGAGGCCTGCCGGATAGGTAACATCCGTGTCAGACCGGCCGAAACCCCGTTAAGCTTAGCAGCTGGGGCGGCAAAGGCAAAGAGAGCAGTGCGTCTTACGATGCGCTTTGACGGCAGAAAGCGGAGACATCGCTTCGTCTATCTGCCTGCTTGTCGATACCAGTAATTCTGGGAAGGGATTTTCTCTCAAGCGAAGGCATTGTGCTCGACATGGGGGAGAATGGCTATCGTTACAGCCAGCTCGCCCCCCTCATTCCCTTCGAAAGCGCATCCTTGCCCGGCTGTCCTGCACAAAAGGTGGGTGTCCACACCTGTGCGACAGAAAGGCAGGTGAGCTCTCTCGAGATGCTGAGAGACGGTGGCCCGTTAGAAGCGATTATTGCGTCTTTCTCAGGACCCAGTTGTCAGCGCCGAAGGCTCGCGGAAACTTTACTCCCGTTTTCGGATTGCTTCACGGAGAAACCGGGCAGAACCGACCTGCTTCAGCACGAGATTCAGACGGGTGATACGCGCCCTTTCAGGTGTAACCCGAGGCCGTTAAGTGCGCATAAGAGGCAGCTTCTCGACTGTGCCCTTGACGAGGTGATTGATACCGGTGCGGTGAGACCCTCACAAAGTCCCTGGGCGTCACCAGTGGTTCTAGCGCCGAAGAAAGATGGATCGGTCAGGCTGTGTGTTGATTATCGTAAGCTCAACTCACTGACGCCTACGGTTGCGTACCCTTTTCAGTCGATCGAGGCTGTGATGTACGCGTTAGGGAACGCGAGGTTCTTCACAGTCCTAGATGCAAGCAGAGGGTACCTGCAGATTGAGGTGGCCGAAGGTGACATTGAGAAAACCGCATTCACCTGCCACCGCGGGCTCTTCGAATTTACTCGACTCCCGTTTGGTTTGTCTAACGCCCCGAGCACGTTCATGCGACTGATGGACATCGTGCAGGGCGATGCAAGGTTCAACTACGCCATGGCGTACCTCGACGACGTTGTGATATTCTCACAGTCGTTCGAGGAGCACCTCATTCACCTGAATTCCGTTCTCGATAGAATGAGACGTGCCGGTCTAACCATAAATCCAAAGAAAGTGCAGTTAGCATCGAAGAGAGTGAACCTCTTGGGCTTTGTCGTGGATGATGGCACACTGAGACCGAATGATGACAAACTGCAGGCAATTCTGAACTACCCCTGCCCCATGGATGTGAAAAGCTTGCAGAGGTTTTTGGGGATGGTTGCGTTCTACAGGCAATTCATCCCGCGCTGTTCGGAGCTTGCAAGGCCGCTGAACCTGCTGTTGCGTAAAGGCTCGAAGTGGGTCTGGGGCAAGGAACAGAGTGACGCATTTGTTGCCTTGGCTCGCGCGATAGCGAATACCGCTAGTCTGCGCCTCCCCGACCTGAACAAGCAGTTTGTCTTGCAGACAGACGCTAGTGACTACGGTGTTGGAGCTGTTTTGTTGCAGGAACACGAGGGCAAACTGCGCCCTGTCGCGTTCGCTAGTCGCACGCTCACATCGGCGGAGCGGAATTACTCCGTGACCGAAAAGGAATGCCTGGCGATCATGTTCGCATTGTCGAAATTCGACATGTACCTAGACGGAGCGGTCTTCACCGTGCAGACAGATCATCAGGCATTGTCTTGGTTAAAGAGGCTCAAGAACCCCGCAGGCAGACTCGCGAGATGGGCGCTGACGTTGCAACGTTACGCGTACGCCATCGAGTACCGCCGGGGCAGCTTGAACAAGGTGGCCGATGCTTTATCGCGCGCACCGTGGAATGCTGGCGGAAGCGCTTCAGAGGCGCAGCCCAGCTTTGTAAAAAGCGGCGTCACCACTGTTGGAGAGGAGGAGAGGGCGGACGGGAGTGTCGCGCCCGGTTTGGAGAGGGAGGAGACGGACAAAGGTCCCGCACGGTGCTGTGACGGAAGGGAAACACAGCAGCTCGTGGCGGCGACCGCTCGCCTGCCTAGGAGCGAGGCAGAAAGAAATCTGTCTTGGGGAGTAGCGGTCAGTAGAGAAGAGCTGATCGAGGCCCAGAAAGCAGACGGTCTTTACCAGCGGGTGCTGAAGGAGCTTGCGAGCAGCGCAGCTTGCACCGGGAACGCTGAGGGCAAGTACGACGCGTATCTGCTGGGCGATGATGGCTTGCTGCTCCGCTATATTCCCCAACTTGACGAGGAAGAGGCGATAGCATCCCCTTTCCGAGTCGTGGTCCCGAGAAGGTTGCGGAAACGGTTCCTGCAGTACTTCCATGACTCAGCGCTGGCAGGCCATGGCAGCGGCAGTAAGACTTACGACAAGTTATGCCGTGTCGCGACCTGGCCAGGCATGAGAAAGGATGTGCTGGGATACGCCCGTACCTGCCCGGTATGCCAGGTAGCCAAGCCTCGGGCGGGCAAGCCCGCTGGCATGATGAAGGCGGTAGTTAGCAACTACCCGTGGCAAGTGGTCGCGTGCGATATCATGGGCCCCCTCCCTCGGTCCGCACGCGGAAACCAATTCATCCTGGTAATAACGGACCACTATTCCAAGTGGGTTGAGGTTTTCCCCCTTAGGAAGCTTGTGTCGGAACGAATTTGGGAAAAACTGCTGGAGACTTTCACTCGTTTCGGTTTCCCTTCCGACCTGATTACAGACAATGCTTCGTATTTCACAAGCAAAGTCTTTGTAGACTCTTGTCGGGCGCTTCAAATCCGCCACAGGAGAACGAGTCCCTACCACGCTCAGAGCAACATAACCGAGCGGGTGAACCGAAATCTGAAGAGCGTGCTGGTCGCGACGACCGAGCAGCACAGAGATTGGGACGCGCGGCTGTCCGAACTGGCGTTCGCTACAAGGACAACCGTGAACAGGTCAGTGGGTATAACACCCGCTTACTTGAATTTTGGGAGAGAGATCGCTTTTCCGCTAGAGAATGCCCTACCCGACGCGGCGGGGCCTGCGCCCCCTCCGCTTTCGCAGTACGCGGCAAGGCTCCGGGAGCGCCTGGAGGCAGCGCAGCGAGCAGCCCGCGAAAACCTCGATGTGGCGCGCATGGAGCAGGCGGATCAGTACAACAAAGGGCGCCGTCACGTCGTTTTCAACACGGGCGACTTAGTACTCAAGAGAACGCACCCACTTAGTAACGCAGCGCGCGGTTTCGCCGCGTCGCTAGCGCACAAGTGGGCTGGGCCGTACGAAGTTACGGCACGGACTACGCCGCTCACCTACCAGCTGCGGTTGTTGACAAACGGCGAAATCGCCGGTCCGGTGCATGTCGCTGATTTGAAGGCTTTCCACCTTCGCAAGGACGATGACTGCGAAGCGGTGGAAAATCAGCGCGATGCGGCGATCTCACCCCCGGGAGGACGAGCAGGTAGCGATGCGGTTCGCAACCGACGCTACAACCTGAGGACCAGGTAGCACCCGTGTCTCTCGATCAATTATCACTCGCAATGCTCTCGCCCTCTCAATATGCCTTTGTCGTGTCCGGTCGCTGTGTTGAATGCAGCGAAAGACGCACACGGTACTTTAAGACTTCGTTTATTTAAAGCCGATGAGGGTGCGACCAGCGTCGACCGAGGCAGGAGCCGAACTGGCCGCCCGAAGAAAGGAGGGAGTGGAGAAGCGGCGTCCACGGGAGGGAGTGGCTTCCCAGAACAGGAGGAGGGTGCGGGGGCGCACCGTGGGGGGGCCTCTGGCAACAGCGTGCGACGAAGGGCAAGCGTCGTGGTCGTTAGGAGGAGGATTGAGTGGTCGTTAGGAGGAGGATGCGAACTGTCGTTAGGAGGGGAATGCGAGTGGTCGTTAGGAGGGGGCGCACACACACAAAAGCAATAAGGGGACACAACACTTCCTTCCCCCTTAGAAAGTTGCCTGGTATCGTGCAGGGGGTCGGCGCTCACGCGTGGAGGCGCGCTGGCTTTGTGCGCTCGGGGGAGAAACACTTGTAGGCTGGCTGTTGTTCGCTGTGTCTCCTAGGTCTGTCCTGGGCGAAGTCTCTTCTTCCGGGAAGAGGTGCCAGGCTATGTGGGAAAATGGTGCACGTGTTCTCTCCGCTGTCGGACAGCTCTCAGACGGCGTCGTAAATCTACGCAGCTGGTTGAGATGTCGGCGTGCTACTGTGCCATGTATGTTGACGAGCCAAGAGCGCAGGCCTATGCGTCTGACAATTGTAGCTTCCTCCCAGCGTGGCTTTTTCAGAAACTGTCGGGCGAGGACGCGCTGCCCCTCATTAAGCGTGCCGCAGCGCGGAATTGCTTTTTCTTCCCGGAACGTCTCTGCCTTTGGCTCGGGGAGGATGGCTGTGAGCTGGGTTCGCATTTCACGCTCGAACATCATTTTCGAGGGGGTCTCGCCTGTTGTGCTCTGAACCGTCGTGTGCTGCTTGAAGAGAAAGCGCGCAAGGCGGCGCTGCAGCGAGCCTGTCTGATCTCTTTCAAGGGCGCGTTTTAGCTCGGCTACGTAGCGCTCGGCTTGTCCGTTTGTCGCTGGGTGGTAGGGGGCCGATGTAACTGATGAGATCCCGTTGTCGCGATAAAACTTGAGGATCTCCGCAGACACAAACGGTGTTCCGTTGTCCGACACTACCTTGCGCGGCAGGCCGAACGTTGCAAATAGTGATCGGAGGTTGTCAATGACTGCTGCCGAAGTCGTCTGTCCCATTTGCCTTATCTCAAGCCACTTTGTGTAGGCATCTACGACCACAAGGAAAGTGCAGCCCTCAATTGGTCCTGCAAAATCAATGTGCAGTGTGTGCCATGGTGTGTCTGGCTTTTCCCATTCTGGGACAGGAGCTTTCGGCGGGGCGCTCCGGCTGCTCTGGCAAGGCTTGCATTCTCGCACCACTGTTTCGATGTCGTTGTCAATGCCAGGCCACCACATGTAGCTTCTGGCACACTTTTTCATTGCAACGATGCCCCGATGTCCGGCGTGGATGAGAGACATAGCTTGTGCGCGTAGTTCTCTCGGCATCACAACTCGGGACCCAAATATGATGCAGCCGCGATGGGTGCTCAACTCTGTAGCTCGCCTGCGGTAAGCGTCGAAGTTGTCCCCTTTGAGTTTATGCACGTTGCCTTGTTGAACAGCTGTGTAAACTAGCCGGAGAGCTGCGCACTTCTGCGTAGATGCTGCAACTGTGCCTGCTGTAAGCGGAGGTTCTGGCAGTGCTTCGAACATCAGAACGTCTCCTGGTGGAAATGGTTCGTCAACAGTTGCGTCTAGTGGCAGACGGCTTAGCGCATCGGCGTTTTGATGTTTGCCGCATATCATCACGCCTAGTGGAGAAAACCAGTTTCTCCCTAGAAGGCTTGATCCTGTGCCCTTCACAACAAGCAGAGGTAGCGTATGGGTCTGGCCGTTGTAGTTAACCTGCACGTTGGCAGAGCCCAATAGTGGCAGATTCTGTCCTGACCACGTTCGCAGGTGCGTGTCGTCTTGTTGCAGGGCGGGTGCGTCAGATGGCCATGAAGTTCGGAACGTGTCCTCACTGATCAGAGTACAGGCTGCGCCGGAGTCCACCTCGAACTTAATCAGCTGGTGATGTACGCTTACTTCTGTAAAAATCTTCGGTCGCGTGCCGAGATTCATGGTGTTCAGGTCGTACAACACAGATGGTGTTGCTGATGTTGTTCCATGGAGATCAGATAGCGGCGTATTCTCTGAGGCGTTGACGCTGTGATTAGGCTGGGAAGGTGACTTTATCTTGGCAAGTCTCCGTTTCGTAATGCATGCTCTTTCGATATGCCCTCGCTTGTGGCAAAAATTACACGTGGCTGACTGGAATCGACATCCCTGGGGGTTGTGTTGGTCGTCACACCGCCAGCAGCGTTGTGCCTTTTTGACCGATTTTACAACAACAGAAGGCTTGCGCACCTGATTGCTTGTCTGGTGTACCGGCTCGGTGTTCCGGCGAATCCCTCTCTGCTGGTGACCGGCGCTCTCCGCTCGAACGGCGATGTCGTAAGCTTTGCTGAATGTGAGGTCCTTCTCAGCGAACAGGCGCTGCTGCAGTGACTCGTCACTCAGTCCGCACACAAATCTGTCGCGTAACATCACGTCCAAGGGAAGCATGGTGGTGTTAGCAGAAGAAGCTGCGTCTCCCTCCTGCCCGGTAGCTGTTGTCGACAGCGTTCCAAAATTGCAGTCGGCAGCGAGCTTCTTGAGCGCGGCTACGTAGGCGCTCACAGTTTCTCCTCCCAGTTGATCTCGTCGTTGGAAGCGAGCCCGGCTGTAGACCTCGGATGGCCTTGGGTCGTAGTGCTTTTGCAGCGCTTTTACGATGTCGTCGTAAGACACTGCCGCTGGTGTGCTTGGCTGAATAAGGGCGCAGACAGTATCGTAGGTCTGCTCCCCGCACAGCGTCAGCAGGTTGGCCCTCTTCAAGGCTGGGTCTGTGATGTTGTTAGCTTCAAAGTAGAACTGAAGGCGTCCAACCCACGATGACCACGATGAGCCGTTGAATTCTGGTATCTGATTGGGAAACCCTCGCGTAGCCATGGCTGGTCAATAGCGTTGCGTAGCGCGGGTCGAATCCACTTTCTCGTCGCCACTGTCGTGTCCGGTCGCTGGGTTGAATGCAGCGAAAGACGCACACGGTACTTTAAGACTTCGTTTATTTAAAGCCGATGAGGGTGCGACCAGCGTCGACCGAGGCAGGAGCCGAACTGGCCGCCCGAAGAAAGGAGGGAGTGGAGAAGCGGCGTCCACGGGAGGGAGTGGCTTCCCAGAACAGGAGGAGGGTGCGGGGGCGCACCGTGGGGGGGCCTCTGGCGACAGCGTGCGACGAAGGGCAAGCGTCGTGGTCGTTAGGAGGAGGATTGAGTGGTCGTTAGAAGGAGGATGCGAACTGTCGTTAGGAGGGGAATGCGAGTGGTCGTTAGGAGGGGGCGCACACACACAAAAGCAATAAGGGGACACAACAGCCTTCTAGGAAGCTCCAGCGGACCGACACCCGGGGCTCGGACTCCGCAAGAGATGGCAGACCACCGTCGAACGGTGGCCGCCATCAAGGCGCGCCACCCGGCCGGCGGCAGGGTGCACGCGAGTGGCGCCGGTTCCACGGCCGCGGTGGCCCCCACCGCCAGTCTAACCGCGCGCCTGACCACTGGAGAGAACCTCCCAGTGGTGCAGGACAACGCAAGAGGGCCAGTGACGACCAGGCGCAGGGCCCCCCTCAGCACCCAGCCGGCGCCTCGGCCGCCGAGCAGCCGCAACCCAAGCGGCCCAGGGTCCTGCGGCACGTGGCCACCTGGACCACGGTCGCCAACGGAGCGGCCATCTCTTACTGCGCGCGGTCCAGGTGGCGGGACCAGGCGCAGCCCCTTCGCGGCGGTGACCTCCAGGAAGTGGCGCTGCCTTTCCGCGGCCTGACCCTGGAGGAGAGGGACCAGGAGCCCCCGGCCGTGTTTAGTGACGAGGAGCGGGCCGGCCTGTGTTCCCTCTGCGGCACACTTGTTGTGCACCGGCCCCGCCACGAGGCCGGTGCGCTGCATAGAGCGCGCAGGGAGGCGGCGGAAAAGCTCTTGGCGGCTGCAGCGCCTTCCCCCGATGCGCCACTGCAGAGGGGCAGCCCGGAGGAGGCGGCCCTCCGCATTCTCCAGTCCAGCCGCCCAGACCTGCTGTCCCAGGCGGCCGCGGAGCTTTGGAGGGCGCTGCCGGCAGGGCCCCCAGCGGAGCCAGGCGCCTCGCTCCCCCAGGCGGCTCGTGAGGAGCCCGTCCAGCCAGCGGTGAGCGGCCCCCCGGCGAGCACCCCTCCCCCCTGCGACGACTCTATGGACCCGGACCCGGAGGTCATCGAACGCCTACTGGCGGACCCCGGGACGGACGTTTGAGGGGGGGGGGGGAGATGTAGGGTCTGCTCGCGGGCAAGTCAAATCTCGCGCCGCTCACCGCGGGCAGCCTCGGACCCCTTCTTCCCGAGTGGGGGGGCGGGGGGAGCGAGGCTGGGAGAAAGCCTTTATAAGGCGAGACCGGGAAGGCTCGCGCTCTCTCGCTCTTGGACCAGCCCTGCGAAAGGACCACCTGACCCAGCTGCCATGACGACGACCGGCCCCCCTGATGTGAGAATAAACCCTTTGTACAAAGTCCTGCCTCGAGTGACTGCCTGTGCGTCCCCGCGCGGAGGAATTGCCCACAACGTCAAAATTCGCGCGCAGTGACGTCACGACCATTTCGACCAATCTGAAACACGGACAAATTTGCTAACGCGTCTTGGTCACGAAAGTATGAGCCATTAAAGACTTTCGCCTTAAAATTCGCGGTCAAAGTGTTGTGCAGAAGCCCGCGACTTTGCGCTCAGATCCGGCAAATTCAGCCGGGAATTTCGGCAAGTTCGGACTTGGGATAACTGCCGCTTTAAAGGTAATGGCGTTATGGACACAATCAATGGATATGGAAATGATATGGAACCATGATGCTCTGCAGTGCTGCCGCGCTTAGAAGCATTCACTTAATTAGCGGAGCTGTGCTGTCTATACTTCGTCGTCGCGTAGAGCGCCTTGACGCAGGGTGCAAGCACAACTGCCATGGTTACAGTCCTTGTGTTGCCAGTAGTTCACATCTGGCGAGGACGGAGCTGGTCGATATGAAGAAATTGCGGTTTGGTTTAGGTTTGGTTTATTGGGGTTTAACGTCCCGAAGCGACTCAGGCTATGAGGGACGCCGTAGTGGAGGGCTCCGGAAATGTCGACCACCTGGGGTTCTTTAACGTGCACTGACATCGCACAGTACACGGAACTCTAGAATTTCGCCTTCATCGAAATTCAGCCGCCGCGGCCGGGATCGAACCCACGTCTTTCGGATCAGCAGCCGAGCACCATAACCACTGAGCCACCGCGGCGGGGCGAAGAAATTGCGGTCGCGCAGTCGGCGGAACAGCTGTTCCGGCAGCTGGAGATTTTAAGCGGACTGTAGTGCTGCAGTGCCTGTTAAATCAGCACCGCAACACTACAATGCGTGGTCTACGGACGCATTTTGCACAAGAAGGTGCTTGTTATTTTACTCTTCTGTCTCGAAACAATAAGTGCTTGTTATTTTATTCTTTTGTCTCGAAACAATAACACGACCAGTCGAGAGAATAAATCATCTGAGCTCTCGAGTCACCTTCTGTTTTTAAGTTGTGTTCTTTTACTTTCTTGCCAAAATTATGTGTTATCTTTTATCCGAATTTATTACTCAGTAACCAGGTAGTGATTGTATTCCGCTTATTATGGCCTCCATTATCCCACTGACACCATGAGAGACCTGTTTTCAGGCTTCCGAAGGTAATTTTACACATACCGCCGTACCTTGAGGTCTGCCATAAATGATTGTAGGTATACAGATATATGCCTAAGACCGTTCTCTGAAACTTGTGTTATTTGCTGGCTTACAGACAGAATACCCACAGGCTGAGTACCGCTAGGCGTACGTCTAATCTATTAGAGAAGTAGCATCACAGTTGACGTGATCACAATGTTCACGTGACTGGAAAAACTGCTTTCATTCCCTCCGCTCGTGAACAGTCAGAAATAACTTGAAAATGACTATTCATTGTCCACATCGGCAGTGGTCTTAAGTTTCTTATTTCGCGCGTCCCAGTCTCACTTCACTTCCACTAATTTCAATGACCACCACAATGTATTGTGCGCTAATTTTTTAATGTGATTCTTTTGCCAACAAATCCATGCAGGTGCTATGCGTCCAAAATTATGTGTTTGCGCGTGCCGCCGCCTCTTTGAAAGTTTTCTGTCCCCCTATAGTTACTCTATAAAGAATGTTCATTAAATATACTTTCTTCTTCCTCAAGGTGCCTCCGCTCTAAAAAGCGGAAAAGCAGCGGGCGCTTGAGCGTGTTGCAGAGCGGAGAAAAAAATAGGTCACGTATCGCGTTCAGGCAGGCAGCCAACGTTCCTAATGAGCGCCGCAAACGGGAAATGCTCGTCGGTAGCGTGGCCGAGCGGTCTAAGGCGCTGGTTTAAGGCACCAGTCTCTTCGGGGGCGTGGGTTCGAATCCCACCGCTGCCAGAGTTTTAATATTTTTGTTTCTGTAATGTGGAAGGAAGGAGATACACCGCGGCCATTTGGTACCATGCAAAGCCTAAAGAGGGCGCTGCGCATCGTAGTGGCAACGTCGCCAACGGCAGCACCGGCGTTAGCATGAATGTTTCCCTGCAGACTGCAACTGGCAGCTGTATTTTTAGGGCGCCCGAGATCTGAAATGCTTTCTCGGGACGCACTTGGCTAAAGCACGCGCTTTAATGGCAAGTAGTTTCATTGATGTGAGATGCGCTGTGCATTTATTAGACATGCATAATTTCCAGCTGCCGCGGTCTGTACAGCGTTTTGCGCCAAAAATGCTATGAACTACTGAAGTGCACGTTAAAGAACCCCAGGTGGTCAAAATTTCCGGAGCCCTTCAATACGACGTCCCTCATAGCCTGAGTTGCTTTGGGACGTTAAACCCTATAAACCAAACCAAACCGAACTACTGAAGGCATGGTCATGGCTACTGATGGTAGAATGACGAAGATATTTTGGAGCAGATGACGGCAACGCCACATCTGTTAACGACTTGCTTTAAGAATTGAGCAATGCGAACCTTCGAGCACTTCGTCGGCAGCCGCTCACATCCGCCGGCCCATACAAGGGTTAAAAATTCTGCAATTAGTAATCGTAGAGTGACCATACCGTGTTAACCTTAGCACGGCTACCACTATCGATTAGCAGGCATATAATGTGCTACGCCTTCCCACTAGTGTACAGTAACGAAATCCAGGCCGTCGATATTAATCAGAAATTCTCCACTACGGTGCCTTCTTTCACTCGATCATTTATTCCTTCTCTCATAGTGCGATTGAGATGTCCACCGGATGCGAGACATTTACTGAGTCTTTCCTTTTGTTATGACCAATCAGGGTTATTACGACACACCGTGGTGGCTCTTTGGTCTGGGCGTTTGGAAGCTGAGCACGAGAACGCCGGATTAAGTCTCAGCTGCGACAGCAGCGCTTCGATGGAGGCGAAATGAGATCTCAGTCGTCCGAGTCCGGTGGAATGCTGGTGAGCGTTTAAGAACCTCATGTGGTCGACATTAAATTGGAGCCCTACACTACGCCCCCTCTTTCTTTCTCCTTTGATGCTCTCCTTCATCCCTTCCCGCAAGTCGTGGTTGGGGTGGCTATACAGTTAATACTGAGCCTTTCCTACCAATTTTCAGTTGCCGCGAATTCATCATCTGACGCTGTTAATAACTCTGAATCTTGGTTATACTTGTTTCGAATGTCTTCGATGTAAAATGTGACTGTTTTCGCGTTCTAATTAAGACACTCAAATTGACTTCAGCATTGCGCACTGGTTTCTGAGAAAACTCAAAATCACTCAGCAGTATACTCTCGAAGCAGCGTGAGAATTTCTTTGTCCCAAAATATGACCAGAAAGTAGCAACGCTTAAAGCTGTCTGCTTAATGAGCGATGAACGTAGCTCGAGCGTGACACAGCGCTCAGTGTTGGCCTACAATCGCTTCCCAGTGCCTGCTCCAGCATATTTACTGCCACGAAGGAACACTTCTGCACGTTGTCAGCAGAAGCCCGTCCAACTCTCGAGTGTGCGAGTTTGAAGCGGAGCAAGCAGACACTTATCACAAAGGATCGAGTGTCCGGGACGCCGTCAGTCGTAATATCGCAAAGGGCGAATGGGATTCAATGCGGCTTTTCGAGCGGGTCAATCTACTTCCAGCAGTCCGGTTGATGCGAACTGTTCAGGGCCTTTATTACCTAAATTCTGCAACGTTTACACGACCCCAATAAAAGGCTTTTCCCGCGACAAATCCTCCTTAACCACACGGTGCAACTGGCTCCTAATTAGCGTGCCCGATACGCGTCTCACCTCAACCATGTAGTATGCACCCAGACATCAAGCCATAAGACAACTCCGAGCACAATGGATTGACGAGAACTATACGGCTGAGAAGACGGGCTCAAATATGTGTTATGCAGTACATAAAGTCGCGTCCCTGTTGGCAAGATACACGGTCAGAACCAGTGCGGTTGCCATGACCTACGTCTTTCCGGTACTCGTTACTGCTGAACTTCACGATAGCACCGCCCCCGTTACATAATCCTTACACAATCTAAAGGAGCGTGTAGGTGCTTCAAACAAGGCACATCCTCTGTCTCACCGTACGCTCTCAAGGGAGGAAGCTGTAATATATCGGCAGGTACAGACGGTGACATTCCCGTCGCGTGAAAACCGATATGGCCGTCACCCCAAAGACACCCCTCCAGCAAGCACTTCATGCACAGGTACTCGACACTCTACCACAACGTCTGGGAATGCGCCCGCACTCCGCAAATGCCAACTCTTGCTCATCCGTCGTACACGAGGCATTACGGTCAGCGCCGGGTCTTTGTAACAAGAGGCCATACGACCACCCACTGAAAACTTTATTATTTTTTAATTATTAGTGGTTCATCTCTCTTCTTCTACCAATCCGCCACTGTCTACTGCGCGCAAGTGGCTCTGAATTAAAAGTAATGATAGTAGGTGCATTAAACCATTTATTGCAGTAAATCTTCCCTACTGAAAACACCTGCACAGACGCCAGTAACAACGAATTGATCATAACAGAAACATAATATGCGATAGCAAATTCAAACTGGCCAGCAAGGATAGTTTACTTGCCCTGTGATGTGAATGGTGACAAACAGCATTGAATTTCGTAAAACGGCACTTTTTTTCCAAAGTTTATCCATTTAAAAGCTACAAATTCGCCTTAAGATTGCTTGCGCACTGCGTGCTTGTACTTCCCTCGAGGAACAATAGTAATTTATTCCGCGGAAAATTATGAGCAGTTCTGCGTTTCGTTCGAAGATGCGTCGATCTAATTCCAACCCCGAACTGCCATTAGGGTGCAGATTTCATCTGACACAGCACCTTCAAGGGAGAGTACGTTATAATACAGTTGGAACTGAAGTCAAAAGCTTTGCTATATATGCTGATAACGTTTCATATTAGCTAGGCACAAGGTCACAAGTAGAGGCGTAGCAAGGGGCCAGGGAAACAATGGGTGAGACATACACTATACAGATTCGCGTGTAACTTCACGGGCATGAGTACGAAGACGATAAAGTGACTAGTCAAAGTTCAAAATAAGTGAAAAAAAAAAAGTTTTTCCGTAATGATTTAAGGGCAACGAAGTGTTGAGGACGTTTGCAAACGCATCATACACGGCTAAATCAGGCCCACCCCTCGAATCAATAAGTGTCCGTGGTGTTAACCTCCAAGCCCAGTCCTCTCGATGACAAAGCACTTCCACGGGACATGCTGCGGCTTTCATTCTCATAACTCATTTGCGTACCGAGTGTGCGTTTCATGAATTCAACGCCGTCAATGTTTTTGGTGGTAGGAGCAGCGCTGGTTTCTTTCATGACTTTGTGCTTCGGCGGGAGACTGAGCTGTGCAAGCAGCATCGCGAAAAGCACCGTCTCGGCGAGAGCGAAAAGCAGGCCTCTCTGTCCCAAGTTTTGCATCGCGAATAAGACAGTAGCGCAGGCGCCTCGAGTAGAGAGGCTTGCTCTAGAGGCGATGTAGGACAAGCCACTCTGCCAAGCTGTAACCGTTTTACCAATCTGTAACAGGGTACGCTGCATGTGCGATACACAGCATCGTGGCTCTGTACAAGCACGTGAAATAAATAAATATAAGTCGTAGGTGTCTATTAGCCATTGATATTAACAGAAGCGACTTCATTACAAAATAATATGATTGCTTTGGCAAAATGAGGTCATGTTCAATCAGTACTCTTATCTGGGTACAATGTCTTCCTTTTATTTGAATGAAATAAGAGATATCGTAACACAAATACCTCTTTTTACACTAGTGACACTGCGCTACTACATTGCAACTAATTTGCTTAGCTGGACGCAGGAGCCCACGGTTTTCTTCTATGTTCGCAAAACGAAACCAATCATTAGCATTCAAGTGAAGAATCACCGCCTTTCGGCGGCCGCGAATGGGCACATTCTTCGAGATAAAGACATGCAGGGCCAGTGCGCAGGGAAAGACGACCAGTGCCGCTGCCTGTCC